>NC_047136.2:25657859-25983087 GCF_009829125.3 Periophthalmus magnuspinnatus
CCCATCCAGCCATTTACATGAAAAACTAAGATGTGTTTTGAGAAATAGTGGAGAAGTTTTGGCGTAGCAGCACACAGCAGATAAAAAGTGATGGAAAATTGGATTAACAGAATGTCTCAGCTGATTCCTAAATTACTATAGTTGCAAAAGCACACTACAAAAGATGAGGGAAGTACATCAATATAAGTTACCCATTGTTCCGTTTCCTCCTGCTTGTTTCCATGGCAATGTCGTTCCTTTGGCTATAATCTTCCACAGTATGGCATGAAACTCATCAATCTTCACGGAGAATGTTTCTTTAAATAAACATGGGTTGAAACTCTGAACACGGGCCTACATCTCGCATGCTTCAGATGAATGAGAAAGTGAGACGTAAAGCCGATTTTTGAAACACTAGTCTGTATTTATTAATGAATTGATTTATTCTGTATTTTTTATTTAAAGCCAGAAGGAGTTACAAGTTAAGCATGTTTAAATACAACATTAAAAGTCTGAGACACATTAATAACAAGACAGAAGACAGAAATGGACAGTTTGTAGACAAGACAACAAGTAGTAATACATAAAAATAAACCGTGCATGTGTGTAACTAAAGCATGTGAGTGAGAAAGACAGCAGTAATAATATATTATGATAACTCACTCGCGGTTCACCTTTCGCGGCCTCGCTTTTTTACAGCGTATGAACGTGCATTGTGTTCTGCGTCCTGATTGGCTGTTGGACTGTAGACCATTGTCCATCAGTCTCCTCTGTGTCGTGTCTCCTGTACAGTACAGAATGTGGTCAGACAAATTCACATAAATGTTGGATCACAGTGTGACTCTGAAGTGCTGTATATTTGCAATTAGTTTTCTCCCCGACAAAACCCACAATGTCGATGAAACGTTCTGCACCGACAAAGGCGCCTACGAAGGTTTGAACTTTGAGAGAGTTTAAACGAGAGAGAAATGTGAGAAAATGTTAACGCCTGTGTGAGAAAAGTGTATAAAGTGTGTGGTGAGGGGTTTTACAGCCAAAAACATATAGAATAATTGTAAAAAAGCAGATACTTCGCGGATTTCGCCTATTGCGGGTTATTTTTAGAACATAACCCCCAGGATAAATGAGGGACCACTGTAATACGAAGATAAAATTAAAAAAAGAGAATGATTTAGAAAAAAAAAAAGTCAGTCACAGATCCAGTCATTCCAGTAATTTTATTTATTTCTCCTGCAACTTTTTTCTTATTCTTTATTGAATACTGACATGGACATAGACTTAATCTCAGTTGCTGTTTTACCCAGAGGAGGCAGATCAAGTGTGTAAGTGTATTTATTCACTTTTAAATACACATATTAAAGGACATGTACCTGATTTCTGAGCAAAGTTTGTCTTATCACAGTACAGTATATTGTAGAAGCAGCTCTTGAGGTCAAAATAAGCCCACTGAGCGCTGTCTGCATCTAATTATAAATCATATTATTGTCAGATAATCAGGAAGTGTGTTGTTTTTGTTAGCATTACTGTGATAGTAGTGTAAACTCATCATGTTAAATAGGATGCTCAGAATGCATAAGGTAAGAGAGGGATAAGTTTGTGCCACTGCAAAGCATTTAACATAAATCTATCAGTTGTTTAAATTATTAAGACAATAAAAATGAGGTACAGCGCTTGTAATTAAAGATGTACAAAAGAAAAGAATACATTTTTTTTGGTGTATTGTATCCTGGTTAGAGGCTTTAATGTCGGCACCAGCAATACAAACACTTGGTTCATTATTAAATTTTTTTGTTGTTGTGATGGGTTTGTTTTGTTTTTTTTTTGCGTTATTTTTTCTGCTCTGAATTTCTTGTAGCATTTTCAAAACAAAACAGCAGCTAAAACGATTATAAAAAATCATCCCAACATGTACTCACTAAATGACTCTGCATCTTTATAATAAAACTCCGAACACAAGCCATCTTTGGGAAAACATCTCAAAACATCTCAGCGGTGCATTTTTGTCCTGATCTGAGTGGGAGTAATGTTGTTGCTTTTCCACAGACTTCACGCGGCGCCTTATGCATCTCAACTAGCATCCAAAGCTCTCCCGGTAAACCGCAGCTGTGCCGAAGATCAGCGCAGACCAGAGGAGAGCCATCACACCGGAGCTGGAGCATAAACTCACCTCAATGACTGCTCTTCAGAGGCAGGCCCGACCGCACGTAGGCTGATTCAGTCTGATCAAAGCTACTCGCGTCACTGTGCAGAAAACAGCCACAAACCGCCTTGTTTGTTCCGTCCCGGGGCTTTGTATCTCCGTGTGTGTCCTCAAAGCTTTTGATAGTCTCGTACTGCATTAAAATTCAATTCCAGAGATTTGCTGTAGTTACTGCAGCTTAAAATTTTGACTTTTGAAGAATCCTCCCCCTTTAATCATGTTATAATCAGGGATGGAAAAAGTACTCAATTCTGTTATTTAAATAAAAATCACATGAAAAAAAATACAAAAAACATTGAAGTACCTTTTTAAAAATGCACTTTAACAGTAAAAAGTATTTCACTCAGATATTCATATTTATATTAAAGCTTCAAATGTATCGATTTTGATACAGATTTGTGCAGATTTTTTTTTCTTTTTTTCTTTGTATATTTTTGTTTGCTCAGATTATGAAAATAACAAATAAAATAAACTCATCAGCCTTTTCAGCAGGTCTCAAACTATGATAAAAAATACTTAATTTTCAGTCATGTCCAAAAATGTCGTGGAGTAGAAAGTACAGATACTGCTCTCAAACATAGTGAAGTATAAAGGAAGTATCCACTAAAATTGACTTAAGTTCAGATATCTAAAATTTGAACTTAAGTACATTTTTTTTAACTTCTGCTTACTTACTTGATTATAATGTTATGCAACTATCAAAAATATATCTGGAGTTGTATTTTGTTTCATTCGCACTTGTTTCATCAATCCATTAACCCAAAGTTGTCATCTCTGAGCTCTCAAAAATGCTTATTTTACATATTGCCTGTTTAGTTGCGTCCAAGACAAAGATCCAGATTTCATAAAGTCCATTAACCATCACCAGACTCGTTCTGAAGTCAAATTGCGCGCACAGCAAACACATGGCTGTACTAGCATATTGTAGCTTTCATGGAAGTAAACTGTTTAGATTGTAAATGTTAATTCCTGTTGCAAACAGCAGACGCAGCTCCAGCTCCTCTAAATGCCTCATTGGAAACGGAGGTGAAGTTTAGAAAGTATATTATCCAGCATATTTAAAAGAAAATTAAAGCCACAAGGCTGTATAACATGTGTTCTTTAATAATACCCCTCCTTTTGGTTGTATGATTTTGCAAACAGCTGCCAATCTCAACACCAAGTAACGGCAAATTCTCAAAAAAAAAAAAAAAAAAATCACATATGTGCCCTGTAGGGGGAGCTCTACTGCTGAAAGTTATTTAGTTTGCTTTAAATTGACTAGTGTGTGGAAGTTCTCCGGAAAAGTTTTGAGCTGAGTGCCTATAAAATTGGAAAAGTAATATTTATGAGCCAAAGTTCATTCAGTCTGCTTACGTTTTCATATTTGGGTTTTAAAATGCATATACGGGATCCTTTCCAAAACATCCAAAAGCAGTGTTTAGATGCTGATGTTGGAGTTATAATTCAGCTCATTATTCATGATTTCAAACAGTAATGCAGAGATCAGGTATGATGCTAGTGTTGTCCTTATCTATTATTATTAGCACGAGGTTTACGGATGCAGGCTCCAGTTTAGCATTTCATTAAGAGCATAATCTTCTAACCTCCTCCGTCGTTATGTTTTGCCTGAAGTAAATTGAGACTGACGCTCCCTCTGCTTGTCTGATCTTCTCAGTCTTTAACACAGTAAGACTAGACTGAAAACCCACCTCTTCTCCCTGGTAATTAACACTTGCTACACAGGATATATTGTTCTTTTCTTAAGTATGTATGTATTGAATTTCTATGTGAAGCACTTTGGGCAGCTGAAGTTGTTTTAAATGCGCTATATACATCAACTTGAGTTGAATTAACACTTAAAGTACTTTAAAGACACTCCATTACACTCTGAATAGCACAAATCCACAAAAATAGAGTTATAGAGAGGCCTGTCACAGTAATCAACTTATCATTCAGTATATGAAAGCTGGAACAATATATTTTGTGGCTCAAAATATATGGCATTTACAATTTCTGTGTAAAAGTAAGGCATTTTTGCTGTAATACGATAAGATTTGAGCTGTAGAGATTTGAAAAAGTAACTTCTGTGGCTAATTATTGCTTCGTTCTGCTATTAATTTGTTGCAGCTCATCCCACTTAATGAATACTGCCTATTTAAAAATGGTTTACTGGGATTATCTTGCATTATTGTGATTGTATCAGTGGCTCAGAGTAGTTTCAATAGTATCGTTTGACCAGACTAGTTATAGAGACTTGATGGAAATACTCCTTTGTGATATCTGTTGTTACTGATGAAGCAAAACATTTTTCATAAAGAGATGTAAAGTGTTCAGACATTAACTTTCACAGAACTGAAAAAGTGTCTTTCTTTTTATGGTAAACACCTATGGCGTCTTTTGGCTCTCTTTAAGTTGAAGCACATACTGTATACCGAAATGGTAAGGCGCAGTATCGCTGTGAGCTCCTGTGCTCCGCCACATCAAAGTCTGTGGCTGAGTGAACTCAACCTGGAGTTATGGGAGACTCGCCCTCTTTACACTGACTGAGTATGTGCCCATAGTCTACAGCTGTGCACACAGCAACAACCAGCTATGTACTGTTGACCAAAGCCCACGCCTTCAGTAAAAAAGTCATACGTGTAATAGCAGCTTCTTAAGCAACCTCTGTGTCCTCATTCAAAATAAGGCCAATTTCCGGTCCTTTGTCCCGTGAAGCTCATCCTCCCGGGCCAGCGCACCGGGTACTGCACAGAGGCACAGCCGCAAATAGGTGAAAGGCTCTGGGTGTGAGACTAGTAATAGTAAACTACTACTAAGTAATTACAACTAATTAATGAACAGAAAACAAGCAAATGAAGAAGTGTCGCAGAACATCCCCTGTTCTTAGACCCTCCTCCTCGAAAAGGAAAAACTTAAAAATTCCAGTGTGAAAAAGAGAAATCTCGAGGAGAACCACAGTGAAGGAGAGATCCACTCTCAACCTCTCTAAATCTGTGATCATCTGTTCAAGTCTTGTTTCGATGATGTATTTCTTCTGAAGAAAAAAAACAAAACAAAACGAAGCACACAGTCAGACACATGTGTGCTTCGCTTTCACATTTTCACCGCTCACTTTTAGATACTGCAACCTACAATTTCTGTGTACGTGCTTCAGCTTAAAGATAGTCAAATGATGCCATAAACACCACTTTTCACCACCTTCAAAATGCCTGATCTTAGAAGCTAATCAATAAAAATGGTCTAAAAATGTACTAGTGTCTCAAAACTCAACTACACACAAGTTTAAAATTAACAATATGTCACATCAAGCAACGGTGAGCTGTTCTCTATGACTCACCTGCTCCGACAGGCAGGTACGCAACACTCATGGGCAGCACTGGCAGGTAGAGACCACAGGGGGCGGGAGAGCAATGCGCCAACCTCTGGACGGGGAACTGGAGCCAACCCAGGGGGAGCACCAAACCTGTCCATCACTCAGGAGAGAGGATCACTGGCAGCATGTTTGCATATGTAACAAAGCACATGGATAAGAGGACAACAGGGGAGCTCAAGGTGAGGCGGGCCCAGGCCCAGCGCCCTAACAGTATATATTTGTGTACAATCAGTGTCAGCCACATAGATAAGTTGAATTACTGCCATATGTTCTTTGGTCTCATGTTAGAGATATCTTTATAAATGTAAAATTCTCACAATTTTAGAATCAACATACAAATATATTGAAGTTGCTAGCTAACATGCTTGTTAATAGCATTCTTTGTTGCTATCTATTTTTGATAAGTCGTATTTTGTTTTTGCTACACTGCAACCAAAATAACCTGAATGAAAACTGCAAGCAGTGATAAAGGGCCCTTTATGGTTTTAAAATGTCCGCTTCATTAAGAGACCACACCCTGAGATTTATGTAAATTCTTTTAACAACTTTTGACCCCAAATATGTCCTGCTGATGCTGCCTTGGTTTGGAGTCTGCCAGATCAAACTCCTAGGAAACCTAAGTTTATTAAAGTACGAGGTCTAAATTTTGGGCATCTCAAGTTTGCCCCAAGAAGGCTGACGTACTGTATGGTTTAGGGAGGGGCCATAATATACTTTTTTGTCGATCTCTAAATGTTCTATGTACCTGCCAAGTTTATATGCCAACAATGAGGGGGGCACCACTGAGCCATCCTGCAATGTAGATTCTTGGCGACATTAAATTTGAGCTGATCACATATTTTTTGCTGATTTTCAAGAGATCAAGTATCTAGTACAGGGGTGGGCAAACTACAGCCCAGGGGCCACACACAGCGTGTTAGGTTTATTAAAAATAGGTAAGGGTAAACCTTGTTCAATTTACCTTTCTCCTGTAATGCCAACGTTTCCTCAAAAGGTGGCGCATTTCAGCTACACCAAGCTTGTTCACGCGTATAACTCTCTTATCCTCTTATGAGCCCTTCTGCAAAAATGAGCTTATCAAAGAAAAGAAAAGTGGATACTGAGCGCCGAGTGTTTGATATGGAGAGGACAACAGAATATTTTTTTCACTCAAGTTCGATCAAAGGCTGCTATGCCTAATATGTCAAGAAACTCAAGAGTCAAGTACCATGACAAGTTTTTTGCATTCAAATTAGCAAAAGCTAGCAAGCCTTTCTCCCAAGGTGAGTTTTTAAAAGAATGCATTTGGAAAACAATAGTTTACTACTTGATTTTTGCCATTTTCCGCAAAAATGTAAAAAATTGAATAGAGCTCTCGCACTTGGCGGACAAGTTGCTGACTTGTCTTCTTTGCACATTCGTGCTCAGGCCCTAATAACTCGAATCACTACTTAAATGAATAATGATTAAATTAGGATGTAATATCTAGGTAAATGATAGTAATTTCTTTAAACCTGTGGTAAAGCAGTGGTTTTCCTTTTCAATTCTCTGATCCATTTGTTATGTTTAACCATACACATCTTCCAGCGCTGGAACCTGTCGCGGGTGTAACGAGGCTCTCACCAGATAACTACAGGACTGCTGCTCAGTAATGGAAAAGCATTCACCTCCTCCACTGTGCTGGATATAAAGGTGGACATGTGGAGTGACCAGTCCACCCATCGACAGGCTGTTGTGTGTTAGTGCAAGTGCTGAACCATTACCTGTGGGAGAACGAATTAACCCACATAGAAAGAGGAAGTACAGAAGAGGCAAACTACCTGCGTACAGTACAGCACATACAATAAATATGACACAATACATTCAATTCACTGTAACAAAAAATAGTAGTCCTTTAGATTTGAATTTCACAGCTGGTGGTAAGATTCTTCTGTAGCTACAGTTGCCCTACGGTAGCCTCACAAAATCTGCACCATCAGCTCCTCTGAGAATAGTGATGATGTTACGTTGCCTGTAAAGTTCCACGGAGACAAGCAGCTAATGCCACCAGGCCAAGTTACAGGTCATATCTGTGGAGTGGCACTAGCATCTCATGTAATTGTAAACCAATACCGGCTGTTTGTTGTTTGGCAAACCAGGATATACCGAGGTGATGACAGGACTTTTCAATCACCACATCCTGTTTTTACACACTCTCTTGAACAAATCTGATGTTTTTAAAATATGTCACGCATGTCTGACATTTGCCAAATCTTACTTTCAGATCTAGTTTTTTAGAATTTCCTCAATATTTTCTTTGTTTCTGTGGAAAAAACATCTAGTTATATCACGCTGGGATTTCATTAGATTAAAAATACCAGTTTATTTTGGTACCACTGAATGTCTTGAATTCTCCCTAGAGGACCAGCTGTGCTTCTGAAAACGTAAAGTGGTCTGATAAGTTCTTCTCTCACTACTCTATTTCCTCTTTCAAAGGCCAAATAGAACCTGCGCTTTCTTACCTAATAGAGACCGACTGACTCAAGTATTAAATTAACCGTGGTTCGTATTGCTGAGGGATGTTGCAGAAACACGTTCTAATCCCTTCATTTGCACAAGCAGGCCCGAGTAGAGCAGGACGAGGCAGGGTGCATCCATTTGTCTTCCACTCGCTGTTTGCTAAGTGCTAGTTGCCTGTGGAGAGCTGCAATGGCTAGATCCTGGGTGGGCTTGTACAAATTAAGATACGCAATTAAAACCGCCATTGGCCAATAAATAGGCCTATACGACGTGCAGTAGTCACGGGCAACAGCGTGTCTTGGGCACTAACAATCATAATTTCACGACCACGCAACAATGGTATACGGTAAAGATATTTCCTGATGATTTGAATAGATGTGGAGGCTGGGTGGAGGCTCGTGATGGGGGCTTTGTCTTAGATTTTGGACCCCCCTTCGCTTCCCTGTAGATGGTGAGGTCTTCAGGCTGGAAGAACAATAGACACGAAGTGGAAGGGAGGGGGGTCGCGAGAGTGGAGACAGACGGTGTTGCTGGGACTGGATGGTATAAATAGGGCTTCTGGGTAATTAGAGGTGTGCTTGAGGTGAGGTGTGGTTCTCTGGAGAGGAGCAGAAGGAGGTTGAGGCGTGGTCTTGCTCCTGAATCTCAGTTAATCACATAGCGCGGGCTTGTTATCCATGTTTAGTTTGATTCTCAGGAGCCCATTGATACATTTGGGATTGTGTAATAGTAGGGGTGTGGTTTGGCATGAGTAAAATTTAAGTTAATAATAATGTCTTATATTTGAAATGCTGCGCTGTACTCATTCACTCCACACTCGGTACTCGATATTATTGTAGCCACAACTGCCCTGGTATAGATTAATATATTAGCCCCTTTGACCATCATAAACACTTTGTCACAAACACGGGACACAGGACACAACGACAGAACTTTATCCGAGTGGAAATACATCCTCTGACCTCAGGTTGTAGGACCCCTGATCTAACCACAGAGCCGCTCTATTAATTCAAAGGCGTTTCCTCTTTTAAGACACTTCCTGGTGGATTGTGGTCCGTGTAATTGTTAAACAGTCGGTAATGATTGACACGATTGCCTCTTTACAGAATGAAATTGACACTGACTTTGATCAAATGAAATTACACTTTTAAAACGTCCCATGTACAGGGTCTAATTATATCGTGTTAATAGCATGTTGTCATTTTACGGTTTGCTTCAGTGCTAAACAAATGCTTCTATCAGGCCAAGATACAAAAAGGGTTAATTATGAACGACTGCTGAAGGCTCCCACATTCAAATGATCATTTCAAACTGTTTCATAGACATAAAACACTTAATGAAGCTTGTGACACAACATTTAGCATGCTAAGCTAATTTAAATATGCTAATAAACTATGACGCATGTGTTGGTTCTTAAGTGTTTTCATATGCAATAGGTCTACTCTTGTGTTGGCACCTTTAGATACAACAAGAGGAAACATTTCAATCTCTAAAAGAAAAGAACAAAGGCTACATTATTTACTGTGTAGTAGCAATAACTGTGATTTGTTGTATCATTCCAAGCTGTGGGAAATGGTTTACAAAGAACAGTGGAAGAGTCATTTACATTTATTTGTCTTTATTTTATGAAAAATAAATACATCAACTATGGGTTAGCATTAGCCAATTACATTGAACAACAATGTCCAGGAAAAATGATTATCCTGGGTAATAGTGTTGATCTTATCACATTGTTTTATGTGTATTTTGCCCCTGGCGCTGGGAGATGGGTAAGTCTTTAGTTAAATGTATAGAGCTAATATGAGCAAAATGGCCATGCTGACCTCATTATTTCTTGGTGTATATATATTTACCTCCAGCAAACAATTTCTATTGTTTTGTAACCATCTGTTTTTCATAATTCATTCAAGGTTGGTTCCGCTTCTTTATACAAGCAAAACAACAGCCCCCTTCAGAATGATTATCATGTGCAATTACACTAAAGCGTTAAAACGGGGCCTTTTTATTTTCAAGCTAACCTCACCACGCAGCCATTCACCTACAAGCACAGTGTAATCAATATGCTAATCAGATCCAAATACAAACAGTGAACAGTTAGCATCAAGAAAGCTAGCCTCAACCTAGCTTTAAAGCTAACTGTAACTTTGTGGGTTGTTGGAAATAAATTATGAATTGAGTTCTTGGATTTTGACATAGTTGTTTATAATTTATAGTAATGTAATGTGTAAATGTATTGCTCTGCTTCACAAGCATATTGAATAAACTCTGAGGACAATAACTGTAACAGCTTAATAGCTGCTCATAAAAATGGAGGTAGGGGATGGAGATGAGAGGTGTGGTAATTGGAGAAATAACTTGTATAAATACAGCTAGATCAGCAGAGTACGCTGAGGGTTTACATTCAATCACAAAAGTACTGCATGTTTAGGCACAAGTCACTGGTTTGTGTGGTGTTTTACTGTCATCATATTATATGAAAACAAGTGAATCTGAAATCTTGTCCTACTGTGAAATATTGAAAAGCACCAATAATTAGTATTTTATATTTACACTAAAGCCTAATAATGTCATATATATATATATATATATATATATATATATATATATATATATATATATATATATATATATCTTTTCTTCTGTGTTGTGCTGTTGTTTTTAAAATGATTCAAACTGAGAGTGGAAGTGTGTTTACTCATTGATAATCTAAATAACCGCTGCATCTGTACTTTTACATAAATAACAACATGGAGTACTTCATCCACCCGCTGCTCCTCATCTGTCCAGGTGCTGTGTCTGGCTGCTTCTTCTGGTGTTGTCCTGCTCTTCCTGTGAACCTCCCAGCTGAGTCATCCTGTCCCCTGCCTCCACTTCCTGCTTGATTTTCTGTTAAATAAACTCTTGAAACTTGTCTTGGTCCATTGACTCTGCTTTGGAGTTCCACCTGTAAATTACTTTGTAACTGCATGTCAGCTGCTCCCAAGTTTACGATGAATACAATGTCTCAAGGAATACAAAATAAAAAAAAATAAATAAATCCAATGTTGAAAATAATTACTATGTACAATTAAAAACTCAACAAATAAGTTGTTTTGAAGTGTAATTGCTGTGGGAAATGGTCATATTTTATATCGGCACCCACAGCGCTTTACATCAAGGAACCACTCACCCATTCACACACCACCTCATCCACCAGTGTCCGCAGACACTGGGGGCGAGGTGGGTTAAGTGTCTTGCCCAAGGACACAATGACAGCGTTCATCTGTAGGTCAGTGGATCTGACAACTCTCCCAATTATTTTGATATCGAGTGCGGGATTCGAACCGCCAATCTTCGGATCAGTGGACAAACAGTCTACGAAATGAGCTACCGTCATCCTTGTGTTTTCTTTAATAATGCATTAGTTCAACATTTTAAACCTACATAGATTATATGTAGATTTCTGCTCGATTACATCAGATTCAAAGACCTGCTCATAGCGGCAAATACATGTTTTTTCTCCATTACCAGCTCCTTTGGCAGACTGTCACTTGAATACCAATGTTTAATGAAGCATGTCGTTTTCCTCTGGCATGGAGTGTAAGCACTTGATCCTTGACCTGTACATTACGTAATCCAACATACTGCTGTGGAGGCTGCTATACTGGATAGAAAAGGCAATTTCAGAGTTTGACACTGTATGGACTTCAAAATATGGAGGAGCTTTTCTGGATTACTGGTGAGTGGCTCGGTTGGTAGTAATAATAGTCCATCTTCCTCGGATAAAAAGAATTCAATAAACAGGTAACGAGAGAAACGTCTAAACAAAGAAATAGCAAATAAAACCGTAAAGGTGGTTCACATATGACCCCTGCACTGATTTGTATAAAAAGGTTTTTAGCCTGGCTTAAAAAACTGAAATCGTTTCTTCTTCTCTGACATGGCATGTAACACGATTCCACCACATGGGCCTGGTAACTGAAGCCCGTTCCTCTAACCATAAGCTTGTGGACCCTAAGGACCGTCAGAAAGCCTGTATTTTGTAAGTGGAGTGCTCTAATGGGATGGAAGGGCACGGGATGTGTTAGGTAGCAAGGACACAATGCTATCACTGTGTGCTTGGGGTAATAAACTAAATATCTACAATCTTTGGGACTGCAGTTTGAGGGTGACTAATTTGTGGTGCTCAGAGGGCCAGCGGTGCAGATTGGCAGTCGCTTCTCTGCCGATTAGCCCAGGGCAGCTCTGGTAACTTAAATAGTGAATGAACTGTAATTTGTTTTGATGCGACGTTCATGACCGATTCAGCTCTTTTGGACCTTTCCTTAATGTGAACAGTTCAAACCACGTCTCATATTTTAAAGGGACTAGTCTGTTCCAGTGTTCCTAGTCCCTTTCTGGCTATTTTAGTGCAAACTATGTATATTTGTTGCTTTTGTGGTAAAAAAGAAAAAAAAAGTGATTAGTTTGTGGATAAAATGAGTTTTCCCACTGGCTCTGTCATATAAATACATATAAAAAGGCTCTTTGAAATGAACAGATCCAAAAGTTTCAGATTTCATGATAGAGCTGAAGGTTTGATCACGAGTACTGTGAGAAACTTGTCTATCTTAAAAAAAACAAAAAAACAACTAAAAGTCATATTTGCATCATATCAGACAGTTTTGTTTTTTTTTTCCTTAGACTTAGACTTTTTACTTTATAATTACCTTTGAGAATTTTAATATTTTAGCAGAAGCAAAATGAGTATAATGTGTAATTTGCCGGGAATCCAGAGTACACACTTCTTCAACACTTTACAAAGATGTGAGTCTGGTCATCAGTTCACATGGGCTTCATAGGTGGATTAGCCAATCAGGGACACGCAAAGTCCATTTCATATTAAAACGAATATCGCTGCTTATGAGGAAAAAAAAGGAAAAATAAGACTGAAAAAGATGATAGCCAAATCATTGCCTGACATATCCAGAACATTTCTCTGCAGTTTATATACAGAGTGAGATCAGTGCAGTCCTCACGCCCTCTGTCGCATCTTGAGTCGCATCTTTAGTCGCACCAAACTTCATCGCGCAATCTGATTTACTTGTGTTTTAGTGACATGTGTGAAACGAAGGAGCTCATTGGTCAATTATTATTTACAAACAAAATTATAGGGGAGAACGGAGGGAGTGGGAGGACAGAGAAGCGGAGAGCCGTTGACTGCCATTGACTCTTTACAGTTTCTAAATCTGTCCTACCTGTCAATTTTCACTGCAGTCTACAGTAACTACTACAGTATGTGTCAGATTTACACTTGTTTCCACATCCCTCCTCATTCTTCTCGACCTCTCTGCTGCATTCAACACCATGGACCACCCCCTCTCCTCCACCGTCATGCCTGAACTCTTGGAGATTCACCGTTGACCAGATGCATATCTTCCCACTGTATTGTCGTAAGTGTGTATTCTGGACCCAGACGGGCAGAATCAGGGAGCGAAACATTAAACTCTGAGGTGAAGCAAATATGATTTTGTGACCAATGAGCTCATTTGTTTCACATGCGTCACTGGAAAACAATCATTCTGATAGGACAATCATGTTTGGTTCTGGCTTGAGACCGGAGGGAGTGGTGACAAGACAGATACGGCTCTACAGAGAGATATCATTCTGAATTTGCCAGGCAAGTGTGTAATGGGCTCACCATTAACATTTCAAATTCAATTGTTAAAGCGGACCCATGATGCTGAGCGGGCCGAAAGATAAACGACCATATCACTCACAGACTGACTTTCACCAGTGTAAGCCCCTATGAAGCTCTGCTTAGTATTCATGGCCTCCCATAACTACATTTTCCCATTAGGCCCTGCTCAATCACACCCCGATAACACTATGAATGAGATGGCATCTGCATATAGAATGTGTAGTTATAGGTTTTGCATAGCCATCCTTCACTGCAGGGCTTCAGGCTTACATCGTGAATGACCAGTTTAATTCTCATGAGTAAGATGAGGTACTTCTCCAGTACACTGCTTAGAGTGTACCAAAGAAAGTTAAAGAAGACATATTGAGCTTGTGTCTGCAATTTGTAATTTGGATATTTAAAATTGATATATTGATCTAAAAGAACTTAGTAAAAGAAAAAGACTTGCTGACTTTTATGGGTTTTTTTTTAAAATTTGTACCCAAATGTCTATGTAGCAAAAGACAAAGTTTAAATATGTCAACTGGACAAATTGTTGTTGGAGTGAAGACGTTTCAGTGCTCGTCCAAGCCACTTCTTCAGTTCTGGTCAAATTAACGCTGGACACTGCCTCATATCTATCTGAAGGAGGAGCTAACTGCGCTGAAACTATAAACAGCTAATATCTTCAGTTTGAGCTGAAACTACACTATTCAAAAAAAAAAAAAAAAAAAAAAAAAAGCTTCTTTAACTCTCCTCTCAAACCATGTCTTTTCTCTGAACTACACTATCTTTAAAGGAGTGGTTAGTGTCTGAGAGATGGAGATGCACAGCAGACTGGGGTCCTGAGGAGCTCTCACGGCGGTGTTGGTTCATCTTATGGAGTATCTGTTTAGTTTCTCCAGTGTAACACTCACTGCACTCTTCACTACACTGAATGGAGTAGACCACATTACTTTGTTTGTGGCTCGGGGTTTTGTCCTTTGGGTGAATCAGTTTCTGTCTTAAAGTGTTTGTCGGTTTGAAAAAGAGAGGAATCTTGTCACGGTTCCTGCTCTGCTCTCCCTGTGCCCTCGTCTTCCCCCCTCCCTCACCTGTCTGTCTCCAGAGCTGGGCGGAATCCGGACTCCTCCCACACGCGCCTGCTCCCCATCAGCGCAATCAACGCCACCTGCCGTGGATAAGAGGGGTTCGGACGAGTCACTCGGCGCCGGAACGTCCGCGTGTTTCACGTGATTATGCTCATGGCTTAGTACTTTGATTCATGCTCGTCTACTTTGTCTCATTGGAACCTTTTGTCCTGCTCCAGATCTCCGCCCCAGAACCTGCTCCGGACTACCCCAGCACCCGCACCTCCGCCCTGGTACGTTTTGTGTCTTCACTGCCGTGCACTGTGTCTCTCTGCGCTCACGGACCCGCACCCACGCTCCCCAGCTACGCTGGATTAATGAACTGTGTAATACCAGACGCTATGCTGTGAATCTGCCTCGTTTCCCCGGCCATATGGATATATGAACTCTGGTTTCTATGAACACTTATATGAACTCTGGTTTCTATGAACACTTATTGTGAATAAAGACATTGTAAAACTTCGTGAGTCTCGCAACTTTGGTCCTTACGCCCCGCTGGTTACGACAAATCTCATACGGTCTGAAAATTCTCTGAAGTTTTTCAGACACACCTGCTGTGTGAGGAATGGTAACACCTTTCCTTCTGGGTTCAGATTCCCTGTTGTCCTGTTTTTTTTTTTAGCTCTCTTAGATCCATTGAAGGCCTACTTTTGATATCCACAAGCAGAGAGGCCATTCTCCACATGTTGCTCCTCCTTCACTTTTCCCTCTGTGTTTGTGGGCACCACTTGAGCTCTGTGTTGTAGAGTACAGATAACTCTGAGTTTATGTGAATCAAACAGCAGGTATTGGTCAGTGTGTGTGTGTGTGTGTGTGTGTGTGTTTCCTGAAGACTTCTACGTGGAGACTATTTGACCAGAACTGAGCAGCAAAACGTCTTCACTCCTACGGCAATTTGTCCAGTTGACAGATTTAAACTTCATCTTTTGCTGTGGATCAGACCTGGTCGACTGAGGGATTACACAGGCACAATGGCTATGCAACACTGGACAAATCCTGCAAGTCTCACGGATTAAGAAAATAAAATTAGACAACAAAGTAAGACACAGAAATATATCAGTGGCAGTAAAAATGGAAGTTGATCAGCGCAATTGCATCTTGAATACAGCAGTATAAAGATTACTCAAACATGCAGAAATCAAGCTTAATACAACTTCTAGAGGGTAAATGAGGAGGAGAAACAACTATAACAAGTTTAAAAGCTTAAAAAAAATAGATTTTACATAATAAGTTGGCTTTAAAGTGCATATATTATTCGAAATTCCCTCATCATTAGCTTACACAAAGTAGTATTTTGAATGATTTATGCATGTTTGAGTAACCCTGCATTGCCCCTAACTCCTCCCACTGCTCTTTTTGTGCTTGTTCAAAAAAATCATTCTCCAGGTAATTCTGTTTTAGCGTTGAAGAGCAGAGCTGGAATCTCACCACAGACCTGTGGGTCAGTGGATCAGACTGCTCAACCAACTGAGCTACAGCTTCATGAATAAAAGTTAAAAAATTATGAGACGCTCCAGGCCAAAATCAGCCTGTAAATGGTGTTATTACATCCAATTTAAGGCCTTTTCTTTCCTATAGGTAAGATCTCTCTGGTTCCTGCTCTCTGACCCTGCAGCTGAGGGCGTTGGTCACCTTTCAGCAGACTCCTGTAATGAGGCTCTGTACAGACTGTCCAGCAAATCCCCAGAGATTTGTATTACCATGTACTGACACTGATATATAAGCCCATCATTCCTCAAAATCAGAAAACAAAAATTTCAAAGTCTTTTTCGATACTAATGAATTCACTCAATACTGAATACAAAACCTCGATGAAGATACAAAAATGCTCCCTGTTAGTAATAGAATGTCATTTTCGTGCTCAAAATAATACTACTTTCTTCCATGAAATCTAGTTGCTAGATACTAGTCCTGATGAAGCTCAAAATGACTCACAAACTGTTCAGGAAAGTTCAAATTTTGTCCCGTTAATGTGATTTTTTGCAGTATCGATACTTGCTCCAATGAGTACAGTGGTCCCTTGTTTATCACGGGGGTTACGTTCTAAAAATATCCCGCAATAGACGAAGTCAGCTACACTTATTATAAATGCTTTAAGGCTGTAAAACTCCTCACCACACACTTTATACACTTTTCTCAGACAGACATTAACATTTTCTCACATTTCGATATTAGTCTTAGTATCAGTTAGTATCTGATTTTCGGTACTATAACCCTTTGGACTAGCCTTTGCTAATTTATACTAACTTCCCACTCCTCTTTCCAACAGACACAGGCCAAATGTGATGTTTGATTTGCAGGAGATTAGCATATTTCACAATACAATATGTTTAGGTCTGTTTGATCCTGTATAGTCCTGGTTTAGTTCTGAGTTAGACCTGGTCAGTACGTGCAGCCAGTATCTTTGACTCACCTTTCTCTTGTTTTGTTGTGCAGAGATGTTGCTATTGTTTTGTAATTAATTATATTGATCATCTAAAACAACAACAACAACATTATAATTATATTGATCATCTAAAAGTAATATCATGGGAATCACGTTTGACATGAACGTGTCAAATCATGTACTCACAGTGTAAAGTGGACATGTTGCACACTGTTACGAATTTAATGAGGTTTTTAAAATGCTCTTGGTCACCTTGAGATTAGTATTTCACATTTTCTAACTTTTAATTATGTCAACATTTGGAAAAGTACACCTCAGTTTCCAGCGCAGTTTTTAGATGCTGAAGTGCCCTTTGCTGTCAAGTTGCAAAAAACTAAACAAAGAATAAATTAAGCCATTGGACAACGTGAAAGAGCTATGTATTTGTTGCACACAATTTGACCCCAAAAATGCTCAGAGCAAGTGTGGTGATGATTTATGAGTGTGGAAACAACATAGGAGACTCTGGGATTCTACCAATTAGGCAACTATCAGAGGAAAATTGAACTGGTGATTTCTGAGCGCCAAGAGAAGACAAACTTACATTACAGTGTTTTAAAGGTCCTGTACCTGATTTTTCCCACGTATCTGAGCAAAAACTGTCTTGCCCCAGTATAGACATATTGTATAAGCAGCTCTTGAGGTCAAAATACGTCAACTGCATGCTATTTAATTATGTATCATGCATCTATTTAGAGCGTGATTGTCATGGGCTCATAATCAGGAAGTGTGTGTTAGCATGCAAGTGTTAGCAAGTGTGGTTAGTGTTACCTCCACAGCAAAACACACGGGTCTCTGAGAGTTGTGAAAAGCACGACTCATCATGTTGGCTAAGTAGGATGTTGGGAATGTGTAAGCCAAGTGTGGAATAACTTTGGACCACTACAAACCATAAAAAATAAATAAGACGGTAAAAATCAGGTACAAATTCTTCCAATTATTTCTTTCCTATAGGTAAGACCTCTCTGGTTCCTGCTCTTTGACCCAGCAGCTGGGGGCACCTTTCAGCAGACTCCTGTAATGAGGCTCTGTACAGACTGTCCAGCAAATCCCCAGAGATCCACAGAGCATCCAGATCTGTGCTGCCATGTCCTGACACTGACATGTAAGTTCTTCAGTCCTCACATCCCATGCACCAGTCTCTGTACAATTGAAGGCAGGTGATCCCTCAGTTACATTTACATTCACACTAGTAACTTTTTAAAGAACTTGTACTTTTTGGAATAACTTTTAGACTGCAAAGTGTTACTCCTACTTGAGTAAAATATTTTACAGGGTAACAGTATTCTTGAGTAAAAGTGTTGGTTACTTACTGTGAGTGAGTCTACAAGTGGCAAAATCTTCATGTTGACATGACATGATTGGTAATGTTGCATTTCTTGCACTGCTGCTTCAGATACGATTTAGTTTGTTTTATTTTTGGTCTTCTGAAAATACCAGATTTCCAGATTATTGGATGTTACATCCAGACTTGGTTACTCATACAATTACTCTTACTTGAGTAGTCATTTTCCCAAATATTTTTTTTTACTCTTACTTGAGTCATTTCTTGGACTACTACTTTAAAACTTTATACTACTTATAATATCATTTTGAAGTAATGCTACTCTTACTTGAGCACAATTTTTGGCTCCTCTACCCACCTCTGCAGAGGAGTTATTGTAGTATCTCGTACACGCTGTATAAATGCTCGTTTCAAACATTCTCTTTAAAGGGACTGTATCCAATTTTTTCATGTAATAAAGCCAAATCTCTTTTGTCCCAGTACATATATATTGTAAAATCAACTCTTAGTGTCAAAATGAGAGCACAGAGAGCTGTGTGCATGTAATTTTAAAGTGTTGTAGTGCTGTTGGCATGTTAGTTGTTGATGGCAAAACTTTGCTCTGGCTGCAAGTTGTGAAATGCACTAACAAACTCATTGTGGTAAATATTTTTTAGGCTGGGAATACATTAGGAAAATGCATAATTCTGGACCACTTTAAATGAACTAGTTTTGAAACAGTAAAAATCAGGTACAGTGCTACAAAATGTGCTCCTTGTTCCACTGCCATCTGATTAAGTATTGAGCTTTTGACCCCTGTTGTTTCCTTTAAAACACAATGTACCTGGAGTTGTTTTTTCACTTCTGTGCACAAATTATGTTTATGACCTTTGACCTTTTACAGTTCTAAAAAGGTATTGCAGTCACAACTGAGCTTGGGTTGCCAGTGCCTGAACCTGCAGAGGATACAGGTTTTCCTCATTCTCAGTACATGGACAGCACAGTGTACTATAGCCGCAGAGACTGCACTAGCTCTCATCAATGATTAACTACAGGTGCTGGGCTTTAGATAGTGAGGATTCAGATCAGAGAGACTTCTTTTAGGTTTAAACCAACTGGATTTCAGCGCTGAAAACTGGCAACACAAATGAAACCCAAAAATGAGACTCATGTGAGAATCATTCTGTTTTCTGATTGAATAATCATTCAGGAACCAAAACACCAAATTATAACAAACAGCTTGTCCGTCATGTGCAATGTTTTTGTAACTAAGAATAAATCAGCATTGCATTTGTTTTCAGTAAAAGCTGATGATTGAACTGAACAGGTTTACCTCATATCTGAGTACACAGACAGTCATGTTTGTGGAATTTAAAACTAAATCTTACATGGAGTTCTTTTATCTACCTTCACACAACATTTTTCCACACTAATTGCTTCACTGTGTAGTCCGTCAACAGATGGTTCTTTCATCCTCTCTTGGTTGTTTTCATGTACAAATTATGAGGGAAGATGATTTTAACTTGTTTTATATTCATACCTTCTTTCTATATAAAATTTCAAAGCTGTGTTGTACAATAGTAATTAAAAAGCCTGTCGTATCCTTCTTGTCACTGGGATAAAATGTCAGGAGCAGTGGGCAACCAGTGTCGAGGGATCCATCTCCAGATCAGAGCCAGATGTTTGTCAGGAGCACAACATTTGACATTAGGGCCCTCTGGCAACGATGAGCAAAGAATGACGCAAACATATGCTAACCTTTCCAACTCTAAGAAGTTTAACAAAAGTATATTTTTTTCCTCAACTTAAAAACAAACTTTGAGTATTATTTCCAATCAATGTCAGTGAAAGAAAGTTCTGAACAAATTGGATAACCATTTGCTTTCTTTTCACACCATTTTGAAAGCAGCAGGTCTGAATGTTAAGTGTCTAGTGCCAGTACGGCTATTAATCATGTCAGCACTGTTCTGCGTGAGGTTAGAAGAGCAATCATGTCTGCTTATTTCGTAATTTTTATAATGATTTGGGTAAACTTTGCAAGAGTTACAATTACAAAGACATATTCTTATTTGGAGTTGCAGTGATTTTTGAAAGGGCTTAATTTGGAAGGAATTAATTTTCTTGGAGCAGATTACGATTTTATCACGATTCATGTACAGTTTGTATTTTCTATTACCTTTAAAGTGGAACTAAACACTAAATCGACTTTAGTTTTGCTACTTAACTGTGTATATGGTGTTTTAATGGCTTTATCTAATGTTCCAGGTCCTTTCTTGGTCATTTTAGTGCAAAATAGTTAAATGTGCAGCTTTGTGGTCTAGTGGCCACTGCAACTGCTTGTAGTTGGTGACTTCACAAGAGACTGCCCTGATCACAGCCTGGTGTTTCTCAATCCAAACACCAGGCTGCACTGAGTTTGAAGACAAGGCAAGTTTATTTGTATAGCACAACTTGTTCACAAGGTAATTCAAAGTGCTTTAAGGAATAAAAAGACATTAAAATCAGAATACAACAAAACTAAACATAAATAATAACAAATAATCATCATAAGATTAACATTAAAGGAGAAAAGTTCAGAATAAAACAGTTTTGAGCCTGGATTTAAACATTGTCACAGTAGAGGTCTGTCTCACATCTTCAGGAAGACTGTTCCAGGTTTTAGCTGCAGAAAACTGAAGTGCTGATTCCTCATGTTTAGTCCTGACTCTGGGCACCAGCAGGAGGCCGGTCCCTGAAGTGTGGATACCGTAAACTTACCCCAGATGCAAAGTAAGTTGAGTCAGGTTTTGGGGTAAATTGAATCATAAGATTAAAGTCTGACTTGTGACCCAAAAATAATTAGATTTGCATTTATATTTTTCAAAATGTCCTAAGTGAGATTTTACACAGGAAAATAAATACAGCTTGTAAACTGATCCACCAATAAACACAAGAAGAAAACAAAATTGCTCTATAACAAAATAAAGTTTTTGCAATACTTGTTTTTTGTGAAGGTGACATATAAGTTTTCCCTCTATTTTTTTAATTTTGTTTCCAACTCACCTTCCCCAAAAAATTGAACTATCTTGGCATAATTTAAGGATATATTCTTTTCTATTCTATTTTCTTTTCTTCTCTGGTATAGTTTAGTGATTTAATGGGTGGCTCATTTCACCCAGTGGCGAAACCTACCCAAAAGTTCCCTGTAGGAAGTAGAAAGTTTTATATTATAAGTATTTGAAACTTAAAAGACGGAGTTTAAAGTGGCTGTAAAAAATACTGTTTTCAAAAGGCACGGTGCAGACGATGCCTTTGAAAACGAGTGAAAGGGCCAAGGCTGTGGCTCAAATATGAATCTATCTGCTGTGCATCTCCCACTGTTGAAATAATAAACACCTGGATACATTTTTCAACAATTACAAAGGAATTTGAAAGAAGAGTCAGACACTGTATTTCGCAATTCAATATTTTTTCCAATTATGCCTTGGTTGGTTTGAGGCCCTCTCATTCAACTTATATTCCATCATCCACCTTTCTGAATACATCAACTGAAAAATTTACAATATAAAAATGTAGCCCAAGTGCAAGGTGCGAAACTTTCTTGTTACCTTCCGAAGCGTGACTTTGTGAATAGACTTAACTCTTCCAAGGTGAATAAGTGTCTCCCCTCTGCAGTTTGCAAGTCATCCGCTTATGAACATTCATCCCCTCATTCTCCCCGTGCACCTCAGCATCAGCATATCAGTCTCTGTCAGCAAAGTTAAAGATGTATTATGCAAATTTTCTGATGGACGATCCCAACCTGCTTGTCCCCCTTGAGGTGTTATTGCTGCTGTTGCTTCAGAAAACGTGCACAATAGGTAAAGTCCTCCAGCTCAAGATAATCCTGACCAAACTTAACTCAAGATACAGGGATCTAGCTCCCAAAAAAAAAAAAAAAAAAAGGTCACACACTCTAATATTTGGGTGTGTCATTGTTTCGATTTCACTTCTACAATGTCAGAAGATTCATTTCCATCCAGTGTTGCATTAATTTTTTACCAAGATGTTGCATTGATGATGGTCGAGTCTGACGCTGCACAAAGCTTCTCCAGCACATCCCAAAGATTCTCAACGGGGTTAAGGTCTGGACTCTGTGGTGGACAATCCATGTGTGAAAATGATGTCTCATGCTCCTGAAACACTCTGTCACAATTTGAGCCTGATGAATCCTGGCATTGTCATGGTGGAATATGCCCGTGCCATCAGGGAAGAAAAAATCCATTGATGGAATAACCTGGTCATTCAGTATATTCAGGTGTCAGCTGACCTCATTCTTTGAGCACAGACTGTTGCTGAACCTAGACTTGACCAACTGCAGCAGCCACAACATATTTGCTTAGTTAGATCTAGGTAGCAACTTTTTTTTTTTGGGCCAGGCAGTGTACTCAACTGAAAGCATGATTTTTAGTTTGATTACTTTACTGTTAAACCTTGTGTTGAATACTGTCTTAAACATTGAGATGACCTTGTTTTTCAGTAAGAATGCTTCACAATTACATGATCCATCTCCACTGAGACAGATCTGTGGAGAGGTGAGCCACTATTTTTGCAATAAAGGAGATGCAAGATAAGTTACTTGTCTGAAGTACTTCAAAAGAACTGAATGTAAGATTGAGGTTGTTTTTTAAATTCCATAAATTACCTAACTGTGTCCCCAGATATGAGAATAGCAAGAAAAGCTATTACTGTTAACAATCACAACGCTGATTCATTCTTCTTTTATACTTCCTGTGGTTCCAATCGCTGGTTTTTAATATCTTAGGCCAAAAATGAGAGAAGATTTGACCTTCCGTATTTACCACCATTAAATGAAACTGGATGTTTTCAGCAAAAAATGGGACACACAAAAACAGTGATCATATACTGAAGACATTTATCCATGAGACTTCCATCAGGTTGCCAGTGTCAGTGCTGAAATCCATTAGATTTAAACCTAAATAGACTCTCTCTGATCTGAATCCTCGTTACCTAAACCCCAGCACCTGCAGCTAGTCATCAATGAGTGCTTCTGCTGCTTCAATATAAGCTGTCCATATACTGAGAAAGAGAAAAAAATGTCTAGTACAGGTTTTTTTTTTATTCCAGGTATCTCCATGAAGATAAGTAGGATGTGGAAAATGACATAGTGCACCTTATTAAAGACACTTACTTAATTACAACACTTTCCAAAAGCCTTAGTAAGAGTAACAGTAATACGACTTAAGGTGGACGCCCATGTCACCCCTAATCTCGACTGATTGATTAGTTGCATGTTTCAAGTCTATTGATTTCTCCAGACTGGGTCATTTACGAGGGTCAAGGCTGGGAGCGGTGGGTGAAATTTGATCAATCGATTCCATGGCCACAGTAAACCCGCGCTATGTTATGAGCACGGGTAACATATATCTCCTGTTTCAATATTGCCCAGGCCTAATGCAGTCTGTCCAGGCAGGCTTGTTAAAATTCTCCAATACGCATCCATCAGCACGATTATACAGAGGCAGTGTAAGCTTACGGCCATATGTTATCTTCACGTTCAAATAATTAGCATAGGTGAAGGGAGGGTGACATTTTTTTCATTATGTTTTCTTGATTTTGTTGACAGAGTTGATTAATGTAACAAGGCTGATGCAGAAATTCAACCAGGAAGACGGTGTGTTGTATCTTTTATAAACTTTTGGTAAGTCTTTCACAGCTTGCTAACTTTGCTTCTTGCTCAGTCACCTATCAAAGATATTCATATAAATGTACTCTTTTTCTTCTTCTTAAGGGCTTGTCTGTTGTAGATCATACCAACTATCTGTCCCATCACCACCACAGCAGCAGAATCATCAGCCTTCTCAGCCTATCCATCTCCTATTACTCCTGTTTCAGCTTCATATTATTTTCCTTCATCACATTACTAGTGATAGGATCTGTCTGTCAATGTGGGTGTTGTTCCTTGTCAAAACTGACTTTGAAACATAATTTTCTTGTATTTTACATTTCACTTACAGTTTTTGTGTGTGAATAAAATCATCAAATCCATGAGGAGAGGTCTTTGTATGTGTAGTGCTCCTGATCCAAATCCTTCACATTATCAATCAGGGACGATTCTTGCTGAACTGAAAAAGCGGAACATTCATACCAATACAGCAGTAGAGCAGTAGTGAAATCAAAGTTTATTATTTATTATTAGTATAAATAAACACACATCTCTGAAGAATCTGAAGTATAGTGACATTACCATGTTATGGTCCAGAAAGTATGCTCCCTGTCACATGCAGCAAGGGGACTGTAAAGTCAAGTCTCAGGGACATCATCCATATGGAGCAGAAGAGGCTGGAAACACCTTAGGGAAACAATAACAAGCCTTAAAACAGTCCTGTGCCAGTGTGAGGTTGTACATCCTCATGAATACAGTGAGGCTTAGAGATCCTCCACTGACCTTTAAACTAAGCCATAAATAATGAATGACTTCAGTGCTTTGACAGTCCGTTTGAAATGACCGAAAAACTTGAACTTACCAATCAGTTTATCACAGTAAAGGACGTCAAGATGATTTTGTTGAAAGGAAACTGTGATTGTACAGGTCCACATATAACATCATGCTGAAGCATAAGGGTGTCCATCACTGCACGTGGCACCAGGACACTCTAGGCCTGGACTTTGTTGTTATGTCATCTGACCTTCAGCCGTGTGTCTTGGACACTCGACTGAAGAGGGGCAGAGCTGTCTGTGTTTCAACTACAGGTTTATCACACTCGTCAGCCTCCTCAGTAAGGTCTACTGGAGAGGAGAATCCGACTAGTAGTCGAATCTTGGACCCACTTGAAGCAGTGTGGTTTTCATCCTGGTCGCGGAACACTGAACCAGCTCTATACTCTCCATCGAGTGCTAGAGGGTTCATAGGAGTTTGCCAAACCAGCCCACATGTGCTTTATGGATCTACAGAACGGATTCGACCGTGTCCCTCGTGGTGTCCTTTGGGGGGTGCTCTGGGAGTATGGGGTCCGGGGCCCTTTGCTAAGGACTGTCCGGTCCCTGTATGACTGGAGCAGAAGCTGTGTTCACATTGCCGGCAGTAAGTCAGACCTGTTCCCAGTGCATGTTCGACTCCCAGGGCTGCCCTTTGTCATTGTATTTATGGAGAGAATTTCTAGGTGCAGTCAGGGGCCGGAGGGGGTCTGGTTTGGGGACCACAGAATCTCATCTCTGCTGTTTGCAGATGATGTTGTCCTGTTGGCTTCATCAAGCCAGGACCTGCAGCAGGCGCTGGGGTGGTTTACAGCCAGTTGTGAAGTCACACGGATAAAGATCACCTCCTCAAAATACAAGGCTACGGAGTGCGTGAGATGGAGAATCCCTGTCTTAAGTTCACGTATCTCTTGTTCACAAGTGAAGGAAGGATAGAGCATGAGATTGACAGGCAGACAAAGGACAAGATACAAGCGGTTTCCTCGACAGAGTGGCTGGGTGCTCCTTTAAAGATAGGGTGAGGAGCCCTGTCACACACAAGGAGCTCGGAGTAGAGCCAATGCTCCTACACATCGAGAGGAGCCAGCTGAGGTGGCTCAGGCATCTGTTCCTCCCAGACACCTCCCTGACACATTGCAGTGACTATGTCTCTCGGCTGGCTTGGAAACATCTTGGGAGAAGTTGGAGGAAGTGTCCAGGGTAAAGAATGTCTGGGAGTCCCTGTTTAAACCTGGTCCCAGAGAAGCGGAAGAAGATTGATGGAGTTTATTCAGCTTTTAATCTTTGATCTTCTTGTTCCATCACCAAAAATATATGTGGAGCTGTTTTTTGCTTCATTCACACTCGTTTCATTCTTCCTGTTTGTGAGGCCCTTTTGTCTGAGAGCTCAGGGATCAGGACTCATTCTGAGTATTTTCACTGTCAAATTGTGTTCACAACAAACAAATGGCTCTATTAGCTTAGCAGTTATGTTGCTAATGGCTTCCCTTGTTTCTGTCATTGTTCATTGCCACTGCTGTCAGCTCCAATCCCTAAATACTGCGTTAGAAACAAATTATAGTTTAGATGTTTGTTGGAGTAGATTTAGTTGTAAATTCTAAAAATGTAAACTACTAATGCCAAGGTGACCAAACACATGTCTAAAAGAGAATTAAAACCACATGAATACATATGTCTACTTGAAAAAAAAAGAAAAAAAAGTGAACTTAAATTATTCAGAAAGTGTTTTTCATTTAATGCAGATCTTCTGTACAATGTGATTCAAAGGGGTGACTATGCTGTCAAAATGCTTTTAATATAATATTGTTTATCACTAGGGCTTGACACCGAATCTCTGTTCCGAGTAGGCACTCGTCGAAAAGATTCATTCCATGCCAACTTTTGGTCCCTTGCCTTTAAATGCCCCTGTCATTGAGCCAATGCATACACTGCACTAATTTATTTAACAGCAGCACAGATGCTTATGCGTCACTGCGCTCTGCACAGACAAATGCACCAAATTCTGGCAACATCCTGCTCCTCGGTTCGAGTAAAAGCATAATTCCCAAATAAATGTAGAATATCCAGTGTGGAGGGCGTGGGTGAAGATGCAGTCAAACAAGTCCAGTTAAAGTTTGTCATAATCCTCCTCCCCCATCCAGATAACCAAGTAGTAAAAGAGTAAAGTTACTAATCAAAACAAAAGCATGTGCTCCGCAGTACTGTCTTTGACATAACAACAACAACAAACTTTATTTATAAAGCACTTTTCATACAAGAAAAATGTAACACAAAGTGCTTTACAGTGCATTAAAATCAGTCCCACGCACCAAACCCACCCAACCACCCCACAGCCGAACAACCCAACCCCAACACATCAATAAACATAACCAGAAAACCCCCCACCCCAACACATGATAAAATACCTTTGGTTTCATTAAAATAAGTTTAAATGCCATAGGCTGGATAAAGATGAACCAGATGAGAGAGCGCCACCAGAGGAACCATCTGCACCAGGAGCAGGGTCACCCGCAGCCACAGGACACCAGCCCAGGGCCCAGAGAAGAGATGAGGTCAAGACCAAACCTCCAGGGCCCACGAGCCAGGGCCCAGCGGACACAGCCAACTACAGCTCAAGGTGCAGAGGGCTCCTCAGAGGAAACACTGGCAAATCTAAAATTATTAAAAGAAATAAAATAAATCAAAGCTAAACAAGTAAATAAGACATAAGTAAAACATGGAAAAAAAGAGCTATATGCAGCAAAAACAAAAGTGAAACTTAAACCGTGCCCACATGAAGATCAGCTGCACTCTGTTCTTTTTCTTGAGTGTTTCTTTTTGAGTTATAACTGAAGATATATAGCCAAGTACTAAGTATTAAAATATGAATCCATATAGTTATAATGTGTAAGGAAAAGTATGTTCAAGGAAAAGTATTTTCTTAATAGTATTGGCCATTACTTTGCATTAAAAAATACAGGCACTGAAAAAAGAACTGTTCAGGAACCAGCATCAAAAAGAAATCAAACATTCCCAGCACTATATAGAGCCATATTCTCTATTGCTTAATATTGCACATCAAAACTTGTTCTTGTGACAAATCTACTTACCAGCGTTGATTAGGAATTGTCATTAGTGAGTTTGTTGTTTTGTATCTTGTGCCACTGGCCTTCTTACTCTTTATGTATAGCTCTACAGGCCGTACATGGCCAATGCAGATAAGACTATTTGCAGAAGTCATTGTTTATGCGGGCGATTAGCTAATCAGGGCCAGACACAGCAGACAACAGAACAAAGTGGGATGACACAGAGATGTGAATACAATGTAAATGATAGCTATTGGCTGGATAATGCATTGTGCGGGCAATTCATGCTTCAAGGGCATATCAGAATGTTTTGTTTTTTAGCTTTGTTGCTTATCTGATCAGTTGTTATATGGAGTGAATACAAATACATGAGGAAACATGAAAGTGGGTACATTTTAACTAAAACTATGAGGTTGAAATCAGGGATGTATTTGGACTAGAGCATTTTCAAACCAGGAGACTGAACCATAGCAAATCAATCCATAAATTGACCAAAAGTTGCTGAATTTTAAAGGTGCACTGTGTAACTTTCCTGGAGGAGGGTCCATCACCTGCTTGTCTGTGATGATGTTATTGCTTTGTCTAACATATTCCACAATACGACATTAAACTTTAACATTATCTTCTATTCATTCACTTAAAAGTTGTTTTTATTGCTCAAAAATACCCTGAAATACATGCATTCTTACTGTGAGTGTGGTGATCTCTCCATAGATCTGGCCTGTAACTTAACCAGGTGCTTGTTTTTATGGAAACAGACAAGCCTAAGATAATGTTGCAGTACATTTCAAGCCATAATATCTCCATAGAGACAGGCAGTGGGCTGACTCTCCACCAGAGAAGTCATTCAGTACACCTTTTAAAGCAATATTGATTGATTGATTGATTGATTGATTGACCAAACATAACTTCAAGGCAGGACTAAAACATTACACTGACCACACTGAAACACATGTACTATTTACAGTTTCTCTTTGGAGGTAGATAGATGGACACTTTTTAAGAATTTGCACTTCCTGATTATCATACAATAAAACATTTTGACATATGACTTCAAGGGTTATACAATATATATGTACAACATATGTAAATTAATTTTGCTCAAATACATGGGGAACAAAATGTGTGCAGGGCCTTGAATGTCCTATGTATTATTCAAGTTTAACTTGAACTTGAACTTACTCCGCTCCACCCACTTTTCCCCCTAAATGCTACTAAAAAAGAAAAAAAGAAAAGTTTACAGCTAAAATATGACATAAAGTAGGTTGGTTTGTGTAAAATGTTTAACGTCCGTGTGCACCAACAAGTCAACAATGCACCAATTCTCTGTGAGGCTTTAAAATGGTTCTGTAGTCCGTATAGAACTTTGCTCAAAATCGGCAGTCACATGCAAAATAACACAACCAAAATTGCTTCTTTTTTTTTTTTTTTTGTTCACGGCTTATCATTCACAAAGACATTGAGGCGGAATACGTTTTGTTTTTGTCTTACTATTTCATCAGTCACTATAAGCTATTATTTCCCCCCTACTCTAATCCTTGTATTGAAAAAGCCAAACATAATCTGTCCCAACACCATTGCATCAGCCAAGATAGCTTATAGCATTTTAAATTTGGAAACGCACTTTTACTTCACAACCTCTTGTCCGTTCTTCCCCCACAACACCTTGTATTTCGTCTGGAGCAAATTAAAGTCTGTCTGCATGTGTAGGAGAGGCAGGTAGGTGACAGGGAGCAGTGCGGAGAAAACATCTGCTTTGGAAGATAAAGAGAACTCCTCACCCAGAGCAACCCCAACAAATTATACAGCACACCAATGCAGATATAATGGATTATACGGAGGCTATCAGTGGCCAGAACCATGTTGCCCAATTATGATAAGACCAAGGACTGGCAGCGTTAAGTACTGAGATTTTACCATTACCACTTGATGTTTTGTCCAGTGAGCTCCACTTCAAAGAATATGCTAAACTTTGGACATCTTTGGCAGATTTGTCAGCAACTTTTGGTCAATTTAAGTTGGGACTAAACATCTAAATTCCTCCCAAAACCACATTTCAAATAGGGCTGCTTCCTTGGACAGCACCTGAAGGACTAAAGGGGTGAGTGAGAGGAAATCAGGGGTGTGATTGCTCTTACAGGTATCCCCATTTCAAACTCCGCCCCTGCAGCCAGGTTTTTGTAATCAGAAACACCTGTAATCAGAGCAGTCTTGAGTGATGTCACGTAGTACTTGAAATTGCAGTGGCCACTAGATGCAGCACACACTCATAGGCATATGTTTTGACAGTTTTTTACCAGAAAGCTGCAAATTTACCCAGTGTGCACAGAAAAAAAGGCTAGAAACAGTAGACAATACTATTACACAATTTACACAGTTTAGCAGCAAAAAAGATGATTTAGTGTTTTAGTGTTTAGTCCCACTTTCTAGTTTCTCACGGTTTTCAGAAATACTTTGTTCCTCACCCTTAAACTTGAGGCTCTGATGAAGTATAGGTAGTGTATAAAGAATAAATATCGTTTTTGTTGTTTGTTCTCTTCATTCTCTTCTTTCGGTGATGGTAAGACACTTCACTATCCTCAGAGTCATATTGAAGATTTGGGTCAAAATAAATTCGTTGGCATTTCTGATGAAAGTTTTAATGGTGCTGAGAGAAAAATTACACTCCGCCAGCCCCACACTGCCAGCTGAGTCATTGTGATCTTGGTGTATGTCATGTCAGAAGTATCATACTACCTACAACGGAAGCATATCCAGACTGGACTATCATAATGTCTTGATGGTTCGTGTGTGCTGTACTGATGGTAAATAAACTTCTGTGTTAGAACTCTGGCCTCATGTTTCCTCTTCCAACTCTCGGGTGACAACATTTCATTGTAAATTAGATGCACTGTGTAACTTGTTCAGTTTTTTTAACCTGTTTATCTCTAAATGAACATGTTGGAGCTTTGCCTACAGTGTTACACAGTTTAAGTTTAAACGTATCAGTCTCCATGGAGATAAGCAGGTGACACTATTTGGCCAAGCAAATTACAGGTCAGATCTGTGAAGAGGCAAACCCGCTCACAGTAGGAAAGCATGTTTTTTTCTAGGCATTTTTTCTAGGTATTAGGGTTAACCAGTATATTAATAAGTGTGGGCCTGAATGATTATACTATGACTCAGGCATGGTTCTCATTAGACCTGGCCAACAAACTGAAACTGTAAACAACAGGTGTGTTACTTTTAGTGGAGTTACCGCCTCTCTTTAGATAGATATAAGGCAGTGTCCACCTTTAGTCTGACCGGAACTGAAGAAGTGACTTGGATGATCAGCGAAACGTCTTCATTCCGACAACCTTTTGTCCAGGTGACAGATTTCAATGTTTGTTTTAGTATCAACTGAGATACTAACGGAAATAGAAGTAGATAATAATGGGAGATTCCAAAAGTGGCAGTGCAAAAAAATTAAACTCAAGAAAAGGCAATATTACATTGATACTGAGAGTATTTGATTGCATTTTAAAAAGAGCGAACAATGAAAGATAGCAAGATAACTATATCGTTGAGGCTATCCTGCCCCAAGAGTTCTTCATTCTTTTCTGACATTTCATTTCACTAGAGCATCACATGAGAATTTGTGAAAAATATCCATTTTAATCCAAAATCACCCACAGACACGACGATGTGAGTGATTGAAAAATATGTTCTGAAGGCCCCACGCCGCAGAAACTCACTGATACTGAGCTGCACGCGTCCGGGAAGTTTGTGGACAGACTGACATTTTAAATGATGAACGGTCAAAGTACAAAGACAAAATGTATCCTGCTGGGTTTTCTCCTCTGACAACGAGACAACACGGAAGAACAGCTGACAGATTTTGGATGATGGAAAAAGTTGGTTGGCTTATTTTAGTTGTGTTGCTTAAAAGGTTTTTGAGCTTATACCAATGTTATAATGTTGAATTCTCATTGAAACATAACAGAAGTTGTGTTTTTATGTTTCATTCATGCATTTTTCAGAAACCCTACATGGAATTGCACTGATGCCAGAAAATTTCAGATACCAATTAATTTTGAATCTTCCAATGCAAATGCACTTCCCCAATCAGTTATGTGGCAAAGTTTAACTCAGTAAATATGGACATGCTCAGAACCATCAGAAAACAGTTGCAGTGACTTATTACAATCCACACATTCATATAAGTCACAGAAATCATGGAGCTTAACAGTGACCACCCACATTCTGGCTAAGGAAACTGCTAACTAAGTGCTCAAAAAAGTCTATGGAAAAAATGTATATTAAAACTTTGAAAGCTTCCTCTGGGCTAATCAGCTATATGGTAATTAAAGACTATAATGTGTCTGAAATGTTATAAACCACTAAGTTATTGAAAAATTTTGCTGAATTTGGATTTTTAAACTTCCTTTTTGTACTTACAACAACCACATTATGGATATTAGTCACCACAGAGCTGATTATACTCTGCTGTGCTTTTAAACTCTTGATATTAGAGTTTTTTGAAAAGTCTACGGGAAAAATGAATGGAAAATTTGCTTCCAGAAGCAGGGGATGGTGGTCATTGTTGAGCTCCCTTTTTGGCTTAATCTCAATTTTTATTTTATTTTATTTTATTTTTTGTTTGTTTTTGTTTTTTATACAATGAAAACCCATTGAGAGCACTAATTTTTACAAGCACCCTTTTCAAATACAGAAAAAAAACCCAAAAAAACAAAAACAAAACAAAAACACAGAAATACATATATACTGTACAAGTCCATTTAAAACCAGTTTTTAAGGAGAACCTGTCACTCAAGTGCATGCAATGAATATATAAAAGTGCCTCATTTAAATGCAGATTTCATTGCAGTTGTTTATCTTACAATCTGTACATGCATTTTTTTTGTTTTGTTCTTATAACAATATTGTGACCTGAATCCCTGAAACCACAAACAATCTTGACATTCCTACTTATTCCAACTTAATTTCTCGAATTAAGTCTCCACAAAGTAGTTCCGTTTGTCTCGGCTCGATCAATAGCTGAAGAATCACACCCCATAGTACAGGACAGAGCAGTTGTCACAAGCAGTTTCCCTGAGCCAGAGAAAAAGAGAAAAAAAAAAGAATTTTATGGTCCTGTTACTTCGTTTATTTAGAGGATGGAGATTTCTCATGCCACCACTATTCCCACATGCTCCGACCTTGCCAGCGCCATATTCACAGTTTGTTGAGTCTGCGAAAAACGCCTGGCCTCGCTAACGATACCATTCCTCATGTGGTCAGTGCACGATTTGTTACATATTCAAGGATATTTACGTTCAGTATGGATGCTTGTCTATAAACGGTGAGTTATAGAAAATTGCCTGGTTAGTGACACTGCGGAACATTCACAGTATATTAGACTGGTGGCGAGCACAAGAGAGCTGTACATCGGCAGAGGTGAAAGCTTTAGTGTCGCGTTGGCAATTCAATTCTTCTGTCCCTGTGTTGTGTTGGAGCAGGGGTTAATTGAACAAAGAAAGTGATGTGCAAACTCAACAACTCTGATACAAACAGCTAGTTGTTGATTTTTCTCTACACCCACAAATAATCTTAATGATGTTTGTAGCCAATGCTGTTATAGTTTTGTAAAATAAAAATAATAAATAAAAGGTAATGTGATCACAACCGAGCCTGTGCTTGTGTCTTAACCTGCAGATAAAGGAAAATTCAAGTTTTCTCATTCTCCGTATAAAGAAAGGCGTCATGTGAAAGCTCAGAACCTCCAGAATTCACTCACTGAGCTGCAGAGGCTGCACTAGCACTGAGTCATGATGCTATAGGTTCTGGGGTTTAGGTAGAGAGGATTCAGAGTCCTTAAACCAGCTGGATTTTCTATATAGAGTTGTGTTTTGCTTCATTCACAGTTAAATCCTGTTTAGTAAGTCAAATAATACAAGATTTACAATTTCCCAGAATTGTTGCATCGCAGAGAAAAGTCCATAGGTCTTCTACTCTGTTTTCAAGCATCTCTGACATCTATTTGTCTTCACAACAACTGCAGGCTTCAGTTAGCAGGTTGCTAACTTCGTTGTTTTCAATAGTAATTCGTTCTGCGTCCAGTGTAAGCACAGTTTCATTAGTGGTCATCTCGATACTGTTTCTGTGATCAAGACGTTTCGGCTCCACTCCAGAAGCTATTTTCAAATTGATGGAAATGGCTTGAAACACTGGGAAATTACCCTAATTTGATTTACTAAGGAAGGAAGAGAGGAGAAGAGAGAAAAGAGGGGGGAGAGGAGGGATGAGGAAGAGTGAAACATCCCTGCCTGTAGTTTACTAGCTAACATCATTAGCTAGAATGAATGGAGGATTACACCGTCTCTGCTTCCTGTAGATTACATTCCTAATCCCAGTTCCCAGTATATGGAGGAGTTTGCCAAAGTATCATGTGTTAAACACCTCACAATTTGTGTTTTTTTTTTTTCAATTTTTGTATTGAAATAACATGGGGAGTTTCTGTCATAGCTAGGCCCATGCTGTGAAAAAAATACAGTATGGGCGTCAGTGACTTTACTGATTGGGATCCATCCATCCATCCATTTTCTTCCATTTAATCCAGGGCCAGGTCATAGAGGCAGCAGTTTCAGCAGGGAGGCCCAGACTTCCCTCTCCACACACACTTCCTCCAGCTCCTCCGGGAGGATTCCAAGGCATTCCCAGGCCAGACGAGAGACATAGTCCCTCAAGTGTTTCCTGGGTCCCAAACCACCTCAACTGGCTCCTCTCGACATGGAGGAGAAGCGGCTCTACTCCAAGCTCCTCCAGTGAGACAAGAGATGACATCACAAAGCATTCCACTCGCTTTGTGATGTCATCAGAAATCTTTGAGTCAAAGTGAGCCAAAAATAGTAAAGGTAACGTGTATGAGCAGTTTCTCAACATATGATAACACAACTGTCTTGTAGCACTTGTAGCACAAACAAATTATTATTATTATTCACAATTATTATTATTTTCAAGATGGGCCTGAAAGATAAAATTAGGGAGCTGATAGAGAATTGGCGCAACATGGAGAGGGTCCATGAGGCTGCAGAGAGAGAGTGGAGTGTAAAACTGCAGCTCTGGATTTCTAAAGAGGCAAAGCTCATGGATGGGAAGGGGTCTTTAGATGAGACCGATCTGCCTTGGGGTGAGAGCGAGGCGGACTGGGAGAGTAAGGAATCCCAGTATAAAGCAGAAGTCACGGAACTCCTGAACGATGCGGATGCAAAAGTCAGAGTGCTGAATTTTGATCTGGATTTTCCGTACTTGCAACGGCAATTCAAGGAGAGGCAGAAGCACCTGGCCATCCGTCAGAACCACAGACTGCAAAAACAGGCGTGGTTCCAAGGGAGGGACAGGATTTTACAGCAGCAAAATGAGCTGGAAAAAAAATTGAATCAACTGAGGGAGGAAAAATACAAATGGGATGAGCGCGACAAAGAGCGCTACAGTGAAATTTTTGACCTAAGTCAGGAAAATGAAAATTGGGTCCAAAATTATCAAGAGCTGGAGAAGAGCTTTGATGAGCAAGAAAAAAGGGAGCGGGAGTTGAAAATTGAAATTGAAAATTTAACTAGGGACTTCCGCGATCATGAGGAAAATTTGTACAATTATTATAAAAACAAAAGGCAGAATTTTCGTCTAGAGATCCTGAAGGAGGAGTTAAATTATGAAAAATTAATTTGTAAAAGAGCCGACAAGCGTTCAAAGACTTTGCTGAGCCTGTTCCAGCTGCAGAGAGAATGTAGAGAAAGAGACGAGGCGATGAGGCTGGACCGGGAGCAGGAAGAGATGGAACGGGCTATCGCGGAGGAAACACGCGAGGAGCAAAATCGCCAGTGGAGGGCCCAAGTGCAGCAGGAGATGGAAAGAAAAGACCTCGAGTGGAGTGCGAAAGAGGCTGAGCACGAGAAGGAAATGCTGGAACTGGCTACAAGGGAAAGAGCTTTGTCAGTTAAGATAAGGGAGCTCCAGCACAGGGACGAAGCCTTTGAAACAACAGAGGAATTTGTCCAAACTGACCCTGAAAGTGGAACTATGTCAGAGTTTCAAGTTCAGGTCAGTGAAGACAAAAGTCTTCCTAAACAGGCCACCAAACCACGGAAGAAGTTCTGTCTGCGGTTCTGGTGTTGCTTTGGGAGCTCTGTTCAGGAGTAAAGGGTGAGGAGTCCCGGGGGTAGTAAGAGCTGGAGGAGTAAAGGGGAGGGGTCAGAGTGGGGGGAGTGAGTAGTTAAGAGCTGTAGGGGGCAGTAGTATAGATTTTGAAGATTCTGTGCAGCTGCCCGGGGTTCAGCTTGCTATTCCCCAATTTGAGTCATTTTCCCAGTTTGTGTCAATCATGCTAGTCACTAGCTTGATGCTATTTTCAGTATTTTACTTGCAGGAAACAGTTAAAAGTGTTATCTGTCAGTTAAACCTTAGTTTTCCAGTCAGCTATGTTAAAATGGTTCACAAAGAAAGTTTATTTTTAGAAAAACACTAATAAAATAATAAATAAATAAATAAATAAAGGGATCAGTATCTGTGAACTTAATTTAACCCCTTCTGACAGCGCCAACCTTGTTCCTCAGTGTGAAATAAACTTGTTAGCTTGTGATTGACACCAAAGTTGACCAATAATGTGAGGGCTATGGGTTACTGGAGCCGCAGACAGTGAATCAGTGCTACAGATGGCTTTACAGAAGGTTTTATAACACTGTATGAGGTTGTTGTGAACTTCAATGTGCAACTTCAATCTTCAATGTACATCTCTACTGGTTGTTTTTATCTTATGTTTAAACATCATTCTCATAACACTTTCTTTTTTGCAGGCCCACCATGGCGGAGAGCGAAGAAGAGGTCCCTGGAGTCATCTCCCTCTAGCTTCGAGAGAGAGCTACTGGCGGCACTCCGGGACCGACCTCCTCCTTCTCAGTCCGAGGATGAGCACTTTTTGTTGTCTGTTCCTCTCCTGCAGAAGGTGCCACCTCATTGTAAGGGCTTTGTAAAATTTAGTATTCACAGATTATTATATAAAAACACTACAGTTTCTTTACATTTGGAGCCTTCTGTGTAGATTGAGGTGGCACCTTCTACAGAGGAGGAAACAGACCCTCCTTTCTCCTCTCATTCATATGTTTCCTCACTTCCCCCGCCCCTCCTCCAGACAATGTCCTTTTATAATAAATAAATATGTAAATAGTTAAATTATCCTTTTTTTGTTAACATTAGTCATACATTTTGATTTTGTAATTTTGTAAATTTTGTAAAATAAAATATATAAATTTGATTATAAAAGCTCTGTTTTTATACATCATGCACCAATTGTGTACTACTCTGCAGTTTGTAAGATAAATGTTGTAGTTAATCAGTAATTGTTAACAAAATGTATCCCATATTTATATATCTAAAAACTTACCTCATTTACCAATTGAAGACCATAGATAAAACATCAAAAAAGCACGGACAAGAGTTAAGTAAATCTGTGTTTTATTAATTTCCCTGTGTAACCTGGTAATTAGGGTCAATCTTGAATGGACATATTGTGATGAACCTGACGCCACAGTCACAGCACAGGCCTGGCAGCTCGTACCTGCAAATAAGAAACAGCACAAGAATATACAATCTTAAAATATTTGCAAAGTAAATAAATATAATGAATCATAACCATAGACAATGTTAAGCTCTTTATAGTTAAGTGGGTGGCTCTTATTATTATTATCATTATTATTATCATCATCATTTATTTATTTGTATATTCTATAACGCTGGTTTCACACAAATACAATAACAGTAGACTTATTTACAGGAGCACGAATAGATAACTCAAAATGATTAACACATTTCTAAGCTACTTTTAATTGCTAATACCTGAATACAAAATAAGTTATTATTATTGCACTCAGAAGCATTAATATTTATATTTACTAACCAAAGACAGATGGACAGGAGCTCCACAGCTGGAATCGAGTGCCTGTAGTTGGTGTCCTGGGACGTTATCCACGCACCAGTGCGGGACAGCAGGTCATCCAACTGGGCCTGGGACAGACGAAAGTACCACTGGAAGCGGGGGTCATCCAGACGGAGCTCCTGGAGCAAGTGGTGGAACCCGTCAAACTCGGAACGCCTCTGAATTATGTTATGGACCCTGACACGCCGCCACCGAGCCGATCGCCTCCGTTGATGACTTTTGTGCAATAAATACACCAAAACCACTCTCTCAACTTGGTCTGCCATTGTACACAAAAAGACCAGGAAAACACTCACAGACACTCAGAGCATCCAAGACGCATGTCAAAGGCGTCTGCCCTCAAATGTAAAGGTGTCCAGCACGTCCTTGATGCCCCGGTGTGAACACAGCATAAGCTTTCAGTAGAGCCTCATTGATGTCTGTGGGTTCATTCAAAAGTTTTGGAGAGGCCTGGATTGACTGATGGTAAAATGAGTGTAAAACTCATTTTTATAGATATTGACCACAAATTTGAAATGTGAGGGGTCAACAATATTTTCAGTTGAGATATAGTGTATTTTTGTCCCCAACTACCTACTGAGGCTTTCTACACCTTCATTTTAACAAAAAAAAATTAGGCGAGGATGAGAAAAACTATTTTTATGTGTGTTCCAAAGTGTATAAATGCTCAGCAGACAAACTTACAGTGATTCTGACGCATGTGGGTAAAACTATAGAGTGTTACCTTTACAAAGACCCCAAACTTGTCTATTTACTACTGAGGGTTCAATAATTGTGATTATTTTAATTTGGAGAGGTCAGAACAAAGAAGATTTCACCAAAATGACCCGGAATGGTAACTCTTAATTGTGAATGCAATGCATGTGTATTGGTTTTAAATGCTCCTGAAATTAAGTGTTACGTGACTCACCTGTATTGAGGTGATGTGATGTGTAAGTGGGACGTCACATCACATCCCGCCACTGAAATACACAGATGCTTCAGTAGGTTTCCCTGAATCTATTGATGTTTGCAAAAGTTACAGGAATTTTTATGCTTTTAAAATGGCTGCCTCGTTAAAGACCACACCCTGAGACTTATGTAAATTATTTGAACAACTTTTGATCCCAGATATGTCTGATGGCCCTGCATTAGTTTGGAGTCCAACAGATAAAAACCCTTAAAGTATGAATGCTACATTTTGGATATCTGTAAAATTCAATACAAAATGGCTGCCTTCAGATCATTGTTAGGCTGTGGTTCCCATAGACTTTTTCTCAAGGTTTGGTTACATTTTGTTTCCAATGTTGTCGGTGTAAAAATGAGTCCATGTGTTGAGGATATAAATTGTTGTGGGGTGAGTTTATCTCCGCCCTAACATTAGCTAACGAGGTAGCAAAGCTCTGCACAGTCACAGCAACAGCAGAGAAACAACTTTCAGGTTCATTTTGCAATATAAAGCTAAACTGAGATAAAAAAAAAATAAAAAAGGCAAAAATTTTGCCAAAAAAGGCAAAGAAGCACATTTTTCTGTAGTGCTGCCCATAGTTCTCCCTCAGTGCCACTCAGTCGGACTGTTGAGGGGCATTTTTAAAATGCACATCAGTGCATGCACTTCCAGCTGAGCGGGAATCCCGTTCATCTCAATGGAGAGTTTGAGAAAAGTTTCACGCTAAAATTTTATATAAAGTAGGCTGATTTGTGTAATATGTTCAATGTCCCTGTGCACAAGTCAATGTTGCACTGATTCTCCAGGGGACTTTAAAATGGCTTTGTAGTGTGTATAGATCTTATTTGCTGTCAAAATGGGCAGGCCCATACAAAATAATACAATCCAAATGACAACGGCCACGCCCACTGCAATCTCCAGAATGGGGTGAATATGGTTAATACATTTTAAACTGAGTCATAAAGACAATAATGTCTTGGAAACATATAGCACCTATAAAGTTACTCAAAGTACTTTTTACTTTTTTCATCCACTCCCTACTCTGTGTTCTAGTACTTGTTCTGTAGCCACACACCACATTCATGTGTATGCAAGATTGGTGTCTTGCCAAAGGACACAACAACAGGATGCTCTGGTCAGAACAGTTTTATCGCTCAGCCACCGCAAGCTACTGAAAGATCTGTGTTTTGGCAGTGTGAAAACTATGACTTAGCTAAATATGAAGTTACAACTGAATATATAGACTTACATATTCTCACAGCTCACGTTACCATATAGTACGTACAAACAGACCATCTCCAACCATTCACCTGCACATTGTGATCCTGACAAAACAACCTCTACCATTGGCACAGAGGGGACAGTGTGTACATTTGCCCCAGGTCCAGATGGTCCTCCTTCTTTTTCTCCTCCTCCTCCTTCTCCTTCTCCTCCTCTTCGGACGACTGCGTTACATAAGGACCCAGCCCCGCAGCATGATGCGAGCCTGTCTGTGGCAAAGGGAAAGGCAGCCAGACAGACAACGCACAAGGATAATACTGTATGTATCTCAGTGTTGGGGAGTAACTGAATACATGCACTGCAAATATATATTCAGAATACAAATTTAAAGTAACTGTATTTTGATACTTTTTCATTTTGCAATGTTCAGATTACAGTTCGAAAAATCAAAGGAGTACATTGTAGTAGTTATCATTGTACTTTCAAAATGAAGGCTTTAAACTGCAGTGAAGTAGAGAGAACAGAAAAATAGAGTGTATGAGATTTTCACTTTCCATTTTTCCTCCATTTAGTGATGGAATTAGTGATACAGTGGTCCCTCATTTATCGTGGGGATTACGTTCTAAAAATAACCTGCGGCAGGTGAAATCTGCTTTATTTTTTTTACCATTATTCTATATGTTTCTGGCTGTAAAACCCCTCACCACACACTTTATACACTTTTCTCACAAAGGCATTAACATTTTCTCACATTTCTTTCTTGTTTAAAAACTCTCAAAGTTTGAAAGTTTGAACAAAATATATCATCTTAATCAAAAAGAGAGAAATGTGTTTAGTTTATTGGAAAAACACATGGATTTTAACTGGGGTCATTTTTGACCTCACTTGTGGAAGTGGAGGTACTGATACAAAAACTGCAATTTCTTAAAAATGTATAAAAATGCAAATAGCCTCATGTCACAAACATGTTTTATGAGGAATACCTGGAATATAAAAAAATATTACAACTCTCTGTTTTAGATATTTTGAAGAATAACAACCCAGGTTACTGCAAAAATGCATGGATTTTAATTGGGATCATTTTTGACCCCAGTCGTGGAAGAGTGTGGGTATTGGTATGTTGTGCATCCAAAGGTTAACACAAATGGGGAACAGCTAAATTTAATATTCTTATAATGTTGATTTCTGTTGTAATACAATGAGTTTTTAGATCTAATCAATAATAGAAAAGATCAAGTCCAACATTTCTGAATTTACCTTTTAGAAATTTCATGACAAAGTAAAATTGAATCAATAGGCAAATCTGCCAGGTCGAGGAGGCAGCAGTTTCAGCAGGGAGGCCCAGACTTCCCTCTCCACACACACTTCCTCCAGCTCCTCCGGGAGGATTCCGAGGCGTTCCCAGACCAAATGAGAGACATAGTCCCTCCAGTGTGTCCTGGGTCTTCCACGGGGCCTCGTCTCGGTGGGACATGCCTGGAACACCTCCCGAGGGAGACGTACATAAGGCATCCTGAGCAGATGGAAAATCTGCCTTTTCCCCTCTATCTGAAAGTATGACATCATCACATTCTAGAATCTGAAAACCACCAATTGGGCTCCGGGGTTATGACATCATCCCTTCTTCTGGTGGTTGCTATGGAGACAAGAGATGACATCACAAAGCATTCCACTCGCTTTGTGATGTCATCAGAAATCTTTGAGTCAAAGCGAGCCAAAAATAGTAAAGGTAACGTGTATGAGCAGTTTCTCAACATATGATAACACAACTGTCTTGTAGCACTTGTAACACAAACAAATTATTATTATTATTCACAATTATTATTATTTTCAAGATGGGCCTGAAAGATAAAATTAGGGAGCTGATAGAGAATTGGCGCAACATGGAGAAGGTCCATGAGGCTGCAGAGAGAGAGTGGAGTGTAAAACTGCAGCTCTGGAGTTCTAAAGAGGCAAAGCTCATGGATGGGAAGGGGTCTTTAGATGAGACCGATCTGCCTTGGGGTGAGAGCGAGGCGGACTGGGAGAGTAAGGAATCCCAGTATAAAGCAGAAGTCACGGAACTCCTGAACGATGCGGATGCAAAAGTCAGAGTGCCGAATTTTGATCTGGATTTTCCGTACTTGCAACGGCAATTCAAGGAGAGGGAGAAGCACCTGGCCATCCGCCAGAACCACAGACTGCAAAAACAGGCGTGGTTCCAAGGGAGGGACAGGATTTTACAGCAGCAAAATGAGCTGGAAAAAAAGTTGAATCAACTGAGGGAGGAAAAATACAAATGGGATGAGCGCGACAAAGAGCGTTGCGGTGAAATTTTTGACCTAAGTCAGGAAAATGAAAATTGGGTCCAAAATTATCAAGAGCTGGAGAAGAGCTTTGATGAGCAAGAAAAAAGGGAGCGGGAGTTGAAAATTGAAATTGAAAATTTAACTAGGAACTTCCGCAACCATGAAGAATATTTGGATGATTATTATGCAAAGAAAAGGCAGAACGGTCGTCTAGAGATCCTGAAGAAGGAGTTAAATTATGAAAAATTAATTTGTAAAAAAGCCGACAAGCGTTCGAAGACTTTGCTGAGCCTGTTCCAGCTGCAGAGAGAATGTAGAGAAAGAGACGAGGCGATGAGGCTGGACCGGGAGCAGGAAGAGATGGAACGGGCTATCGCGGAGGAAACACGCGAGGAGCAAAATCGCCAGTGGAGGGCGCAAGTGCAGCAGGAGATGGAAAGAAAAGACCTCGAGTGGAGTGCGAAAGAGGCTGAGCACGAGAAGGAAATGCTGGAACTGGCTACAAGGGAAAGAGCTTTGTCGGCTAAGATAAGGGAGCTCCAGCACAGGGACGAAGCCTTTGAAACAACAGAGGGATTTGTCCAAACTGACCCTGAAAGTGGAACTATGTCAGAGTTTCAAGTTCAGGTCAGTGAAGACAAAAGTCTTCCTAAACAGGCCACCAAACCACGGAAGAAGTTCTGTCTGCGGTTCTGGTGTTGCTTTGGGAGCTCTGTTCAGGAGTAAAGGGTGAGGAGTCCCGGGGGTAGTAAGAGCTGGAGGAGTAAAGGGGAGGGGTCAGAGTGGGGGGAGTGAGTAGTTAAGAGCTGTAGGGGGCAGTAGTATAGATTTTTAAGAATTTGTGCAGCTGCCCGGGGTTCAGCTTGCTCCCCTCCCGCTACTGCTCCCTCTATCTCGGCTTGAGCCTGCTGTACCGGTGTTTCTGGCTGAGCCGCTATTACAGTGGTGAAATCATCTTCCTCCTTTGTATTAAGCATAATTTGTTGCTTACTCTTTGCCTCTGTTTGGCCTTTTTCTCTGGCTTGTGCCAATTCCAACCATCTTTCCAAATGATAGTAGCCTTGTTTACACATATCATATTCTTTATTTTTGCATTTTTCCTGTATTTTATTTTGTAGCTCCATTATTTTCGAAGATTTTAACTCACCTTCAAATTTATATTTTGTTACCCACAAATCTAACTGTGTACATTTTTCAGGATATTTTGTGTGCACTGCTTTCCAGTCTTTTACCTTCAGTCTATCTTTTGGTGTCAATTTTGTAGTTTTATTTCTCATTTTTATTTCCTCATATTTAGTCCAGCTTTTAACTCCTAGGGAGGTCTCTATCGCTGGAATACAACAACAGGTTGGTACGAGTGATTAGTGTGGTATCTCTCACTTTAGCCTCAGCAGGCGGAGAGATCTTGCCTCTGCATCCACAGAAATACACCGTATTTCCCCAACCTTTTTGGTATGAGATTCGTCACCTAGTGGTTCAGAATCTCCACTCACACGTCTCTCTCTCACACACCCTTGCTTTTTTATTTACTTCCCACGGTCCCAAATAAAAAAGGCAAAAATTTTGCCAAAAAAGGCAAAGAAGCACATTTTTCTGTAGTGCTGCCCATAGTTCTCCCTCAGTGCCACTCAGTCGGACTGTTGAGGGGCATTTTTAAAATGCACATCAGTGCATGCACTTCCAGCTGAGCGGGAATCCCGTTCATCTCAATGGAGAGTTTGAGAAAAGTTTCACGCTAAAATTTTATATAAAGTAGGCTGATTTGTGTAATATGTTCAATGTCCCTGTGCACAAGTCAATGTTGCACTGATTCTCCAGGGGACTTTAAAATGGCTTTGTAGTGTGTATAGATCTTATTTGCTGTCAAAATGGGCAGGCCCATACAAAATAATACAATCCAAATGACAACGGCCACGCCCACTGCAATCTCCAGAATGGGGTGAATATGGTTAATACATTTTAAACTGAGTCATAAAGACAATAATGTCTTGGAAACATATAGCACCTATAAAGTTACTCAAAGTACTTTTTACTTTTTTCATCCACTCCCTACTCTGTGTTCTAGTACTTGTTCTGTAGCCACACACCACATTCATGTGTATGCAAGATTGGTGTCTTGCCAAAGGACACAACAACAGGATGCTCTGGTCAGAACAGTTTTATCGCTCAGCCACCGCAAGCTACTGAAAGATCTGTGTTTTGGCAGTGTGAAAACTATGACTTAGCTAAATATGAAGTTACAACTGAATATATAGACTTACATATTCTCACAGCTCACGTTACCATATAGTACGTACAAACAGACCATCTCCAACCATTCACCTGCACATTGTGATCCTGACAAAACAACCTCTACCATTGGCACAGAGGGGACAGTGTGTACATTTGCCCCAGGTCCAGATGGTCCTCCTTCTTTTTCTCCTCCTCCTCCTTCTCCTTCTCCTCCTCTTCGGACGACTGCGTTACATAAGGACCCAGCCCCGCGGCATGATGCGAGCCTGTCTGTGGCAAAGGGAAAGGCAGCCAGACAGACAACGCACAAGGATAATACTGTATGTATCTCAGTGTTGGGGAGTAACTGAATACATGCACTGCAAATATATATTCAGAATACAAATTTAAAGTAACTGTATTTTGATACTTTTTCATTTTGCAATGTTCAGATTACAGTTCGAAAAATCAAAGGAGTACATTGTAGTAGTTATCATTGTACTTTCAAAATGAAGGCTTTAAACTGCAGTGAAGTAGAGAGAACAGAAAAATAGAGTGTATGAGATTTTCACTTTCCATTTTTCCTCCATTTAGTGATGGAATTAGTGATACAGTGGTCCCTCATTTATCGTGGGGATTACGTTCTAAAAATAACCTGCGGCAGGTGAAATCTGCTTTATTTTTTTTACCATTATTCTATATGTTTCTGGCTGTAAAACCCCTCACCACACACTTTATACACTTTTCTCACAAAGGCATTAACATTTTCTCACATTTCTTTCTTGTTTAAAAACTCTCAAAGTTTGAAAGTTTGAACAAAATATATCATCTTAATCAAAAAGAGAGAAATGTGTTTAGTTTATTGGAAAAACACATGGATTTTAACTGGGGTCATTTTTGACCTCACTTGTGGAAGTGGAGGTACTGATACAAAAACTGCAATTTCTTAAAAATGTATAAAAATGCAAATAGCCTCATGTCACAAACATGTTTTATGAGGAATACCTGGAATATAAAAAAATATTACAACTCTCTGTTTTAGATATTTTGAAGAATAACAACCCAGGTTACTGCAAAAATGCATGGATTTTAATTGGGATCATTTTTGACCCCAGTCGTGGAAGAGTGTGGGTATTGGTATGTTGTGCATCCAAAGGTTAACACAAATGGGGAACAGCTAAATTTAATATTCTTATAATGTTGATTTCTGTTGTAATACAATGAGTTTTTAGATCTAATCAATAATAGAAAAGATCAAGTCCAACATTTCTGAATTTACCTTTTAGAAATTTCATGACAAAGTAAAATTGAATCAATAGGCAAATCTGCCAGGTCGAGGAGGCAGCAGTTTCAGCAGGGAGGCCCAGACTTCCCTCTCCACACACACTTCCTCCAGCTCCTCCGGGAGGATTCCGAGGCGTTCCCAGACCAAATGAGAGACATAGTCCCTCCAGTGTGTCCTGGGTCTTCCACGGGGCCTCGTCTCGGTGGGACATGCCTGGAACACCTCCCGAGGGAGACGTACATAAGGCATCCTGAGCAGATGGAAAATCTGCCTTTTCCCCTCTATCTGAAAGTATGACATCATCACATTCTAGAATCTGAAAACCACCAATTGGGCTCCGGGGTTATGACATCATCCCTTCTTCTGGTGGTTGCTATGGAGACAAGAGATGACATCACAAAGCATTCCACTCGCTTTGTGATGTCATCAGAAATCTTTGAGTCAAAGCGAGCCAAAAATAGTAAAGGTAACGTGTATGAGCAGTTTCTCAACATATGATAACACTCTTGTAGCACTTGTAACACAAACAAATTATTATTATTATTCACAATTATTATTATTTTCAAGATGGGCCTGAAAGATAAAATTAGGGAGCTGATAGAGAATTGGCGCAACATGGAGAAGGTCCATGAGGCTGCAGAGAGAGAGTGGAGTGTAAAACTGCAGCTCTGGATTTCTAAAGAGGCAAAGCTCATGGATGGGAAGGGGTCTTTAGATGAGACCGATCTGCCTTGGGGTGAGAGCGAGGCGGACTGGGAGAGTAAGGAATCCCAGTATAAAGCAGAAGTCACGGAACTCCTGAACGATGCGGATGCAAAAGTCAGAGTGCCGAATTTTGATCTGGATTTTCCGTACTTGCAACGGCAATTCAAGGAGAGGGAGAAGCACCTGGCCATCCGCCAGAACCACAGACTGCAAAAACAGGCGTGGTTCCAAGGGAGGGACAGGATTTTACAGCAGCAAAATGAGCTGGAAAAAAAGTTGAATCAACTGAGGGAGGAAAAATACAAATGGGATGAGCGCGACAAAGAGCGTTGCGGTGAAATTTTTGACCTAAGTCAGGAAAATGAAAATTGGGTCCAAAATTATCAAGAGCTGGAGAAGAGCTTTGATGAGCAAGAAAAAAGGGAGCGGGAGTTGAAAATTGAAATTGAAAATTTAACTAGGAACTTCCGCAACCATGAAGAATATTTGGATGATTATTATGCAAAGAAAAGGCAGAACGGTCGTCTAGAGATCCTGAAGAAGGAGTTAAATTATGAAAAATTAATTTGTAAAAAAGCCGACAAGCGTTCGAAGACTTTGCTGAGCCTGTTCCAGCTGCAGAGAGAATGTAGAGAAAGAGACGAGGCGATGAGGCTGGACCGGGAGCAGGAAGAGATGGAACGGGCTATCGCGGAGGAAACACGCGAGGAGCAAAATCGCCAGTGGAGGGCGCAAGTGCAGCAGGAGATGGAAAGAAAAGACCTCGAGTGGAGTGCGAAAGAGGCTGAGCACGAGAAGGAAATGCTGGAACTGGCTACAAGGGAAAGAGCTTTGTCGGCTAAGATAAGGGAGCTCCAGCACAGGGACGAAGCCTTTGAAACAACAGAGGAATTTGTCCAAACTGACCCTGAAAGTGGAACTATGTCAGAGTTTCAAGTTCAGGTCAGTGAAGACAAAAGTCTTCCTAAACAGGCCACCAAACCACGGAAGAAGTTCTGTCTGCGGTTCTGGTGTTGCTTTGGGAGCTCTGTTCAGGAGTAAAGGGTGAGGAGTCCCGGGGGTAGTAAGAGCTGGAGGAGTAAAGGGGAGGGGTCAGACTGGGGGGAGTGAGTAGTTAAGAGCTGTAGGGGGCAGTAGTATAGATTTTGAAGAATCTGTGCAGCTGCCCGGGGTTCAGCTTGCTCCCCTCCCGCTACTGCTCCCTCTATCTCGGCTTGAGCCTGCTGTACCGGTGTTTCTGGCTGAGCCGCTATTACAGTGGTGAAATCATCTTCCTCCTTTGTATTAAGCATAATTTGTTGCTTACTCTTTGCCTCTGTTTGGCCTTTTTCTCTGGCTTGTGCCAATTCCAACCATCTTTCCAAATGATAGTAGCCTTGTTTACACATATCATATTCTTTATTTTTGCATTTTTCCTGTATTTTATTTTGTAGCTCCATTATTTTCGAAGATTTTAACTCACCTTCAAATTTATATTTTGTTACCCACAAATCTAACTGTGTACATTTTTCAGGATATTTTGTGTGCACTGCTTTCCAGTCTTTTACCTTCAGTCTATCTTTTGGTGTCAATTTTGTAGTTTTATTTCTCATTTTTATTTCCTCATATTTAGTCCAGCTTTTAACTCCTAGGGAGGTCTCTATCGCTGGAATACAACAACAGGTTGGTACGAGTGATTAGTGTGGTATCTCTCACTTTAGCCTCAGCAGGCGGAGAGATCTTGCCTCTGCATCCACAGAAATACACCGTATTTCCCCAACCTTTTTGGTATGAGATTCGTCACCTAGTGGTTCAGAATCTCCACTCACACGTCTCTCTCTCACACACCCTCGCTTTTTTATTTACTTCCCACGGTCCCAAATAAAAAAGGCAAAAATTTTGCCAAAAAAGGCAAAGAAGCACATTTTTCTGTAGTGCTGCCCATAGTTCTCCCTCAGTGCCACTCAGTCGGACTGTTGAGGGGCATTTTTAAAATGCACATCAGTGCATGCACTTCCAGCTGAGCGGGAATCCCGTTCATCTCAATGGAGAGTTTGAGAAAAGTTTCACGCTAAAATTTTATATAAAGTAGGCTGATTTGTGTAATATGTTCAATGTCCCTGTGCACAAGTCAATGTTGCACTGATTCTCCAGGGGACTTTAAAATGGCTTTGTAGTGTGTATAGATCTTATTTGCTGTCAAAATGGGCAGGCCCATACAAAATAATACAATCCAAATGACAACGGCCACGCCCACTGCAATCTCCAGAATGGGGTGAATATGGTTAATACATTTTAAACTGAGTCATAAAGACAATAATGTCTTGGAAACATATAGCACCTATAAAGTTACTCAAAGTACTTTTTACTTTTTTCATCCACTCCCTACTCTGTGTTCTAGTACTTGTTCTGTAGCCACACACCACATTCATGTGTATGCAAGATTGGTGTCTTGCCAAAGGACACAACAACAGGATGCTCTGGTCAGAACAGTTTTATCGCTCAGCCACCGCAAGCTACTGAAAGATCTGTGTTTTGGCAGTGTGAAAACTATGACTTAGCTAAATATGAAGTTACAACTGAATATATAGACTTACATATTCTCACAGCTCACGTTACCATATAGTACGTACAAACAGACCATCTCCAACCATTCACCTGCACATTGTGATCCTGACAAAACAACCTCTACCATTGGCACAGAGGGGACAGTGTGTACATTTGCCCCAGGTCCAGATGGTCCTCCTTCTTTTTCTCCTCCTCCTCCTTCTCCTTCTCCTCCTCTTCGGACGACTGCGTTACATAAGGACCCAGCCCCGCGGCATGATGCGAGCCTGTCTGTGGCAAAGGGAAAGGCAGCCAGACAGACAACGCACAAGGATAATACTGTATGTATCTCAGTGTTGGGGAGTAACTGAATACATGCACTGCAAATATATATTCAGAATACAAATTTAAAGTAACTGTATTTTGATACTTTTTCATTTTGCAATGTTCAGATTACAGTTCGAAAAATCAAAGGAGTACATTGTAGTAGTTATCATTGTACTTTCAAAATGAAGGCTTTAAACTGCAGTGAAGTAGAGAGAACAGAAAAATAGAGTGTATGAGATTTTCACTTTCCATTTTTCCTCCATTTAGTGATGGAATTAGTGATACAGTGGTCCCTCATTTATCGTGGGGATTACGTTCTAAAAATAACCTGCGGCAGGTGAAATCTGCTTTATTTTTTTACCATTATTCTATATGTTTCTGGCTGTAAAACCCCTCACCACACACTTTATACACTTTTCTCACAAAGGCATTAACATTTTCTCACATTTCTTTCTTGTTTAAAAACTCTCAAAGTTTGAAAGTTTGAACAAAATATATCATCTTAATCAAAATGAGAGAAATGTCTTTAGTTTATTGGAAAAACACATGGATTTTAACTGGGGTCATTTTTGACCTCACTTGTGGAAGTGGAGGTACTGATACAAAAACTGCAATTTCTTAAAAATGTATAAAAATGCAAATAGCCTCATGTCACAAACATGTTTTATGAGGAATACCTGGAATATAAAAAAAATATTACAACTCTCTGTTTTAGATATTTTGAAGAATAACAACCCAGGTTACTGCAAAAATGCATGGATTTTAATTGGGATCATTTTTGACCCCAGTCGTGGAAGAGTGTGGGTATTGGTATGTTGTGCATCCAAAGGTTAACACAAATGGGGAACAGCTAAATTTAATATTCTTATAATGTTGATTTCTGTTGTAATACAATGAGTTTTTAGATCTAATCAATAATAGAAAAGATCAAGTCCAACATTTCTGAATTTACCTTTTAGAAATTTCATGACAAAGTAAAATTGAATCAATAGGCAAATCTGCCAGGTCGAGGAGGCAGCAGTTTCAGCAGGGAGGCCCAGACTTCCCTCTCCACACACACTTCCTCCAGCTCCTCCGGGAGGATTCCGAGGCGTTCCCAGACCAAATGAGAGACATAGTCCCTCCAGTGTGTCCTGGGTCTTCCACGGGGCCTCGTCTCGGTGGGACATGCCTGGAACACCTCCCGAGGGAGACGTACATAAGGCATCCTGAGCAGATGGAAAATCTGCCTTTTCCCCTCTATCTGAAAGTATGACATCATCACATTCTAGAATCTGAAAACCACCAATTGGGCTCCGGGGTTATGACATCATCCCTTCTTCTGGTGGTTGCTATGGAGACAAGAGATGACATCACAAAGCATTCCACTCGCTTTGTGATGTCATCAGAAATCTTTGAGTCAAAGCGAGCCAAAAATAGTAAAGGTAACGTGTATGAGCAGTTTCTCAACATATGATAACACAACTGTCTTGTAGCACTTGTAACACAAACAAATTATTATTATTATTCACAATTATTATTATTTTCAAGATGGGCCTGAAAGATAAAATTAGGGAGCTGATAGAGAATTGGCGCAACATGGAGAAGGTCCATGAGGCTGCAGAGAGAGAGTGGAGTGTAAAACTGCAGCTCTGGAGTTCTAAAGAGGCAAAGCTCATGGATGGGAAGGGGTCTTTAGATGAGACCGATCTGCCTTGGGGTGAGAGCGAGGCGGACTGGGAGAGTAAGGAATCCCAGTATAAAGCAGAAGTCACGGAACTCCTGAACGATGCGGATGCAAAAGTCAGAGTGCCGAATTTTGATCTGGATTTTCCGTACTTGCAACGGCAATTCAAGGAGAGGCAGAAGCACCTGGCCATCCGCCAGAACCACAGACTGCAAAAACAGGCGTGGTTCCAAGGGAGGGACAGGATTTTACAGCAGCAAAATGAGCTGGAAAAAAAATTGAATCAACTGAGGGAGGAAAAATACAAATGGGATGAGCGCGACAAAGAGCGTTGCGGTGAAATTTTTGACCTAAGTCAGGAAAATGAAAATTGGGTCCAAAATTATCAAGAGCTGGAGAAGAGCTTTGATGAGCAAGAAAAAAGGGAGCGGGAGTTGAAAATTGAAATTGAAAATTTAACTAGGAACTTCCGCAACCATGAAGAATATTTGGATGATTATTATGCAAAGAAAAGGCAGAACGGTCGTCTAGAGATCCTGAAGAAGGAGTTAAATTATGAAAAATTAATTTGTAAAAAAGCCGACAAGCGTTCGAAGACTTTGCTGAGCCTGTTCCAGCTGCAGAGAGAATGTAGAGAAAGAGACGAGGCGATGAGGCTGGACCGGGAGCAGGAAGAGATGGAACGGGCTATCGCGGAGGAAACACGCGAGGAGCAAAATCGCCAGTGGAGGGCGCAAGTGCAGCAGGAGATGGAAAGAAAAGACCTCGAGTGGAGTGCGAAAGAGGCTGAGCACGAGAAGGAAATGCTGGAACTGGCTACAAGGGAAAGAGCTTTGTCGGCTAAGATAAGGGAGCTCCAGCACAGGGACGAAGCCTTTGAAACAACAGAGGGATTTGTCCAAACTGACCCTGAAAGTGGAACTATGTCAGAGTTTCAAGTTCAGGTCAGTGAAGACAAAAGTCTTCCTAAACAGGCCACCAAACCACGGAAGAAGTTCTGTCTGCGGTTCTGGTGTTGCTTTGGGAGCTCTGTTCAGGAGTAAAGGGTGAGGAGTCCCGGGGGTAGTAAGAGCTGGAGGAGTAAAGGGGAGGGGTCAGAGTGGGGGGAGTGAGTAGTTAAGAGCTGTAGGGGGCAGTAGTATAGATTTTTAAGAATTTGTGCAGCTGCCCGGGGTTCAGCTTGCTCCCCTCCCGCTACTGCTCCCTCTATCTCGGCTTGAGCCTGCTGTACCGGTGTTTCTGGCTGAGCCGCTATTACAGTGGTGAAATCATCTTCCTCCTTTGTATTAAGCATAATTTGTTGCTTACTCTTTGCCTCTGTTTGGCCTTTTTCTCTGGCTTGTGCCAATTCCAACCATCTTTCCAAATGATAGTAGCCTTGTTTACACATATCATATTCTTTATTTTTGCATTTTTCCTGTATTTTATTTTGTAGCTCCATTATTTTCGAAGATTTTAACTCACCTTCAAATTTATATTTTGTTACCCACAAATCTAACTGTGTACATTTTTCAGGATATTTTGTGTGCACTGCTTTCCAGTCTTTTACCTTCAGTCTATCTTTTGGTGTCAATTTTGTAGTTTTATTTCTCATTTTTATTTCCTCATATTTAGTCCAGCTTTTAACTCCTAGGGAGGTCTCTATCGCTGGAATACAACAACAGGTTGGTACGAGTGATTAGTGTGGTATCTCTCACTTTAGCCTCAGCAGGCGGAGAGATCTTGCCTCTGCATCCACAGAAATACACCGTATTTCCCCAACCTTTTTGGTATGAGATTCGTCACCTAGTGGTTCAGAATCTCCACTCACACGTCTCTCTCTCACACACCCTCGCTTTTTTATTTACTTCCCACGGTCCCAAATAAAAAAGGCAAAAATTTTGCCAAAAAAGGCAAAGAAGCACATTTTTCTGTAGTGCTGCCGATAGTTCTCCCTCAGTGCCACTCAGTCGGACTGTTGAGGGGCATTTTTAAAATGCACATCAGTGCATGCACTTCCAGCTGAGCGGGAATCCCGTTCATCTCAATGGAGAGTTTGAGAAAAGTTTCACGCTAAAATTTTATATAAAGTAGGCTGATTTGTGTAATATGTTCAATGTCCCTGTGCACAAGTCAATGTTGCACTGATTCTCCAGGGGACTTTAAAATGGCTTTGTAGTGTGTATAGATCTTATTTGCTGTCAAAATGGGCAGGCCCATACAAAATAATACAATCCAAATGACAACGGCCACGCCCACTGCAATCTCCAGAATGGGGTGAATATGGTTAATACATTTTAAACTGAGTCATAAAGACAATAATGTCTTGGAAACATATAGCACCTATAAAGTTACTCAAAGTACTTTTTACTTTTTTCATCCACTCCCTACTCTGTGTTCTAGTACTTGTTCTGTAGCCACACACCACATTCATGTGTATGCAAGATTGGTGTCTTGCCAAAGGACACAACAACAGGATGCTCTGGTCAGAACAGTTTTATCGCTCAGCCACCGCAAGCTACTGAAAGATCTGTGTTTTGGCAGTGTGAAAACTATGACTTAGCTAAATATGAAGTTACAACTGAATATATAGACTTACATATTCTCACAGCTCACGTTACCATATAGTACGTACAAACAGACCATCTCCAACCATTCACCTGCACATTGTGATCCTGACAAAACAACCTCTACCATTGGCACAGAGGGGACAGTGTGTACATTTGCCCCAGGTCCAGATGGTCCTCCTTCTTTTTCTCCTCCTCCTCCTTCTCCTTCTCCTCCTCTTCGGACGACTGCGTTACATAAGGACCCAGCCCCGCGGCATGATGCGAGCCTGTCTGTGGCAAAGGGAAAGGCAGCCAGACAGACAACGCACAAGGATAATACTGTATGTATCTCAGTGTTGGGGAGTAACTGAATACATGCACTGCAAATATATATTCAGAATACAAATTTAAAGTAACTGTATTTTGATACTTTTTCATTTTGCAATGTTCAGATTACAGTTCGAAAAATCAAAGGAGTACATTGTAGTAGTTATCATTGTACTTTCAAAATGAAGGCTTTAAACTGCAGTGAAGTAGAGAGAACAGAAAAATAGAGTGTATGAGATTTTCACTTTCCATTTTTCCTCCATTTAGTGATGGAATTAGTGATACAGTGGTCCCTCATTTATCGTGGGGATTACGTTCTAAAAATAACCTGCGGCAGGTGAAATCTGCTTTATTTTTTTTACCATTATTCTATATGTTTCTGGCTGTAAAACCCCTCACCACACACTTTATACACTTTTCTCACAAAGGCATTAACATTTTCTCACATTTCTTTCTTGTTTAAAAACTCTCAAAGTTTGAAAGTTTGAACAAAATATATCATCTTAATCAAAATGAGAGAAATGTCTTTAGTTTATTGGAAAAACACATGGATTTTAACTGGGGTCATTTTTGACCTCACTTGTGGAAGTGGAGGTACTGATACAAAAACTGCAATTTCTTAAAAATGTATAAAAATGCAAATAGCCTCATGTCACAAACATGTTTTATGAGGAATACCTGGAATATAAAAAAATATTACAACTCTCTGTTTTAGATATTTTGAAGAATAACAACCCAGGTTACTGCAAAAATGCATGGATTTTAATTGGGATCATTTTTGACCCCAGTCGTGGAAGAGTGTGGGTATTGGTATGTTGTGCATCCAAAGGTTAACACAAATGGGGAACAGCTAAATTTAATATTCTTATAATGTTGATTTCTGTTGTAATACAATGAGTTTTTAGATCTAATCAATAATAGAAAAGATCAAGTCCAACATTTCTGAATTTACCTTTTAGAAATTTCATGACAAAGTAAAATTGAATCAATAGGCAAATCTGCCAGGTCGAGGAGGCAGCAGTTTCAGCAGGGAGGCCCAGACTTCCCTCTCCACACACACTTCCTCCAGCTCCTCCGGGAGGATTCCGAGGCGTTCCCAGACCAAATGAGAGACATAGTCCCTCCAGTGTGTCCTGGGTCTTCCACGGGGCCTCGTCTCGGTGGGACATGCCTGGAACACCTCCCGAGGGAGACGTACATAAGGCATCCTGAGCAGATGGAAAATCTGCCTTTTCCCCTCTATCTGAAAGTATGACATCATCACATTCTAGAATCTGAAAACCACCAATTGGGCTCCGGAGTTACGACATCATCCCTTCTTCTGGTGGTTGCTATGGAGACAAGAGATGACATCACAAAGCATTCCACTCGCTTTGTGATGTCATCAGAAATCTTTGAGTCAAAGTGAGCCAAAAATAGTAAAGGTAACGTGTATGAGCAGTTTCTCAACATATGATAACACTCTTGTAGCACTTGTAACACAAACAAATTATTATTATTATTCACAATTATTATTATTTTCAAGATGGGCCTGAAAGATAAAATTAGGGAGCTGATAGAGAATTGGCGCAACATGGAGAAGGTCCATGAGGCTGCAGAGAGAGAGTGGAGTGTAAAACTGCAGCTCTGGATTTCTAAAGAGGCAAAGCTCATGGATGGGAAGGGGTCTTTAGATGAGACCGATCTGCCTTGGGGTGAGAGCGAGGCGGACTGGGAGAGTAAGGAATCCCAGTATAAAGCAGAAGTCACGGAACTCCTGAACGATGCGGATGCAAAAGTCAGAGTGCCGAATTTTTATCTGGATTTTCCGTACTTGCAACGGCAATTCAAGGAGAGGGAGAAGCACCTGGCCATCCGCCAGAACCACAGACTGCAAAAACAGGCGTGGTTCCAAGGGAGGGACAGGATTTTACAGCAGCAAAATGAGCTGGAAAAAAAGTTGAATCAACTGAGGGAGGAAAAATACAAATGGGATGAGCGCGACAAAGAGCGTTGCGGTGAAATTTTTGACCTAAGTCAGGAAAATGAAAATTGGGTCCAAAATTATCAAGAGCTGGAGAAGAGCTTTGATGAGCAAGAAAAAAGGGAGCGGGAGTTGAAAATTGAAATTGAAAATTTAACTAGGAACTTCCGCAACCATGAAGAATATTTGGATGATTATTATGCAAAGAAAAGGCAGAACGGTCGTCTAGAGATCCTGAAGAAGGAGTTAAATTATGAAAAATTAATTTGTAAAAAAGCCGACAAGCGTTCGAAGACTTTGCTGAGCCTGTTCCAGCTGCAGAGAGAATGTAGAGAAAGAGACGAGGCGATGAGGCTGGACCGGGAGCAGGAAGAGATGGAACGGGCTATCGCGGAGGAAACACGCGAGGAGCAAAATCGCCAGTGGAGGGCGCAAGTGCAGCAGGAGATGGAAAGAAAAGACCTCGAGTGGAGTGCGAAAGAGGCTGAGCACGAGAAGGAAATGCTGGAACTGGCTACAAGGGAAAGAGCTTTGTCGGCTAAGATAAGGGAGCTCCAGCACAGGGACGAAGCCTTTGAAACAACAGAGGGATTTGTCCAAACTGACCCTGAAAGTGGAACTATGTCAGAGTTTCAAGTTCAGGTCAGTGAAGACAAAAGTCTTCCTAAACAGGCCACCAAACCACGGAAGAAGTTCTGTCTGCGGTTCTGGTGTTGCTTTGGGAGCTCTGTTCAGGAGTAAAGGGTGAGGAGTCCCGGGGGTAGTAAGAGCTGGAGGAGTAAAGGGGAGGGGTCAGAGTGGGGGGAGTGAGTAGTTAAGAGCTGTAGGGGGCAGTAGTATAGATTTTTAAGAATTTGTGCAGCTGCCCGGGGTTCAGCTTGCTCCCCTCCCGCTACTGCTCCCTCTATCTCGGCTTGAGCCTGCTGTACCGGTGTTTCTGGCTGAGCCGCTATTATCATATTTAGTCCAGCTTTTAACTCCTAGGGAGGTCTCTATCGCTGGAATACATCAACAGGTTGGTACGAGTGATTAGTGTGGTATCTCTCACTTTAGCCTCAGCAGGCGGAGAGATCTTGCCTCTGCATCCACAGAAATACACCGTATTTCCCCAACCTTTTTGGTATGAGATTCGTCACCTAGTGGTTCAGAATCTCCACTCACACGTCTCTCTCTCACACACCCTTGCTTTTTTATTTACTTCCCACGGTCCCAAATAAAAAAGGCAAAAATTTTGCCAAAAAAGGCAAAGAAGCACATTTTTCTGTAGTGCTGCCCATAGTTCTCCCTCAGTGCCACTCAGTCGGACTGTTGAGGGGCATTTTTTAAAATGCACATCAGTGCATGCACTTCCAGCTGAGCGGGAATCCCGTTCATCTCAATGGAGAGTTTGAGAAAAGTTTCACGCTAAAATTTTATATAAAGTAGGCTGATTTGTGTAATATGTTCAATGTCCCTGTGCACAAGTCAATGTTGCACTGATTCTCCAGGGGACTTTAAAATGGCTTTGTAGTGTGTATAGATCTTATTTGCTGTCAAAAAACTCACTCGTCTCGTCTCTCTCCCTCGGTATCCCGTCAACCTTTAGAGGACTCCAAAAAATATCGAAGAGAACCAGTCCTGGAAAAGGTCTCGAATACTGTGGCCACAGTCTCACCTGGGTCTCCAACATCCACTGGAGTCCTCCGGTATATTGGGATCCGGCTCGAAGGACCAAGTTGATAGGTTCACCTTTTTAACCTATATTACAGTTCAAAAGAGAAGAGAAGACAAGAGAGATTATTTTGTCTCAATATTGAGGAGAAAGAGCGGGGAGGCAAAACCTTCAGTTACAACCTCGCACTCCTTTCTGAAGTTTCCACCCTCTTTCTCCTCCTTTTATTTACTTAGGAACCCTAGTTACAAATGCACTGCTTACTCTCAAGGGATGGGGGACATACTTTACATACTTTGCAAGCAGTGTAAAACAATATGACGAAATTCACAGAGAAATATATTTTGTTTTTGCATTTCTAAAGGTCATTCCCAAGATGTTTCTGTTTCAGGGTTTCGCAAGTTCAGAGTGACCTTCTTCCCGTGGGATCCTGCAACTTTCAAAAGACATTTTCTGCAAGACTCAAGAACAAACATTAGTGCAGATTACATAGTTTACATAGTTGAAATGAATATAATGATTATAATAAGGAGTGAACATTACAGTACCTACAGTACCTTTAAAATGAACAGTGAGATAACATAATATAACTTGAATATATATTTTGAATCCATCATTATCTGTCAGTTAAACCTTAGTTTTCCAGTCAGCTATGTTAAAATGGTTCACAAAGAAAGTTTATTTTTTGAAAAACACTCATAAAATAATAAATAAATAAAGTGATCAGTATCTGAACTTAATTTAACCCCTTAACGTTCCAACGGCCTGTCCTCATTCAAACCGTACGCGCCTTTGTCGGTGCAGAACATTTATCGACATTGTGGGTTGTGTCAAGGAGAAAACTTGCAAACATACAGCACTTTGGTGTCACACTGCGATCCAACATTTATGTAAATTTGTCTGAACACATGAAACAGTGAGGCCACGAACGGTGAACCACGATATAGTGGCGGACAACTGTAGTCTGAAAGGCCTGTCTGAGATCCAAAAGTCACATTTCTTCAATACTTCATAAATATGTCTGCTTAGGGGACTTACAAACATTCCACATTTCTGTACAATTAATGAGCAAAGCACTAAACTCTGTTCATCTGAGGTGAGAGAAATGAGTTTTTGACTGTAAATAATCGGTGGCCAATAATCTCCTTCATTTCATATGCATCACAGAAAAAAAAAAAAAAAATCTTATTGGATGATCACATTTGGCTCGGCTTGAGACCCAAATGCGGCTGTGAGGACCAGACTGATATCCCTCTGAATGAAAAACACAGATGTATCACTCTGGCAGATAAAAGAAATGCATGATAAACAGTGAAACAAACAAAGTTGTTTTAACCCTATGTTGAGTTACTTTTGCAACTCATAAAAGTATTCCACGTATTCAGAATACAGAATGTGGGGATATGTTACAAAATACAATTTAATGCATTTATTCAGTATTAAATAATAAATGCATTTGTTTGAGTGATGTTTTTTAAGAAACTGTACTTGTCAGAGTACAACATACTTTCACTCCTACTTGAGTAATATTTTTATTGAACAGTACTCCGACTTGAATTAAAGTTTTGGTTCCTCTTCCCACTGTGAGTTAGTCTACAAATGACAAAAGCGTTATGTCAAAAATATATTTGATCATTTGTTTCTTGCACTGCTCATTCAGATATGATTTAGTTTGCAGTTGTTGTCTATCCCTTGAAAATAGCAGATACATTGTGTAGTATTTAACATTTAGTCCTTAAAATTACAGTATCTTCAAATAATAAATCAAATGTTTTCCTCTGAACGTTACTTGAGTTATTTCTTGGACCTCTATTTTGTACTTGTGTGTGCAGTTTGTCTGTGTACGTGTGGTTGCACATAAGCATCTGGGCATGAGCATATCCAGTTTTGACCATGTCTTTTTTGACAGTATCTGTGAACGTAATTTAACCCCTTAACCTTCTGACGGCCCGCGCTCGGGCCCTCGCCTTTACTTTACAACTTTACAGCAATGTACATATATTTCTGCGTCACCAACACAAACAATCTACACATCAACTGAAAGGTACGGCACTCATTTTTCTGAATATGTAAACAATTTTCACCTGCGATCACCACAGTGCTGACAGGAAAGACGTTTTTACAGAGAAGTCAGAAATGTGGATTTGGACTTGACTTTCCATTGAGCGCTCTGATTCTGTCAAACATCAACATATTCACACAAAATTGGTCTCATTTGTTCCGTACAGGTCCAGAGAATATAATCCAGTGAAGAAATTATGTCCACAAAAGAAGTTAGATCCTCCATGTCAATCTGCTGCAGAAAAGTGAAATCTACTGCATCACTTTTTTGCATTTATTTTGTCGATTTCAAGCATAATAAACTTCTGACAGTGCCAACCTTGTTCCTCAGTGTGAAATAAACTTGTTAGCTTGTGATTGACACCAAAGTTGGCCAATAAGGTGAGGGCTATGGGTTACTGGAGCCGCAGACAGTGAATGAGTGCTGCAAATGACTGAAAGAGTATGCCCCACTCTCCCCCTTGTAGAATCAAGCTGTTACTTTACACACATTTAGTGATGTTTTCCCCTTAAAGCCAGTGAACAGCAGAACACGACGATGTATGACACGCAGTGGTTTCCTGTAAACAGATGGAGTATGTGTGCGTAAAAAGAAGAGACTGGATTCAAAGATCCGTGCGTAAAATTACGTGGGCGTGATTGTTTAATTCTACGCACTGTTTAGCAGCAGTTTTGTGTTTTAAACTTGACGAAACGGACAAAAAAAGGAAGTACACGACTGAGGACACTGTGAATGTTTGTACAAGTTAAACTAGAGGCATCTCGGGTCTGGAGCAGTTTGTGGAACCGAGTGAAGATCTCGTGTCAAATATATCATGTGTAATCATTAGCATTAGCATCTGCCAATCTGCGCCATCAGCCCATCCGACCGATCGTTCACACACACACCACTTTCATACTAGGCAATAGGTGTCTTGCCTAAGGACACAATGACAGAACTTGGTCCGAGCGGGACTCGACGCAGCCATAATCATCTACAGTGTGTTTTCAGTTTGCAGTGTGTGTTTGTTTACATTTGGAAGTGTGTGTGTTTGTAGATTCAAAATGGCTGCCTTCACATCATTGTTAGGGTGTGATTCTCATAGACTTTTTGTTTTCAATGTTGAATGTGTAAAAATGAGTCCATGTGTTGAGGATATAAATTGTTGTGGGGTGAGTTTATTTATTAGAAAAAAAGAGGTTAATTGCATCACTATTATCATAGCTAAGCCTTAATTTGTAGCCCTCCTGATCTAAGCTGGCACTCCTTCTTAACATTGCTTGCTCACTTATATTGTTTTTACTATGAATTTTCTGGAAAGTTTTTCCCAAAAGCTCAGTCTTTGCCTCATTATCTACAGCTACTGTGACATCCTCCTTCAACACAGGAATGGACACTCCTTTATGAATACCTGCCATCCTATGTATCATTCCCCACACCTTCTTAATTGGAGTTTGGGCCCCCAACGTGCTACAATACTGTTGCCAACTCTCTTTCCTGGTTCTCTTAATAGTTCTTCTTGCCTGAGCTCTGCATCGCTTGTATTCTATTGCATAATAATCAGTTGGATACTTCTTTAGCTTCCTATATGCTTTATTTTGAGCTCTGATAGCATCGCTGCATGCTTGATCCCACCAAGGCACCATTTTTTTCTTTTTCCTTTGTGATTTCTTTGGAATTGCTTTTCTAGCTGCTTCTTTAAGGATATTGCAAAATGATTCACAATACTCCTCAGCACTTCCCTCACTGTTAAAGTCATCTGCCCTTTCTACCAGGCACTCATTAAACTTATCCCAATCAGCCCTTTTAAAATTAAACCCACTAGCTATCACCCCTTCCTCCACCTGAAGTCCTTTACTAAATCTGCTTAAGATTGGATAGTGGTCACTGCCCATGGTATAACTACCAAGTACATCCCACTCCCCACACCTTGCAAGTTCAGCTGAAGCAAACGTTAAGTCAATACAGGATGTAGATTTATTCCTTATGTCAAACCTTGTTGGCCTCCCGTCATTCATAACTACCAAGTCAAATCTGTCCATAAACTCTTCTAGTATTGACCCATTTGAGTCCCTTCTTCCACTACCCCACAATGGATTATGCGCATTAAAATCTCTAGTCCAGACCACTGGGAGTCGCACTTGTTCCATTACCTGTTCTAATTGAGCTATGTTCAAAGCTAGACAAGGGTTGTAGAAGTTTATAACTGTCAGCTTTCCAGTGGTCATCCAGATCCCAGCCACCACACATTCAAGCTCTAGCTCAATATTTACTCTGCGGTATTGGACCTCTTCTGCTATGAATATAGCACATCCCCCACCAGAGGAATTTCGGTCTTTACGCAGGCAGACATAGCCAGGAATAACAAAATCTAAGCACGGCCTTAGCCAAGTCTCTTGTATACAGATAATTTTCGGCACATGTGACTCTTTAAATGCCCCAATAAACCCTTTTAACTCTTGCCCATTAGCTATGAGACTCCGCGCATTCCATTGAAAGATGTGGAATATCATCACAAGACTAAGTAGGCCCCCCACCACCATCATCATGAGAACTTGGGGCAGAGCCAGTCTGTGTTTTATCTTTTCCAAAAACCAAATTGTACAGATACTCTGGGTCTACCCGGGGAGTCCCCAAGATTTTTTGAGCACTATTAGCCACAGCTCGCACAATATCAGAATTGTTTTTTGCTTTTTTAAGGCCGCACATCACTTCGGCAATAAAAGCCAGAAAGTTCATTGTATTCACAACTACAGAGTCCCCCGCTACAGCTGTCGTAGTAGTGGGGGCACTCTACCACTTCACATGTTTAAGAGCATCAGCATAAGTCACCCCTTTATTAGCCTCCTTGTAACTCTGCACTTTAGCAGCTTGCTTGTAGTGTTCACACTCCCTACTGCCAGCGATATGCCCACCTCCACAAGTACCACACTTGAGCGTCGCCTCCTTACACTCAACAAACTCATGGTTACCCCCACACTTTCCGCACTTGCGCTCCCCCCGACACACTGCGGCAACATGCCCGTAGCACTGACATTTAAAACACCTGAGTGGGGGTTTTCTATATGGCTGCACTCTAAATGCCAAACAGCCGACGTAGATTCTCTCAGGCAACGACTCCTCTTGAAAAGTCAAGACCACCGTGGTTGTATCCTTCCTGATGCCTTCACTAAACACCCGAATGCGGGAAGCCACTACAACCTTAGCCCTTTCAACTCCTCTCACTAGATCTTCCATTGTCATCTCAAGCGACACCCCATACACAACTCCTTTGAGCCCTCCTTTACTCGCAGGCACAAAACTTTCAATCTGCTTTTCAGACAACATTTTGAGCGAGGCAGCTTTCTTCCTCTGGGACTCTGAAGAGCAAACAACAAGTAACTTCCCATCTGCCAAAATCTGGGCACTCACGATCTCCCCCAAAACCTCTTTCAGTGTCTTAGCAAGACGGATGGGGTTAACTGAGCTGAAGCTATGTCCATTCACAAACTTAAGGAAGATTCGAAGGTCTTTATTTCCATCCACTCTCTGAATTTTAACTGTAGGAGCTCCCCCCTTATTGCCATCACTAAGATTTCCATGAGCAGCATTACCCCCATGGCTTCCCTTTCTTTTCCTGGGCATCCTCCCTTCCTCCTCTTCCTCCATCTCTATGGCAACTGACGCCACCTAGCCGGCGGGAGTGGCAGGCTAACTGCTAGCTATCTAATAGCAAGGAGTCACTGCAGCTGTGTCCCTCTAACTACCTGTCCAATTATCTAACTAATCTCCCCCCCTAGTCTTCAGAGAAGTACTTGTGGCGGGTTGTTATGCACAATAGCCCATAAGCCCGGTAAGGCAACCAAAGCGGTGACCCACCTGCAGCCTCGGAGTGCTCCCAAGTAGAGCTTCAGCCACTTTCCTCCCCACTCCCACCCCAGCGATTTCCACCAGGAAAGCGCTCTTAGCCTGACAGGGACAAACTTACAACAACTTACCTTACTATCCAAGCCTCTCCCCCAAAGAGTTTTTAAAGGAACCAGTGTCAACTAAAGAGAAACAAACCACGAGCCAACCCAACACTCTGTCGTCCAACCGCTCCTAAAATGACAGTCAATGTATAAACACAAGTAATGCCGATGTTCCGATCTGTCTAATTACCCCGGCTAAAATACTCTCCTGTACCAGAAGCTCCTCCCCCAGTATACTCCATCTCTTCTCCAGGGGTTGTGGGTGTAACGTGAGCAGTATTTTCCATGTAAAACCATCGCTCTGGGCCCAAGTCCCTTTACTAAAAGTGTTTAACAAAATAAACTATAAACACTTATATCATTGAAACAAAATACACAAGACATTAACGCAAAGAAATAAACAAACTTAAACCAGTTTTCCCCTCCACATGGTCTGGCCCACAACCCCTCTCAAGTCTATAAAATGGCTGACATAGGCCACGCCCCCTCTTTGTTTGGACCATGTGGAGATGCAGGTAAGTGGATTACTGTATTGAACTGAATAACTAAATAAAATATATTTTAACTAACTAGTGTGTGGTAATTTAACTGATTGAAAACTAAACAAAACAAACTCAGGATATTTCTATCTAGTTTAGTATTGAAAAGTTATTGAAAATGAACAGACATGTGCACAAACCAAATTATAATACTATTAAAAAGGGACAAAGGCCCACTTTGTCACAGTCTCCTCTCCACTATCCTGGAATATACCTTGCCGGGAAGGCTGAGGAGTGTGATTCCCCTGTTATTGGAACACAGCCTCCGTTCCCCTTCTTAAACAGAGGGACCACCACCCCGGTCTGCCATTCCACAGGAACTGTCCCCGACTGCCACGTGATGTTTCAAAGGCGTGTCAGCCAAGACAGCCCCACAACATCCAGAGATTTAAGATACCTCAGAATTTCTTCGAGGCCGACCGATCGTCCTCCTCCATGGCCTTCCCAAACTCCTCCCAGCCCCGAGATTTTGCCTCTGTGACTGCACGGGCTGCGGCACACTTGGCCTGATGGTACCCGTCGGCTGCTTCAGGAGTCTCACAAGCCAGCAGGGCCTGATAGGACTCTTTCTTCAGCCTGACGGCATCCTTTACTTCCAGTGTCCACCACCGGGTTCAGGAAATTTCCATCAGGACAGGCACCAGAGACCTTGTGACCATAGCTACGTGCAGCCGCATCGACAATGGAGGTGGAGAACATGGCCCACGCAGACTCCATGTCTCCAACCTCCCCCAGGATATGGGAGAAGGTCTCCTGGAGGCATGAGTTGAAGAACTTGCTGACAGAGGGTTCCACCAGACGTTCCCAACAGACCCTCATGATACGCTTGGGTCTGCCAAGTCTGTCCGGAGTTGGGTACCAGAGCCCAAGCTGTGCGTGGAGGTGAGCCCGATTATATCTAGACGGTACCTCTCAACCTGCACAAGCTCAGGCTCCCCCCCCCCCCCCACCGAGGTGACATTCTGGTTGTCGAGACACCCGTCTTCGACCGCTGCCCAGTCCTCTACACACCCGACCCCTATGAGACCCTCTGCGACCCTCTGCAGGTGTTGAGCCCACAGGAGGGCGGACCCATGTCGTCCTTTTGGGCTGAGTCCGGCCGGGCCCGTAGGCAAAGGCTTGCACTCGCATTCGAGCCCCAACCCCAGGCCTGGCTCCAGGGTGGGCCCCCGGCTGTGCGACGTCACAATGCTTGTTATATTGCTCATCAACTGATTGAGATACCAATATTATATATATATATATATATATATATATATATATATATATATATATATATATATATATATATATATATATATATATATATATATATATATATATAATTTTATTTATTTATTGAAAAAAAAATATTTTTCTTCCCATGTTGCATTTTGTTTCACTCAAATCAGAGTTCAAATGTGCAAATGTTAGCAATTTGTAAAAAAAAATTATATATATATATATATATATATATATATATATATATATATATATATATATTTTTTTTTTTTTTTTTTTTTTTTTTTTCGTCGTTCCCACCTCGTAATGCAGTGTTTTTGTGGGGTGGAAATCAGAGAAGCAAAAGTTTGAAATAGGGGCCAATATTCTTGAGTTTTTGGTATTGTTCACTGGAGAAACACGGGAGCAGGAGGGTTGATCTGAGAAAAGTGAGAAAGAGTATTAAAGCAGCAATTAAGTGGCATCAGTGGGCCCCCGCAGGCTGTGCTTCACACTCAGCTGACCCAGCACTCCCGAAGGAGGGCGCTGATGGGTCACTTGTCTCTGTGTTGTTTTGGCTTTGGGCTGTAGTGGGCTGTACACTGCTGCACTCGTCATTCACTCGTCGTGGTTGCTCACTGATCCCCTATTGACTTCCATCCATTTTTGCAGTTATAAATATGGCCCATGCCTGTGTCATGGTGCTTGGATACTACTGTTAAAGCTGGGGGAGACTGAGAGGACAAAGCTGAGTGATTTACACATGCAGGCCGGCTTTGTGATACTGATATGCCTTTCATCTGTTTCTAACTTCTGATTAAATGCCAATAGTTTCTATTATGTTACCATATACTGTAAATTGACAATTGATTTACACAATGCTGAATAAAAAATATTAGGTATAGGTCCTTTTACTTTTTTAATTGTTCCCAATAATAAAAAATAAAATTTGTTAAATTTACATTTACTTAACACATAAAGCTGTGCAAAATGGCAGACTGTCCCCAAAGGAAACAAAGTTGTTCTTGTTAATGACGCTGCAGTGCTGCTGTCTTATTGACTTTTATATTGAACATCCTCCTGAGTGCACACAGTAAAAGCTTTTGCATTTATAGCAAAGTGTTTGTAACAGTGAAACAGTTCTGCTAATACACACTTTGATCTTCTGCTGTTGTACAAAACTATCAAAATAAACTCCAAATAAAGCAGAAGTTTTCAGAACCATTTATAGTTGGAGTACCTGAGGTTTTCTCAGCAGTGGAGCAAACGTCTTGTTGCCCACATGGAGTATAACCATCTATGATTAGGATCTGTTAAAGGAGCTCTATCTGACTTTTACTGTCTAAAAACATGAACAGAACAAGTTCATTTTAAAGAGTTTGCAGTGGTCTTAAGTTATTCCTCACTTATCGTATGCATTCTGAACATCCTAATTATTCACCCTAATGAATTTATAAGCACTTCCAGAGACCAGAACAGAGTTTACGCATTAAGATAAAGCTTCATAACAACTGTCAGGCTAACCATGTACTTCCTCATAATCTGACAATAAAAAGCGTTATAATTGGATGCAGACAGTACACAGCAGACTTATTTACTTACTTACCTCAAATAGAAAAAAATGTGGTGCAAGGCCTTTAAATAACAATTGTTTTGTCAGACAGGAGCCTTCCTCAGATTAGTGACGTCATGGTGTTGTGACTTGTCTCATAGGCTGTCTGCATGGTTTTGCCAGACAATAATGTATCTGTGACATGTGTGTGACAAGGTATAAGCACCCAAGTCTCAATTAATGCTCCTTGGACCTCACTTTTGATCTCAGTGGCGTCTGTGACCCAACGGACAAACAAGAGCAGGAAAAACTGAAATCCAACATGTTTAACCACTACAGAAGACAAAACCAGGGCAAATGTGTGTTATCCCACCTATACTTATTAGCTAAGTTTATAAACGATTACTCAGAAGGAGAAGCAAGTTAGTTGTGCTATTCTCACGAGAAAGACCATGAACCCTGCCGACAAAACATTTTCATTGCACACTCACAATTTAGCACTCATCTTAATATGCTGTTCTTATTACTGCAATCCTATACATTTTCTGAATAGACCCATTATTAAATTAACATAATAGTCCCAGTGCCTTTTCCTGTGTAATTTGTGTTAAATGTAGAGCAGCTCTCCTGTTGGCGTAGCCGTGATACATTGTTACATCGAGTACAATGGCATCTGTAGTATTTTTATTTTTTTTAACACCACACCACAATAGCACAACCTCTTTTCGTTTGACAGAGAAATTGTCTGCACCACTTAATTATCCACAAACCTGCCTTTCCAACAGCAATAACAGGTATAAATGGGGCACTGCAGTTTTAAAAGCGCTTCACAGGCTTTTGTGTTCTGGACGTGGACACACAGTACAAACTTGTAACTTGCTGATTTCAGAAAACAGTATTGAATCGTCTTAAAGGTGCACTATGTAACTTATCTAGTGTGTCACCTGCTTGTTTCCATGGAGATGCTATTTCTTTGCTTGGAATGTTCTGCGATTTGGTATTCTGTATCTGTTTTGCGTTTATTCAATTTTATGCAACGTTTTGTTTTGTTTTTTTATAGCTCCTTGAAAATGTGGCTTTCTTACTATGTGTAAGGTCGTCTCTCTCCACAGACCTGACCTGTGACTTAGCCAGATGCAGCCACCTACTTGTCCCCGTGGAGATAGCTATACTGTGCTGTATTGTATTGATTTTAATGTCTTTCTTATTCTGTAATGCACTTTGAATTACCTTGTGTATAAATTGTGCTGTAGAATTAAATTTGCCTTGCCTGTGGAAAATTCCATGCAAAGAAATAACATCTAAATTTAGAGTTGCAGGAGACTGTTATCTCCACCAGAATAGGTACATAGTGTACCTTTAGGAGTGGGTATTCATCTTGAATTTTTTTTTAATTTTTTATTATGGGTTCTATTATTGCTCAAAAAACCTTGCATTTGTACTGTGAGTTGGGCCATAAATAGCTCGCTGCAGACTGCCCAGAGACAACAGGACCCTAAATGCCTCTCCTTTGCCCAATACCTGCCTGGATGACCCAATACCTGACTGGAAGGCTCTTACCTTATCCTGTGTGAGCCCCCTCTGTCCCTTAGTCTCGAGTGGGCTCTGGCCCTGCAGATTTGAACTCTATCTGCAAATGAATGTGCATTAGTCCTGGACACATCTGCAGCCATAAATCTGACCTGTAACTTGACCTGATGATGTTACTTGCACACCTCCTTGAACTGAATGCAAGTTTTTCAAATCAAATAAATAAACGCAAGAAAGTTCAGTGCTATGCTGTCAGGACTAAACATGGGGGATCAGTGTTTGAGTTTTCTGCTGCTTAAACCTGGAACAGTCTTCATGAAGATGTGAGACAGGCCTCGACTTTGACAATTTCAATCCAGACTCAAAACAGTTCTGTTTAGCTGTGAATATGCCTGAAAGGTTTTTATTCTGCACTCTTCTCTTTTAATGTTCATTTTAATGATGATTATTTATGTTTTGATTTGTTTGTGTTGTCATTTTAATGTCTTTCTTACTCTCTAAAGCACTCTGAATTACTTTGTGTACAAATTGTGCTGTACAAATAAGCCTGCCCTGGCTACTGTAGAACATTTCAGAAAAAAGCACTAACCATCTCCTTGGAGACAAGCATGTAGCCGACCCTTCACCAGATAAGATACATAGTGCATTTTTACCTGGAAAATAGAATAAGTGCTCTAACTGCCATAACAATATCTTCCTTGAAGAAAGCCAGAACACATTAGAGCATTATATAGGACCTTGTCTCCCCATCCATTTTCTCATCAGGTAAATCAAAGTAGCACACATCATCAGATTGCAATATACTTTTCCAGCCCAGATCCCATCCCATGACTTATTCTCTTTGCTCAGGGACAGCTCTAAACAGCCCATAATATGTTTCCACAGCAGTGAGGTGGAACAAGCCGCTACCTCTGCAAATTCCCATTCACTAACCAGGAGTCTCCGGGGCACCAATGTTCAGCAGTGCTGTTTTCTTCAGCCCATTTCACCGCCATTTCAGACCAATCTCCAAATACAGATCTCCATTTTGTGGTTTGTCATTTTCGCGGCTTCAATGTACCTAACTTTTAATAGAAGATGCCAAAAAAGGGAAATTGCTCGGAACAAGTATTTCATGCTGTTGACAGGTATCCTCTGCTGAGATATGGATGATTAGGTGACCAACCAACTCCAACGTCTGCGCCCATCCTTAGAGCGAGTCAGGCAAAGGTTACTTGTAGTGTTCTGTCATTGTAGGTGATTTAAGGCAGCACAGTCAGACAGAAATGGCCTTTACATCAGACCATCTTGACATTTTCTAACAGTTTGTAAATGTTACGCAACTTAAACACATGGTGAGACACAAGCAGTAGGGCTTAAAGTTGCAATTTGTGTAGGCACAATTATCAAATCTCAAAGCCTGATATTTAGATAATGGAATGTCCTCTGCAAAAAAACAAAATATGCTGTTTTTTAATCTGATCCAATCAGATCTGCCCACTGTCACGTCCACCACGCCCATAAACAATAACATAACAGCAAGCCCACATACAGTATCTATGTAATCAGAGGAAACTCAGCATCTGTGGTCATTTAATGAGATTAAATGACCACATATTAAATGACCACAGCTCAATCAAACAGCAAATATGTCACCAAATGTCAAATGTTTTTTTTGTCAAAGCATTTACAAAACAAACTCTAATGCATCTGTACATGCAAAAGTTACATATCAATGGAAAGCAAAAATCCTCTGAATCCATAAATCCCAGACACTCTGATATTGCCTCCTGGCCTCTGTGGCCCCGCCCACATACGTTGCATGCTGGCAGACATTTTGCTGGTTTTAGCATTAGCATCATTGCCATGTACCATGTACCTGTACAAAAAATATAGCAAAACATTTCTATGAGAAAGGAGAGAGTGCCTGTTTATCACTCTACCAGCATAAACATGAATTATGAAAATATGAGAATGAAAAATATTATAATTGAATGACATTTAATTATAATTATGTATTACACATTTTACACAAATCAAAACCAGCTTTAATATGGGTCAAATTGTTATATACATTTTTTGTAAAGGTTTTATTCTGAGTCAAAATTTGCATTTTTATCTCAATAATTGCTCTATGCTGATAAAATCTGCTCATGCCACCTTATGTCAGTTGGCACATAGATGGCACAAGAGCATTAGATTGGCACAGGACATCTGGACAGTTTCCTACAAAAAATATTGTAAAATTGACATGTTTAGTTTTTTCTACATCAAATTTTGCACAAGTGACAATCTCATGTTGTCAAGTTGTGTTTGTTGTCAGTCGGAATTGAAAGGGTTGTGTTTGACTGTAAGTAGTTGTAATGTTATATAATGACAGTATTTAACAGCAGGCGGAAGGCGCAAAGCCTTAGCTTCACTTAGACAACAAGATCATCCATGTGGGCCGTGTACAGGCTGAGGAAGCCCTCAGTTTATTTCTGTATTTTCCATAAAAGACGTGTGTGCTTTACAGGTTTATTTAGTCTTGTACTTGTGACTGTTGTAGCTGTAGTTTAGACTTCTACAAAGGTTCATGTGATTGTTGCATTTCTTTATATTTCATTTATATTAGTTCATATTTCAGTCTTTTCTCATATGTTAATGCTCCTGGAGTTGTTTAAAGTGTGCACTCTGAGCAGAATCCTACTATTAAAAATAAATCACAAATGTGATATTTCTTATAGAAGTTCCCAAATACACATATTGTTTCCTGCTGTTGCTACTCCTGACCCAGATCCTGGCTCAGAGGACATGAAACATGAATCTCCACAAGTTCAGATGGGCATGACTGACAGATGGGATCACTGACAGGGACATACATGGTCCGGCTCTATTAAAAGAAAGATGGCTAGAAAGGAAAGAAAAAATAGATTAGTTGAGTTTAGTGCTTCTATTCTAAATCTATTCTAATCTGAGGTGAGAAAATGTTTGAAAAATAACATCTGGTGCACATTTCATAAAGTTCCCGATTACCATAATGGGTTTAATGGAAATGTAGAATGGAAAGGAAATGCGACATAGTTTGCACAACTCAAAGTAACAATTTGTGAAGTAGCAGTTTCTCAAGGTTACAAAAGTAGTTACCTTAGCATCTATTCATCCGTTTGAAAGGGTCAAATTGACAACAAAAGTACAGAGAATACATCATTTGAATGTGGATGGGTCCTATATCGTTGTCTCTTTATATAGAAGTAATCATCTGCCATTATTGAAGATTACCCAGAATAAAAAACAGGTTATCTCCTTGGCAACAGGCTCTATTCTTCCATTACACATAAGGACGCTTCCCTTGAACTGCTTGGCGAAGACAGGACACTAAATTACCCTCTAAAGATTATGTCTACACTGCCAGATGTCTCGCACAAAGTATGGCTGCCAAAATGTCTACGATTTAAGGAAGGCAAGGAGAGACAATCACTATATACTACTCACAGCAGCTGATATACACTCAACACTCAAGACTCAAGTTGTATTAGTAATTTAAAGAGCAGTAGTCATTCTAAGACACATATGTTAAAGGTCAGGTACAAAGTTTCAGATGGATTAATTAACTTAGACACATAGAGGTGCCAGTGATGTAATGAAGGAGAGTATTATTGATGATTGAGTTTTTTGGAGGAAATATCTCCCCTGGGACCATGAAGAAGAGAAGATGGAGAGGCTGAAGAGGCTTATGGTTCTTCTGCTGTGAGAGACAACATGAAAATGAGACATCTTTTTGAAAAAGACCTGTAAGTCCTGTTTTCTGCTGCATTTTAGAAAATATTTTAAATAGCCTAATGAGTGGGCCTGTAGTGTGAGTTGATAAGGACATGTTTGCAATGTCCCATTCTCAAATCCACGAACTAAGCAAACAGGTTGGTGTTGCTGCAGTTGGTCAGGTTTAGGTTCAGCAACAGTCTGTGCTCAAAGAATGAGGTCAGCTGACACCTGAATATACTGAATGACCAGGTTATTCCATCAATTGATTTTTTTCTTCCCTGATGACACGGGCATATTCCAAGATGACAATGCCAGGATTCATCGGGCTCAAATAGTGACAGAGTGGTTCAGGAGCATGAGACATCATTTTCACACATGGATTGTCCACCACAGAGTCCAGACCTTAACTCCATTGAGAATCTTTGGGATGTGCAGGAGAAGCTTTGTGCAGCGTCAGACTTGACCAGCATCAATGCAAGATGTTGGTGAAAAACACTGGATGAAAATAAATCTTGTGACATTGCAGAAGTGAAATCAAAACAATGCCACAGTGAATGCATGCTGTAATACCAAACCGACAAATATTAGAACGTGTGACCTGTTTTTGGTGGCAATTTTTTGTTTGGCCAGCCAGTGTATCTGCTCTTAACAAAGAGACATCCTGACAAAAACTAAATTAACTAAATTTGATACATAGATGGAAGATGGCAATAGGAACAAAAAATTCTATTGTGATCACACCCTCTTACAAACCAGAAGTCCGCCATGTGACATAATATGTCATAATGCAATCCTATGGAGACATGTAATTCTGCCACATCTCCTGGACGACTGGGGGATCACACAGACACATCTTATTTTATCAAACTTTTAAAACAAGCACAACCTAAAATGTGGAAAAAGGTGCATCAGTGCCTGCAACTGGGCGAACGATGAAACACACATAAAAATGATAGTGGACATAATAATTCAAGTCAAATAAGGAGTAGAGTGTGTGCGTCAGTGCACCACAGGATAAACTGTTTCCACTATACTTTTACCAATCTAGCCGGCCGAGAAAAAAGGGACAAAATGGAGCACTTTCATTTTGCACATTTTGCATTCATTTTGAGTGTTATTTTTAGGATTAATTTACTTTAGCTCACTTGTGAGAATACACTGTCAAAGAGCAGAACCAAAAAACTTTTTGTTATTGAAATAAGGTAGTATAGTCACATACAAAAACATACAACGTTGTCAAATATAAAAAAGAGACAGGAATACCCAGGAGAATTCTCTTCAGGTTGATGTCCACCATTTTGTAAGGTTAGTTTTCCACAGGGGAAGATGACAGGTGCTTCAAACACACCAAAAGTATATATGTAACCATCACATGAACTTACAACAACATTTAATAATCACACTTAGTTCTGCTTAAACCAAATAGTCCTGATTCCTTAGTAGGTATACGTATATATTTTTATTTTATTTCCTTGAGATGCCTTTTTTTTAAGTTGTTTTTCTCTGTAAGAAAATGACAGCTGGATAAATTGTGCTTGAATGCACTGTTGAGAGATGTATTGCCCTCTCCACAGCACAATCTGTCCCAGTGTTCTGAAATATCTAATTGTCGATACTTTCTCAAACATCCAAACTGTGTATTTTTCCATTTCCACTAGTTCCCTTCCATAATGGGCAGTTTATGATGTTCAGGGCACAGCTTGCAGGATTGTCTTGTTGCCTCACTGTGCACCAGTAAATCTCTATTCCAATATAAAGAGATTCCACACATTCCATACATTAGTTAAATTGTAGTTTATTGCACGGTGTATATAAACAGCAGACAGGCTATTAGGCTGGTTGTGTACTGCAAAAAGGATTATCTAGCATAGTTAAACTAACTTAAATTAAACACATTCATCTCAAAAGATCAATTTTAAGATTATTATTATTTTTTTTTTTTGTCTCAATAAGATATAGATACTTGTTTCAAGATATTCCATCATGATCCATCTTGTTTAGATATTACAACTTACACACATTTTATATTAAATCAAGCCACATTGTTGAGGTTATCCACATCTGCCTGAGTATTTTTTATGTTATCTTGAAACTAATGTACTTGTTTTAAGATATTTTATCAGCAAATCATTTAATCTGACTGTTAACATCTCAAAAAGATCAAAAACAACCATATAATTGCTTATACTATTAGTATTAATGCAAAGGGACTTTTTTCACCTCAGTGATCATTCAGCTGTAAATACAAAACAGGCCAATAGAAGTCTACACTCTATATATATCAGAAATGGGATACTGGAACAAGATGGAAATGGGTGAGGTGCGAGAACAAGGCTCTGTTGGAATGTTACTACTCCAGTGACCTGAGTCAGAAGGGGTTACATGAACAGGATGTGGGATAAATGGTTACTTCGAAACCTGCAGTCCATGCTTACGGCTAAGCAACTAGTAGCTCAGTGTTCCAACATCCGCAAACGGCAACTGCTACCATAAGTTGAGATTGATGAGGTACAACACAAATGCTACGGCAAGGACGCCAGGTCAGAGGGAAATACCATCTGAAAGTCTCCTAGAAGATGTGAATGTAGCATTAAGAGCAATCCCTACCTCAACCATCACAGAGACCAATGAGCTAAGCATCAGCAGCAGCAGTGATCCTAGAGATGCTTGGCTATAAGAGCAACCATGGGAGCCATGAAAAACAATACTCATCATGGAGACGACGGTTAGAGGCTAAAATCAAGGCAGAAGTGAGCCAACTGTCAGAGGCCCAGAGAGGAGCAATGAAGAGGTACAGCCAGATGCCCATACCCAAAGCACTGGAAACTATCCAGCAAAGGCTCGAAGCCTTGGCCAGCCGCCTAAAGAGCTACACATGAGATAATGAAGCCACACGAATAAACCGGCAAATAAACACAGATATATGGGAGAAGGAGGCATCACGTAACAGCAATGCACAGTGACTGGTGACTCTGAGAGAAGACCACAGCAACCTCCCTGAAAAGAATCCAGTTACCATCACAGTGGCAGACGTCCAGGAAAGAGTTTCAGGCATGAAAAACTGGACCGCACCAGGCCCTGACATGATCCACGCCTACTGCCTAAAGAAGCCCACTGCTCTCCCTGTGTGCCTGGCAGCACAAATGAACCAGCTGCTAATGGATGAGACTCACCCTGAATGGCTAACCGAAGGGTGTATGATCCTGATCCAGAAGGATCCCTTAAAGGGTACAGCCCCATCCAACTATCGGCCAATAACCTGTCCCTCCACAACATGGAAGCTCATGTCAGGCATCATCGCGGCTAAGATAAGTGGGCACATGGATCAATACATGAGCACAACGCAGAAGGGCATTGGCAAAGATGCCACACACAAGGATCACTGAATGCCTGGAGCTGTACAACATAAACAGGACTCTAAGAGCCTTCATTGCAAACCAGCCTTTAGGCCAATGGCAAGCCACTTGCATAAGTGACCATCAAATGTGGCATATACCAAGGAGATTCACTGTCCCCACTGCTGTTCTGTATAGGACTGAACCCCCTCAGCCATATCATTAACAACACTGGCTGTGGACACCGACTCAGGACTGGGGCCATCATCAGTCACCTTCTGTACATGGATGATATGAAGCTGTATGCTAAGAATGAGCTAGACATCGACTCACTGATCCACATCAGGCTCTACAGCACAGAATGTAATTTGGGCTTGAGAAGTGTAGCCAAATGGAGACAAAGAGAGGGAAGGTAGTCCATACAGAAGGGGACTCACTCCCAGAAGAAACAATAGCAGACACTGAGGGCAGCTACAAGTACCTTGGTATCCCACAAGCGAATGGCAACTATGAAGAGGAAACAAGGAAAGCAGCCACGGTCAAATACCCCCAACGAGTAAGGCAAGTCCTAAGGAGTCAGCTCAATGGCAAGAACAAGATCCAAATAAACAGCTACGCCCTGCCAGTAATCAGATACCCAGCAGGAATCATTAGCTGGCAAAAGGAGGAAATACATTCTACAGATGTTAAGACCCGAGAGCTGCTGACCATGCATGGAGCTCCATCCCAAATCTGTACACGAGCTGTAAGGAAGGAGACTGAGTACTACAGCAACTACAAACATGTCTGCTCTGATTGGCTAATTCACCTGTCAATCACACCCATCTGAAGTCAGGGAGATTCACATCTTCGTAGCGTATTGAAGAAGTGTGTATCCTGGATTCCTGGCAAGAATAACTGAGAAGTTGTAGCTTCAAGAAGGATTGTGATATTGAAAGATGTGGTATTTGAATGGCCATTAGTAAGAGTAAAGGCTCCAGTTATGTATCTTATTTAGCTGGTGTTCTGCAGACTAAATGTTCAAATACTCACACTTTTCACAATATTATTTATGATTAACCCAGATAGGTAATCTAACAATTAGCTAACTAGTTTGAAGGGTAAAAAATAAAAGTAAGTAAGTCAGATTTATCTATGTAGCGCTTTTCACAGATAAAAAAGTGCTTTACAGAACAAAATAATAATTTGAGAACATGTGACATTGTTCTACAAGAAAAAAAAAAAAAGGTTTTATTAACAATGCACTAATTAACATAACCAGCTGCTGCTTTTGTCAAACAGCCCCAACAGGAAACACTGACTGGATCTATTCATGGGTTTAACTCCCTGTTATTATGACATTTTCACCATTTAAAAGATCAAATATTTAGTTTCACACTGTTAATTCAAAAGGCAACAGTCCTAATATTGCACCATTATAAACACATGGATATTTTCAAACCACTGTTCACATTTATGTAAAACCAATTACCTCTAATGTGAATATATTGGAGACCTAATCACTTCACAGCCACTTTGTCCTGTCATCACGACTCCATAACCTCATCAGTCAGGGCTCATTCTTACCTTTTTTATATATATTCTTTTTACAATATTAAACATGCTTTATGTAACTTTTCTGCTAGTGGGTCTTATGCCACCTGCTTGAGATGTCAGGAAGTGTGCATTAACCTGCTAGTTGTTGTTAGCAGTACTGTCACACCAAAAGTATAAACTCATTGTGAGAAAAAAACTTTAAATTGACCCATATTGCATTTATTTCATTACAGGTGTTTCTGTTGCTCAAAAGTACCTTGAAAAGCATGTATTCCTACGGTTGCTGGGGTTGCCTCTCCACAGATCTGACCTGCAATTTGATCTTGTGATAGATTACTTTAAAGGACATTATGCTATTTTCTGTTTCCTCTTTTATAAACATACCTGAAATTTTGGTTTTGCTTCTTTCACATATGTTTAATGCACAAATCCTGCATGTTTAGGCTGAGTTCTTCTCTTAAACTGAAAACACTCTGTTCCACCTTGTGATGTCACGTGGTAATACAGGAAGTGCTCCACTGTGTTTTTAAACTGCACACACCTTCACTAGAATCATTTGGATAATTTCAGCCCTGGAATTGCCAATCTCTGCTAAACTAAAGGTAAAAGGAGCTGTTAACTTGAAACTTACCGCTTCATGACATCACAAAGTGGAACGGAGCATTTTAAGCTTTGGAGATGTCAACTAATAATAAAGGATTACTCTAACATGTGTGAATGAAACAAAGTCTATCTGCAGTTATGTGTTTTTGAGGAGGTAACAATATTCTAACATGGCTTAAAACTCACAAGAGTCAACTTTATGTAATATAGGACTTTTAATGCCATACTGTGCAATATTTCAGCTGTAACATCTCCATGGAGACAAGCAGGTGGCTGACCCTCCACCAAAAGTTACATATTGCACTTTTAAATGTGTGCTATAATGTATGTGTAGATAATAAAAATGCAAAACAAACAAGAAACAGAAATATTCAGCGATCAGACTCAAGGCCAGATGTAATGTTGATTGGAAGATAATAATGAGTAATTTTGTGTTATGAAATGTTTAATGACTTGGCACCAAACAGTCATTTTCAGAGTTCACTGAAATTCATGATTGAAAAAGCAAATGTAGGCAGTAAAAGTTAGTTGAAAATGTGCTGCTTTTTGTTAATTGTTCTGCTGTAGTTAACTCTTTAATTGCAACAGAGCGCCACGTTAACAAGGCATCTTCAAGGTTCTTTTGAAACTATTGTTTGAGAGGACAAAATTTAAAAAAAATGAAAAAAAATTTAAATATGTAGACAATTGAAAGCTAAAAGTAATCATCTTTAAGCCTGAGGCAGTCGTATTTGTATAAGTAATAGAGGTATATGGCAGTTGTTCTTTGTATCTTTTCTCATGTTTTATAAATTGTGTTAGTTGTGGTTGGCCTTGGACCAGCAGGAGATTAAGGATGGAAATTAGCTTTGGGGCCACGATCCTGCATATGGACAGGAATGTTTTTATTAGTTTGTTTTTTCCAAGTTCTTATTTTTAATTTGCATTATCCCATCAATAAATACAGTACATCCATACAACATACACACAACATAATATAAGTTTACAAGAGTAAACTAAAACTGTGATTAGTGATTAGCTCTCTACCATCTCAAGGACTATATTTGATTCCTGTATCACTGTATTTCCTGACAATTTCACCAAGTGGCAATAAAGTAGCCTATTGAAAGTGCACTGCATGCCTTTTCTATTGGAGGCTCCATCACCTGCTTGTCTCCACAGAGAACTTTGTATAAAATGTTGCACTTTAACTTATCTCCATGGACACAAGCAGGTGACGCCATCAGGGCTAGTTACTTTTCTATTTTGAGGAGAGACAATCCCGCTCACAGCAGAATTCATACTTTTCAAGGCAACAAAACAAAATGGGTTTATGTCATACTGTGTGCAGTTAACGAAGGACTAAATCGAGACAGTATTGTATACATTTTGTCTGAACCTACTGACAGGTCACCCCTTTTGTCCAATCAGACACATTGTTCACTCTGAATCATGGGAAAATAACTGTCTGACACTGTCCCAGACACTTGAGTCTCTGTCATGGTGCATTATCAAGAGTGACAAAAAAAAACAAAACTTAAAGATGACCTATTGCTTGTGTCTGTTATATATAGCTATAATCTGTGACACCTGTGGATCACCGTGTTATAATGTGCACATTTTAAACCACAAGTTTCAACTAAAATGGCTTAATAAAAGAAACAAGTCCACGAAAACTGTGGTGCTCAATGGGAGCTGAAGTCGCTGTCAACGTCAACACAACAAAGAATTGGTGCCTCTGATAGATAGCTGCAAATCACGCTAGCGAACAGTGTTTTTTTCCTTTGTACCAAAATGACATTGCAGCACTGCCAAAGCATGTATCACCGATTAAGAATAATACAACTGGAAAACTAATTAAGAACAGAGGAGTGGGCGTGAAGTGCAATACAGTGTCTTAAAAATAAGCAATTAAAGACTGCTCAAATGTGCACATATTAGTTCAAATACACATACTTCAGGTGAGTAAATGGTGAGGGGAAACTATAACATGGTTAAAAGCTCAAAAAAGTGGATTTTGCATTATAGATCTGCTTTAAAGTAGGCAGCGATTGGAGAACTATAAGGAATCATCCACATGAGACAGAAGGTTGTTTATATGTCATGGTGCAATATCACAGAAGCAGAATGGACTAAGAAATGGTTCAGACTAAAAAAGCTTGTGAGTAATGGCTCAAAATGGGATACAGGCCTTTTAATCTTACTTCCTTTTCTTGTCTCGGCAAAGAACATGAAATGAACATTGCTTTTCCGTTACAAAAAGGACAGACTAATTCACTTCAAGGTCAATATCACATTTTCTATACATGAAATCAACAGGGGCATCATATGTTTGATTCCGGAACAAAACGGTAATACATTTTATAGCTGTATTTATATCTCCAGGAGAAAGACGAGACCAGAGTTACGGTTTTGTCTCTGCCATCTTTCACGCTGCACATGGTCGGATCTGTCAGAAGGACTTGAGCTCAGCGACATGTTTATGACCCTGCAGGGCCTATATACACTGTCACAATGTCACGCGCAAACCAGACTTACAGCCCCTTCTGTCAAATTGTAAAAGCTCAAAGTCATTGTAAAGCAGGGATAAAAGACAGGCTGGAGAGTTTAACCAGCCTCTGCATTCAAGCGCTAATAATGTACAGCAAAATGCCAAAGAGCTTCAGAAGGGAGAGGATGAAGCAGCTAATGTTCACTGCACGATTTTGGCCATCTGTGAGGAAAGAGTTTTGATTGCAGAGAAAATCTTAAGTCATGGCTTAAAAACATCACCTGTAGTGAGAGAGAGACAGGGCCAAAAGATGAGAAATGGGGTAAAAACAGGGTATTGTCATGCAAAATTTACTTTTTTGAGCTTCATCAAAACATGCCTGAAGAGGTTTTATTTGCCATTTACACATGTTTGTGCTATCTCTCCCTGGCGCTACTCAAACACCTCTTACAGTTAGGAGGACTATCTTATCCAAGACTCAGCCCACAAGCCCACGTCACCCACGTATGTATTTTCTATAAATGTACAATAGCAGGATACAAAACAATACACTATAACTTCACAAACCTGATGCGATGTGCTGTAGTTCCATTAGCAGAATGAATGGTTACTGTGTTATTATAGCGCTGTGAAGTGGGAGTGACTTAGCGTGGAGAGCAAAGAGAGGGGGTCAAAAAAACAACGTGAAACTTATTAAATGTCAATGCGTTGTTTTCAGTGAATATAGCAAAACAATAAAAGGAAACCTAATCTAATATGTTATGTGTTAGCAATTAATACACCATAGAAGTGTAATATCTTCTCTTTATTTACAACCAAAGACGAGCTGTGACAAAAGCGTTATTTTGGAATCAACCATCAAATATGTTTTACTGTCACAAAGGGAAATTTGTCTTGCTGAACAACTACAGCACATAAAACACACAATAAACACAAGACAAGCACAACACATAAAAAACAACATTACAATACACAGATTTATCTTAGTTTGGTACTGCCTAGTTAAGATAGTCTAAATCCACACTGCTCAAACCTCCTCTCACTGCGTCTGCAATCTGTCTTTGTCTAACATATCACCCACAGTAATCACACGCACTCTGTCAAAGGAAAGCAAAGGAGCTCAGCTGTCAATCATCCATTATTTTATTTAACAACTTTTACAGACACAACATACTTATGTACTCTGACTTTAGCACACAGAGCCTAGAGCCTGGTATTTGCTTCAACAAACTTTGGTTTTAGCCACGTTAAAAGCTCATAAGTACATTTTACATATGCCCCTGTCCATACAATAGCTTAATAGCCCAATGAGGTTCATCTGGTCTACCATTAATTTATTTTAATATATTCTTTTCCAGGACCAGTCTGTTTTCATACCTGACAGTTTCGATTGTCTTCCTCAGAGTGGTCACGAGATGTTGCTGTGATGTGTCCAGTCAGCTGATTTAAACAGAACATCCAATTTACACATGAAGTAGACGCAAATAATGCAATCAAATTTCTGGACATGAATATAACAAACAAGAAAGATGGCAGCATCAAACTCAAATTACAAACCAACCCACACTGACCAATACCTCCCAATGACAACGGAACATCTGACAGACCACAGATGCTCCATTGCAAGAACATTATTTGACAGAACTGACATGATAACAGACAAACAAGACAAGCAGGAAAAAGGAGTGCATGTACCTAATATGGACAATAAACGAAAGGAAAACAACAAGTCCAGGATAAAATTACCAAAGATAAAATAGAACCAGTGCACAAATGTAATGTCATCTATACGAAATACCCCAAATGTCCTGCAATAAAACATACATCGAGGAAACAGGGTGGGCTTTTAGTGCACGAAAAGATGAACATAGGACAGAATGTGTGAAGGAAACAGTGAAGGTGTGAACATGAGCAAAAAAAACACAAGTCAAATCAGCCATTTCTGAGCACTGCAAAATAGAGAACCACATTATGGACCAGGACGAAGCAAACATCATTGGGACAGAGGACAACAAACATTGTCCCTGGACAAGGAGGCAAGTGAAATACATAAACATGCCCACATGACTTCAAACCATGAGGAGGGGGCTTTTTTACTCTCACACACCTGGGATACTTTTATGCTCTGGCTTTTAACACCGCGTGAGTTGTGTGGTCCTCTGTGTTTTTCTTTTCTTTTATTTCTTTTATTTATTTTTATGTGTTTTATTGATTTTATTGATTTTATTTTTTTTATGTCACTTTGTCTCTGTGCAGCACTTTGGAAACAATTTGTTTATGAAATGTGCTATATAAATAAAGTGGATTGGATTGGATTGGATACTGTTTTGAAGAAGTCGGACTAGAGATGGGGCTGTCGTCCTGCTTCCACCCATGGGAAAATGGCGCCAAAACCTGTTTAAATCAGCTGACCCCACACGCCACAGCAAAATCACATGACCAGTCTGAGGAAGAGCGCTAGTGAACAGTCCAAACTGTCAGGTATGAAAACAAACTACACCTTGGTCTGGAGCAGAATTTGTTTTGCCCCTGTAAATATACATTGTATAAGCAGCTCTCTAAGTCCACTAATTAAAAATATTTGGTTTTGTTTTTCATTTTTTCAAGACAGTAAAAATCTGAACCTTTAAGTTTGACTGAATAAAAAAAAAGAAAAAAAGAAAAAGGAAATGACTAAGCAAAACTAAGCAAAGTGATATAACTATTTCTTTTCACACAAAGGCCAAATAGACTGTACTCTAATAAATGTACTAAACCATTTCAATTTTCAGACAGACAAGAAAAAAATATGTGGAAAAACAACCATTTGATGTTTTGTCACGACCTTTATGAAAAGAAAGAAAGAATATTTAAAAGCCTCTCCATCATAAAGGCCTATATTTCTTGAAACATTTGAGCTACTTTTGCAGTCTGCACAGTGAATAGTAGGTTTCTTTGACAGGCTATAATCAAGGTAGCACAATCAATAGACCAAATGCTTAGACAGCACTGATCACCAATCACATAACTGTCACGAGGCTCAGCTGAAGAACAGATTTGAGGTAATTCTGACCCCAAACACATCAGAGTGCACTTAAACCAATGTGCTAATGGATTGTCATCAACTATGTTATATTATTTTGAAATATAACTTCAGATGCTTTGTTGCTGTTTTTGTGGACTTAACTGGTTGGAGGTCTGCCACCCGCTTGTTTCCATGGAGATGTTGTTGAATGTTTCACAGTATGGCATTTAACTATCTATCTCCATGGTGGCAGACTCCCCCCAACCAAAGAAGTTGCATAGTGTTTCTTTAAGTCTTTCTTTCTTTAAAAACATGCATTCTTAGCAGGTTTTCCTCTTCACAGATCTGGCCTCTCATTTGGCCTCAAGTTCATTTAGGCGGTTAGCAGTGGTCCAAAGTTATCACCTTCACACTGATGAGTTTATTAGTGTTATTCACAACTTTCAGAGGTCAGAGCCATAAACTGTATAATAAAGTGAACTGAGGGAGTGTTTCATCACCCACAGTGTTCAGCTTTGGCCTTTCCTGCTCACACTGTTTTGGGCGGGCACTTAGCAACGAGTCGTGGTAACTGTCAATCAAACCTGTTGCTAACGCTAGCGGGAGTGACCTCTGCAAAAGAAGGCATCTGATTAGTCTGTTTTTAATGTTCATACCTTGATTTATGGACAACACAGCAAAATAAAACACTAGAATTCTGTAGATCAGGTTACAAACATTTTTAAGACCAAAATGATGAGACTGATATCAAATGTTACAGAGAGAGAGACAACGTTTTTTCAATAGAAGTTAATTGGAACCAAACCTCAAAGGAACCACTGTACACCAAAGCTCACTTCTTATATGGAACACAGCGGTTAGAAGGGTAACTATGTCCATTTACAAATACAGTCTAAGGTCAAAGTGGAGTGACATCATGGTAATGCTAACAACAACTAGCATTCTAATGTACACTTCCTGATTTTCAGACAGTAAAACATTATAATTAGATGACACCACATAGTGAGCTTATTTTGTCCTCAGGAGCAGCTTATACACTATATCTGCACTGGGCCACGACACAATTTGCTCAAATACATAAGTCTTTTTCAGTTCTGTCCTCATTCCAGTTTCTGCAATTTTAATAGAGCATTTAATCTTGGAGCAAACTTTTTAAGACAGGTGCAATATGTGAACTGCATATAGAGGAGGATTTAAAGGCAATTCACATTCACAATTGCACCTCTCAAGCACGTTTTAAAGCTGCGATTGGAAAGGACAAGTGCAGATAATAAACTTCAGTTAAGAGCTGGAAAACTGCCGAGCATAAATTCCTACACATATAAGTCAGAGCATCCTAAAAGTTTAAAGTTTGCACTGTTCTCTCATTGTAGGTTAAGATATCATTCGGTGTGATGGACTTTGGTTCTTTGATTTATGGAGATCACCTGCTCAAAATACATAATGTAGGTTAGTACAATATAGAAGAAATTAAATATAATTTAACAGGTCCAGGAGTGTAGAAACTTGATTAATAATTAACACTAGCATCACGCATTTTAGAATTTGGAGAGGTCCAAACTGCTGAATTAGAAGATATAGCAGGAACTAGCCATGAGTTAGAGAGGCATCGTTTTGAATTATGAGAAAATTTTACAGAATTTTTGGTATTGTTCACTTGGTCAAATGGGGAGAGGCTGGTTACGGCAAAATAATAATAGGCAGAATAATATTCCAGAGCAAAAAACAATGTTCACTTTGTTCTTTTTGTTTTTTTATTTTTTATTATAAACTATACATTTTTGGAAAGCACTCGTGCATTTGTACATCATAGTGAGGGTCCCTGGTCACTGACAAGCACTTCACTTTAATGCACTTACCCATACAATACGACCGCCAGCATCCAGGTTTAATTAAATCGATTTTGTCATCATTTTGTCCTTCTATTCAATGGTTCCCCAGCTTTGCTCCATGTAATTTCCTCCTTTCCAAACTTTTTAAATGGTGCAATGATTCTTGTTTTGACAGAATAATGACACTGCCTCCCTCAGGACTCTTGCTCAATGGGAGATTTTAGTGAGGTCGCATTAGCTTTGCCTCATAAAACTAACCAAAAACTAAAATAATACGCTTCAAAAATCAGTTGGTTTAGTCACAAACAGCTCTTGCCTGGTGCAGAGTAACAGCAAATAACAGTTTTCCGCATGATTATGAAGCATGGTTTGGCTAAGAGCGAGTAGTGCTGTGGGGGACCAAAGTGCTGTTCCACCTGCAATTTTATTTCAGTATTAAAACAGACCTAAATGTGTGAAACGTTTTTGGAAAGCCCCGCTGGTTTAAATATGCTGGAAGTAAACACCTCTGAATATTGCTGAATGATCTTCTGCTACTTTTCAGGCAGCAGAAATGAGCATGAGCACTATTCAGATGGCTGCACTTTTTAAAATCAGATGCATTCTCAGAACCACAAAAATGCTGTACGTGTAACTCATGAAACGTGTGTTGTTGTTGTTTTTTTCCTATTTTTATTTTATTTTATAGCTTAAAATAATGTCAGCATTTGGAAAAAATACTTAAAAAACTATTAGAGTTCCTTCTTCTGCTTGAAGGCTATGCTAACAGAGCCATTTTGTTGTGAACACAGTTTGACCGTAGAATGAGTCTAATGGTTTATGGGTCTAAAAACTACACAGGAGAAGATCAGAGTTTTACCTGTGACGCAACAATTTCAAAAAATGCGAACTGAGCATTTTTAATGTGCTCAGAGAAGACGACTCTGGATTAATAAAACAAGCATGAATGAAGCAAAAATACAACTTCTGGTATGTCTTTGATGAGAGGACAACTTGGTTTAAAGCTCAAAAAAGCCAATTTTGCATAATATGTGTTCTTTAATGTGTAACAAGAGATTCCAAAATTATTCCTGGCATTGCAATCATTTACCGTGATGAATTTCTAAGCATTTTTTCTCAACTTTCAGAAGCCAGAGCAGAGTTTGCAGTCACAGTAATGCTAACAACAACTGGCATGCTAACTGCACATCAGGTTTTACCACTGAACTAATTGGAGATGACCACAAAGAAAATAACCCCTTCAAATATGTGAGCTGATCAGGATAAAACTTGTGCTTGGTTTGTCTGTCTGAATCCACCACGTTTTCGAAAAATCTTGAGTACTTTTTGTGACAGCAGCTGAACAATTTGGCATAAACTTGTATCCAACTCACAGGAGGTGGTGTGAATAGAGAATATGTATATGTAATATTTTTTATGCTGTTTTAAAGAAGTCTCAGTTCATTCTTTCTTGTGACTTTATAGCTTTAGTCGATTCATTTGAGGTCACCCACAAACACGCCGTCCTTGCACTCAAACCAGAGGTGATGAGTTTATATCTCAGTATATTTCTACTTTTAAAGGCTGTTTTGAAGATGCAAGTCAGACTGCACGTTCGTCTTCGTATTTATGTTTACAGAAAACTTTCGACTAAACTTTTCATTCAGATAACCTTTGAACTCATGTGTTTTGGGTATGACACTGAGATGGCAAAGATCTAGAGTTTAAAAACGATGAATTGGCAACACATCACCGGATTTATTATGGAGTTAATTTACACTGTGATGGTAAATGTGGCCAACTTGTGCACTTTTTTAAGTTCAGAACAAGGAATAAGTATAGTTTACTTTACTTTATGTGAGGTAAGGTACATCTGTGTAATCCTTCAGTCGTCCAGGTTTGATCCATGGCAAAAGAAAAATATAAACTCTGTCAACTGAACAAAACTTTGTGGAAATGAAGACGTTTCGCTGTTCCAGTTTGGGTCAGCTCTGGTCAGGCTACAGTGTCCACCAGTAATCACTCCTTCCTCCTTCACTCCTACAACGTTTTGTCCAGTTGACAGAGTCTATATTTTTCTTTCGCTAAGGTAAGGTACACTTTACTGTCCCTGTATGTCCCCTACATTTGTCCCATCCTTCAATCCCACTGGGGCAACCTGCTCGGATTAGTGGACCCATCTCCAGATCATGAGCAAAGCTTGGTCAGGACTACCTTAGCTGGAGGATTTTACTTATCGGACATGTTTTAGGTAGATGGAGCAAACCTAACTTTCTATATTCTATGTCAAAAAGAAATTCCTTGCTAATATGCCTCTTTTTAAGACATTTTAGGCTAATAACATCTGTCTAGTATAATTAAACGTGAGGTTGCCCTTGCCGCGGCGTCATAACTAATAGATGTGTTGACACTTGAAGAGGTGTGTGGAAGCTGTTGACAGGAAAAGTTAAAGGGGACATATTGATTTTCCCTCTCATGAGCTTAATCAGAGTTGCATTTGGTCGTTGGAATAGCCCTGCGTTCCTTGTATTTGAGGCTTGCGTGCTCAAAAAATGTATGTTTTCACCTACTCCCTCACTTTGCCCACAGCTCTGGAGCTTCTTTGCGATTATGAAACAGTGTAAAAGCAATAAAATCCCCCCAAAAATGTAACATATGTCTACTAAGATTTGCATAACGTTTTTTTCATGTCCAGTTTTGTCCCTGTGTACTTACTATCTCTTGAAGCACAACATATTTTTTTTAGTACAGATAGAACTATAGAGCTATGTTTGAATCATTTCTCCCTTATTTTATTTGACACGCCATTACTTATGTTGAAAATATCTTGTAATGGGTCATAGAAGATAGGGATACAAGATGGCCAGTTGCGTTTGGTGAATTGCAATTTCAAGATCTGAAAACATCAAATGCGTTTAGTCTCCGCAGGATATAAACAATAAAGAAGTTTCTAAAGCTTACTTGATTTGACTTTTGATAAAGTTGAGACTAGTCCGATACAACCTCTGCTTCCAACTCCGAATGTTTTTGAATTGTTACGTAACCTCTCTGCTTTTTCAATTACTCACGGATGCCAGCTTACTTTCCGCGTGTCTGCACAGGGCTACCATGACAATAAAACATCTTGCATCTCGAGTTGTTGCCTTCCCTTTGTGGAAAATCACTGATCTAACCGCATTCATGTGGCTCAGTGGAGTGGGTGGCATCTGTCAGTGCCGTGTATGCTATGCCCCGTCACCCTGCCTACTGCGTCTGTAACCTGCTTGGCATTTAAGCTAGCTCTGGGCTATCATCAGGAGAAGCGTTGACACGGGTTCAGCTGCAAGTAGTGGTTATTTTTCTTCTTCCTGGATGAGACATACCCAGTGTTCATTGTTGACATTTCACATGAATCTATCCCTACTAAGAAAGGCTGTTATATGTTTTTTATCCATGGAGAAAGGCTATAGAGGCCAATAGAATATAGCAGAACAAATACGTCTTGAAATGCTTTATATACAGTATTTCCATGGAGAACAAGAAAAAAGGGAGAAGAAAATTGCAAAAGGTTCAAAGACTCCCGTTGTAAATAGACCGGGATTTGACAAAAGCCATTATGTGCTTCACTTAAAGAGAACATTTTATCTATTTTTTGAATTTGTGAAGATAAGATAAAAGCTTATTTTTGCTCCAGGCATACAATACTTCACACGAAGAAAACTGAAACGGAAAACTCAAACTATAAAGTTATTCCTAGATGAAGTGTCCAGATCCATAAGGACTGGCAAACCAGAGCTGAAGGGAGTGAAAATGTTGCCTTGTTATTTTGTGGATTATTTTATTGAATAATAATAACGCCTTACACTTCTATTGCGCTTTACAAGCATGAAGCCTCTCAAAGCGCTCCATTACAGTCTTTATTCATTAAGGTTAATGTGCTCTTTATTGTCTCCGTAGGGAAATTTGTTTTCTGCATTTAACCCGTCGGTCTATGACACTGGGGCATCTCATCAGTAGCAGTGAGGCAGAAGTGCCGTGCCTGAGAAACTCCATACTCTGTGGTGATAAACTACTATTGTAGCCACAGCTGCCTTGGGGTAGAATGACCAAAACGAGGCTGCCAGTCTGTGCCATCAGCCCCTCTGACATCAATCACTCACACGCAAACATTCATATTATGTAAAGTGGGTTAAGTATTTGGCAGATGAGCCACTGCTTCGTTTTGCTTCAGTATTGTGTTTAACTGTTCATACACATCATAAAAATTGCCACTACAACACATGAATTGAGTTAGGATTCTGGGATCTTAAAGGCACTGTTACTGATTTCTACCATCTTAAAAACGTGAAGAACTTACCTTATGCATTCCAGCACCTTAATTAGTCACCGTGATGAGCTTTTCACATCTCTAATAGATACAGCAACATCAACCAGCTAACCAATAGTCAACAACTTGCTAACATGCGCTTGTTGACTATTGGACAATAATATACTTTCCAATTAGATGCAGACAGTGTGCAACACAAAAGCTGCTTATACAACATACCTGTACTGTGCAAGACAAAAGTTCAAATACACAGGAAAAATCTGGTATGATGCATTTAATTTCTCCTTCTAACCTAGTCAAAAACATTCAAATTAGTAGTAGTCTGAGAGCCATTTTATATTTTATTATAAAGTCCTTTTTTTTTTTTTTCATTTCATTTTTCAACATTTCTCATAGTTTACCTTTCTCACAGTGCAGTGATGCTCTATTCTACTGCCAAGTCTATTTAGCTGTTGGGGTTCATAGCAGAAAAGACCCACAAAGATGTTCTTTTCATTTATTTAGTGAGTTTTTCTCCCAGGGTTGCCATGTGAATCAGACACAGTGCCAGTTTGGCCAATATGATTTTTTTTTTTTTTTTTACCCCAACTTCCACATGCCATTTTACACAAGACACACAATAATAAGTAAGTCCATGTGTTGGCAGAGTAGTTACCACTCCATGATTCCACAATATGCAACTTCAGTCCCATCTCAAGGAAAAACTTAGAGGGGCATGGTCATAGGTCACTTTTGGAATATTTTCAGGTGAGAGATTGTTTAAAAAAAACACATTGTGCATAATTATGCAAGCACACGATAGTAATGAACACAAGTCAGTGGCAGAAATGCTTAGAACGAGTCTGGTGATTTATTTATTTTTTTCTTATTTAAGCCTTATTTTACCAAGAAAGTCCCATTAACAGTTGAACATCTCTTTTTCAAGAGAAAACCATCCAACAGACATGAACACCCACTCACAGAACATTTCATATAATGATGCTGGATGATATAATGTGATGTGATGAGTTGTGGACTCAGGGTCCTGTGCAGCCTCTCTAATTCTGATGTAACAATACTGGGAAACTTAACATTGACTGTGTAAGATTCATCAAACAAGCGTCAATGAGGCAAAAATACAACTTATGTTATGCGTTTGATGAAGGCATAAGCTTAGAGAAAAGCTTAAAAAAGTAATTTTTGCCTGTGTTCTTATAAGGGAATCATAAAATTGTCTGATGAAAGTGATCTGTGTTTTTATACATAGAAATATCAGTTTGGTTACCACTCCCTCCACTGCATCTCGAGCCAGAACCAAACATGATCATGCAATAATATTCCTATTATTCAGTGATGCATGTGAAATTAGAGAGGTCGTTGGTCGCCCATCATTTAGAACAAAATTACATTTCTCTCACCTCAGAATTTAGTGCTGTCTCTGCTGTGTCATCACTGTCCAAATCAGGAGGATTAACCTGCAGTAAATTCTAACTGGTTGAAAATTATCTGCTGAAACACTATTCAAGTTTTTTTGTATTCCTTTGAGGGTACAGTAGACCTTGACATCATCGTGGAATATTGATTTTGTTTAACACATGCATAGGACCTGTAATATTTCCCTTTTCATGTGTAAAAAACTGGATACAGCCCTTTAGTTTACATATCGAAAATGTTATGTTACATTTTTTGTTACATTTTAGAACACACTCTACTTGATAGTCATTTTGGATTTGGGAGATTGGATTGTTCTCTAGCATAGTAACCCGACTCCCAGTCAGCTCATATTTAATTTATGATGTTTCATCCATGGTTTCTCCGTCTTTGCGCCTTTCCCTCAACAGTTTGTACGTGACAGACAATTCAAAAGGGAGGAAGACTCAAACATGTGCTTTCATCTTCCCTCCTAAGCGATAGAAGTCACAGTTAAAATTATGCAAAACAAATATTCAATTTACTATGATGATTCAACTTATAATTCTTCCAGGCCTAGTCGATGGCGCACTTGAAAATTGGTGTGGGATGATCCGCCGGCCCAAAGTACTTAACATTGATTGAGTGTGTCAAACTTTTTCACAACCTTAATTAAAAATCCGGCGAACTGAATTTGAATGTTCCTTTTTTTTAAAGATGAGCAGAAGTGATTATCTGTTATCTGCAGCCTCCAAGATGTTTACTTCATAATCAGACCTGTCACCATGATTACGACATTGACTTCATCCTTCAGTAACCAATAGATGGAGCAATATTTTTTTGGAATCAGTTTTTATTGTGTGTAGTAAAAGACAAATTCAAACCTGTCAACTGGACAAAAGGTTGTTTGTGTGAAGACGGTTCACTTCTCATCCAGTTCTGGCCAGATTACACTGAAACACAGTATTTGTAGCTCGTAATCACGCAGCCTGGGAGGAATTCAAAGGCGCAACGAACGAACCAAAGCAAACATGGTGGCTTGTTCCGCTGTTGTGATGCTTTGTCCAATCAGCTTCGAATACACTGCCTGGCCAAAAAAAAAGGGTCACACACTAATATTTGGTTGGACTGGCTTTAGCTTTGATTACGTCACACATTCACTGTGGCATTGTTTCGATTTCACTTCTGCAACGTCACAAGATTTATTTCCATCCAGTGTTGCATTCATTTTTCACCAAGATGTTGCATTGATGCTGGTCGAGTCTGACGCTGCACAAAGCTTCTCCAGCACATCCAAAAGATTCTCAATGGGGTTAAGGTCTGGACTCTGTGGTGGACAATCCATGTGTGAAAATTACGTCTCATGCTCCTGATCCACTCTGTCACAATTTGAGCCCGATGAATCCTGGCATTGTCATCTTGGAATATGCCCGTGACATCAGGGAAGAAAAAATCCATTGATGGAATAACCTGGTCATTCAGTATATTCAGGTGTCAGCTGACCTCATTCTTTGAGCACAGACTGTTGCTGAACCTAGACCTGACTTGTACCTATAGGTTCGTACCTATTTGCTTAGTTAAATCCAGGTGGTTTTTGGGGCCAGGCAGTGTATCTGACAATACTTTTCCCAACTGCTTTAAATGAGAGCCATCCTAGATTGTTAAATCAGTTTAGTGTTAGCCAGGTTAGTTATTCAATATCAGAGACGTTACAAATGAGTATTAATACCAAAAAGTGCAAGAAAAAGTACTTACAATAAGTATCTGTGAAATCCCTCAGCCATCCACATATGAGCCATAGTGAAAGAAAAATTCAAATCTGTCAAATTTAACAACGTTCCACTGCTCATCCAAGCCGCTTCTTCAGTTCTGGTCAGATTACTGCTGGACACTGCCTTATATCTGTCTGAAGGAGGAGCTAACTACACTGAAACTAGCACACCTATTCTTTACTGTTTGTTGGCTACGTTTGGAACAGAAACATAAGATGTAAACAGTAGGTGTGCTAGTTTCAGAGTGGTTAACTCCTCCTAACCCGGCTCACACTAGATCGACATGTCTATCACTGAATTGAGTTCTACACATTTATCAGTCTAGGATGGCTCTCGTTGAAAACAGCTGAGAAAAGTATTGTCAGATATTTGAAGCTGATCAGACAAAGCGTCACAACAGCGGAACAAACCACCATGTTTCTTTGATTCATTCATTGCACCTTTGGATTCCACCAAGGCTGCATGTTTGTGAGCTACAAATACTGTGAGAGTTCATCTTCATGGACAGGATACTCAATAACTATGTACTATTAAAGTTCATTTTTGTATTTCTTAGGTGGTGCTTTTTTAATACTGTACATTTAGGAAAGGGTTCTAAATATATATTTATCATTGTAGCAAAAGAAAAATAAAATCTGTAAACTGGACAAAACGTTGTAGGAGTGAAGATGTTGCTGCTCATCCAAGCTGCTTTTTCAGTGATGGACACGGCCTTATATCTGTCTGAAGGGAGGAGCTAGCTACACTGAAACACAAAACACCTATTGTTTGCAGTTTCTACCTATTGTTTACCTAGCCTACCAACAGAACTGAAGGAGCAGCTTGGATGAGCAGAGAAACGTGTTCACTCCTACAACTATTAGTCCAGTTGACAGATTAGTTTTTCTTTTGCTGTGGATCACACCTACAGATTGCACAGACATTTATCTTTATGACAATACACTGCAGCCATTAGAAGGTCTACCAGCTGCACGATGCCCTCTGCTCCTGACAGGTTTCTCCTTATCAGACAGTGAAGGGTGGGACAGAGTTTCCTGCAGTCGGCTGTTATTGAGGCTTCTTTCTCTGCTCCACCACTGCTTGTCCATCATAACCTGACCTTGTGCTCTTGATCAGTCAGATGTCAGACCAAGAGGTGAGGTAAAAGGATTCTTGCGTCACAGTGTGTATTTTATGCCACAAACTTTTACAATCAATCTACATTTCCACTTGCTCAATCTATTCCAAAAATGCAGATGGGGATTTTAAATATGTATGTACTTTTTTCATCTATTTGAGTTTGGAATGTAAACAAAAGCCATTATTGTCATCGCCTGTCATTTCATCAAACAGAAACATGAATTAATGAATGAATGAGTAAATTAATGTTTCCGTTTTATTCCGTTTCAATTAAACATAGGGGAGTTTCACTATCCTGCTTTGATTTTTGTATAGAATAATGTATGTTTTTTGTTTTTTTGTTTTTCGAATATCAATGAAATAATCAAGCAGCTTTATTTTCTATCTCAAAAAATCAACATTTTCCTTGGCTGTGTGTGATGAATGTACTTCAGCCCCACACTATGATAAAGTGGTAGAAGCCAGACTGATATGCATAGCACTCTTGATTGGAGTACTACACCTTATTCATCTGGGATGGCTCTCACTGAAAGCAATTCAGACAAATACTGAATGCTGATTGGTCATACCTTCACAGCAGAGGAAATAACTTGTTAAATCAAGGTGAGAGAAAAGCACAGACATCTTTTCCATCCACAAACACACATTATTAAAGACATGTAATAATAATAATAAAGGCGTTGGTAATGTATAATTTTATTTGGACAGGGAGAGTGCACAACAACACACTGACCTTAAAAAAACAGGAAAGACGTTACTAAGTACTAATTTCCACTGTAGTCCCTGGACAGGCTGATGTTTAAGTAAAAGTAACAGTTTGGTGTAGATGGATGAAAGACCTGTAAACATATTGTACATACATCTAATAGAACACATCTCGCCCCTCGAATATGGCATTTCTAAAAACACTCAATTCACACACACAGACAATCACTCAGTTTCATATACACAAATCCTCTTTCTTTCACACACATTCACTAGCGGGTGCAAAGTAGTCATTTCTTTGTCACATTACCCTAGTGCGCCCATCCACATCTCCACATTTGTATTGGTTTATCTCGCCGCTTTACTTTTGGCTTCCACACAAATCACGACATCATGGTGCTCCAACCTCTTTACCTCACTAAACGTAGGCCATGGACAATTTCATTTGTTTGCGTGTGTTGAGTGCTGCGGCTGCTACCAAACTGTTGTCAACTTAATTATGATGAAGCACAATAGCGGTGGTCTAGACGGGAGGACACTGCTATGCGTCTCACACCAGTGCATTTGTTCCTGTGTGATTTGAATAGCGACAAATTTAGTCTTGCGTCCTCCTCTGTGCTTTGTAAATCCTGTTACATTTCCCTTCTGCTCTGACTGATTAAAACTACACAGCCGTCACTGAACACAGCCGTCACAGTCTGGCAGTCAAATATTCCTGCTCTCACTCAGCCTGTATTATATGTCCCTCTGACAGGAACATGCAGATGGATGACGTTTATTATGTGTACTCACGCCAGAGATGAGACGGGCTCACATTTGTATTTTCATTCCATGACTTATATTTGTTTAAAAGCTCTGGGGTTAAGACTAATATTACTGCTCAACTGCTCTGTATGTGGGTACAAGCATAGATAAAAAAGTAAGTAATCAACTGTATTCCCTTAAAAGGCAAAGGGTTTAAAATCTCCATGGAGACAAGCCAGTGACCGACCACACACCAGAAAAGTTACATAGTGAAAAATAGTGCATTATTTTGTTGAGCTGGTGCAAATCTGGAGTCTGTTTTTGTTTGTCATTGCACATTTTTGATACGCAAAATCCAAATCTACAAACATGTCTAATAATATTTTCACCAAGCCACAAAAACTGAGATTTTGTCATATTTAAATTAAGAGTTCTATATCATGTTTAGTCATGTATTGGTTGAGTTCTTAAATCTATGGTCTTGGAAGAATTGTTAGACGGCAGGCAAGACTAAAACCTCAGTATATCATCTATTTTTGCGATGATTGAACAGTCAAAATGAAAGCTGTAGGTGTTTTTTTGTGAGTGAAAACCAAAATAATCCATGCACAGCTTCATACACAAGTCTATCAGACATTTGAAACTTTATTCCAACATATACAGCAACATTTTCCAACCCTAGCAAACAAACTGGAAGAAGACAAAGTAAAAACACACTTTTAAAATGTTGATTTGCACACACATACCTCACCCAAGTCCTTTAACCTGAGTGTAACCCTGGTTCTATGGTTATAAAGTTGTTTTTTCTCGTTCAGCAGGCTTGTATCAAAAAGACAAAGAATTAGCTATGCGATGCTTTTCAGAGTTGACTATAGGGTTGTACATATTGTTCTTTTTATGAGCCACATCAAAGTTATTACCCGGTGTGGGATAAAATGCTTTACAGTTTTACAGCAAATACAAAGCATTTATGAACGCTGTATTGTTTTATGAATCATTCGTGCTATAGCATCATCTAGTACTTAAAGGTCACTGGATGTAGCCCAAAACACTGCTTTCCTTATCCACTTACTATCCGCTTACTTAAAATAATGTCTTACAAAAAGGAATTATTTGAATGAACAGTATGTAAGATTTGTAATGCCATAAACTTGACCCCAGATATGTGTCCCCGTACATGAGGTAGACATGTTAAAATCAAATACAACAACTACAATCTACAATCAAACAAGTGTAGTGCTGATTTCTTCAAAAGGCATGATGGCCAAGTCGGGTCTGTTATTTTGGTTGCCAGTTTCAGTGCTGAAATCCAGTTGGTTTAAACCTTAAAGAACTCTGTCTGATCTGAATTGTCACTACCTAAACTCCAGAACTTGCAGCCAATAATTAATTAGTGCTTGTGCAGAGAATTCTGGGGGTTTTGAGCTTTTCACATTAGAAAAAAACCCTTTCCATATCCTGAGAATGAGAAAACCTCTATCTGCAGGTTAAGGGACTGGCAACAGAATTTCATTTGTCACTTTTTAAAACTGTAAACACAGGCTTCATATTTTTCCTTTAAAAATAATGGTTAGGAAAAACTATTAGCTCACTTTCTGTAAATTTATTTTCTTTTGTGTATAAGCCAATTGCTTTCTCTACATGGAATAATGACAGTGCCGCAGCCTAAGGACACTAGAAAGCAGCTTTTGAATTCACCCATCCATTAAAATGAGCCCATCTTCAGTTGAGAGCGCAGAGACCGCTCTCCAGTCCACTTAATTTGTCCTACCAAAGCTGCATGTAATGAACAAAAGATAGTTGATGAAGTAGGCGCGCGTCGCTGCATAATTTAAAGCATTTTCCAAACTGACTGCATGGCTGATGAGAGATTCATAGGAAATGAGGTTGGGATAGTCAAGTGGAGTTGATGTGTGCATGTTAAGCTTTGGAATTTACACTGTACCACTTTGCTACAACTTAGCGCTAATGTGTTTTTTAAAATATGTAGTCGTTTACATCTGTCTCATAATACTGTGAAGGGATGATGGATGTAGTTTAATGACAGTTGTTTCATTAGCATTCAGTTACAAAGCTGTTCGGAAAACCTAGTAGCAGAGAAAAGATGCTACGATAAACGAATCCAGTCCAAAGCAATTTGTCAGTTCAGTGGTAAATTGAATGACAGTAACACAAGTAATGGCAAATGTTTAGTTTAAAAAAGCAATGTGCAACTTTTCTGGTTGTCTCCATGTAGCAAACGAGGGAAGAGTAGTCAAAATTGGTACTCAAGTACGAGTAACGTTACAATATTACTTTTCAAGACTCAAGGGTAAAATTGTGGTCTAAGATATAATTCAAGCTAGAGTAAAAAGTATTTGGGAAGCTACTGCGCAAGTAAGAGTAACTAAAAAGTTTGAGGTTTGGATGTAAGATCTGATTTTATAATTTTTTCATATTAGGCAATGTGGGAAAATAATAAATAAGGCACAAAATCTGGTACTTTGAAAAAAATAGATCACAAAACTCAATCATGTTTTAAGGAGCAGTGCAAGAAACATATAGTTGTCAACGCAAAGCTCACACCAATACTTTTCCTTAGTAAGAGTGCTGTGGTTGCTTCAATACAATTATTACTCACTGCTGCTGGAAAATGCAGAAAAGAACAATTTCTTTAAAATAATTGTACTTCAGTAAATGCAACTGAGTACTATTCAAGTCTGGAACTGAGTTAGAGTATACATGTTTAAGCTGAAATCATTTGGACAGAGGACATAAAAGACATAGGACAATTTCAAACCTTCAACTACTTTGCAATAAGCCATTTTTCTGACAGTCTCCAAACGTCACCTAAAACTGTACCGCCCAGAGGAAAATATTATATGTAAGTAATAAAATATATTACACTTTTTATAGTCTAACTTCATGTCCACGTTTCAGCCCCGCCCTCTTCCACCGATCAAAAATGTATCTTTCGCACTGATCATTATGAGAAAAAAAAGATTAGGGACCTGCCAGAGATTATCTTGAACTTTAAAGAGCGAATCATGTTTCCCTTTTAGCAGGAGGATGTCTGAGTCGCTAAATTAAACATCGTGACATTTCAGCGAGTCAGAACGCTAAATTACATGTGCAAGATGACAAAGCACCACTTGAGCTTCAAAGCTCACGAAAATATCCCTCCGCCCTCCAAAGCCAGACATGAATAGAAGAAGTAGTCCGTGAGTAATGCATGTGTACATCATTGTCATTCAGTGTGTCTATTCTGGATCTGCAATTACTGGGTCATTTCCTGTTGGTACCACGCCTCCAGATTAAAACGGCACGGGCGTAACAAAAAGGCAAGGCAAGTTTATTTGTATAGCACAATTTCGTACACAAAGTAATTCAAAGTGCTTTATAGAATAAGAAGGACATTAAAATCACACAAATAAAAACATAAATAATCACAAATAATCATCATTAAAAGAGAAGAGTGCAGAATAAAAACCTTTCAGTCATATGCACAGCTGAACAGAACCGTTTTGAGCCTGGATTTAAACATTTTCACAGTAGAGGCCTGTCTCACATTTTCAGGAAGACTGTTCCAGATTTTAGCTGCATAAAACTGAAACGCCGATTCTCCACGTTTAGTCCTGACTCTGGGCACCAGCAGGAGGCCGGTCCCTGAAGTCCTCAAATTGCGAGATGGTTCAAATGGCTGTAACATGTCGGAGATGTACTTTGGTGCTAGGCCATGGAGAGACTTATACACAAGCAGAGCTGCTTTAAAGTCTATTCTTTGAGCTACAGGAAGCCAGTGCAGAGACCTGAGCACAGGACTTATGTGCTCGTACTTCCTGGTTCTAGTCAGGACCCGAGCAGCAGTGTTCTGGATGTACTTCATCTGTCTTAAGGCTTGTTTGGAGAGGCCAGTGAGCAGGACATTACAGTAGTCTAACCTACTGGAGACAAATGCATGGACAAGTCTCTCTAAGTCAGGCTTTGACAGTATAACTTTGATTTTTTAGGTGGTAAAAAGCTGCAGATGTTACTGATTTGATGTGGCTGTTAAAGTTCAAGTCTGAGTCCATTATTACCCCTAGATTTCTAGCCTGATTTGAAGGTTTTAGAGAGAGAGACTGGAGGTGACTGCTGACACTTTCTCTATGTTTCTGTGGCCAAAGATGATAACTTCAGTCTTGTCTGAGTTTAGCAGAAGAAAGTTGTTTTGCCTCCACACACTGATCTGTTGGATGCAGTGAGTGAATCCACTGGTCCATATTCACCTGCTGCAGTGAGACATAGATCTGAGTGTCATCTGCAGAGTTGTGGTAAGACACATTATTGCTGCGTATTAACTGACCTAATGGCAGCATGTAGAGACTGAACAACAGGGGTCCCAGGATTGACCCCCGGGGCACCCCACAGGTCAGAGACACCTTATCCGAGACACACTTTCCAATTTCAACAAAGTACTCCCTGTTTTCTAGATAGGACTTGAACCACTTTAGTGCTGTACCAGAGATGCCCACCCAGTCCTCTAGTCTCTGTAAGAGGATCCCATGATCTCTGTACATGAGTTTTTGTGTCTTAAAAAGATGAAAAACAGTTAATTTTAAACAGTTCTCCATGGTCCAGAGTCATTTCTCACTTACCTTATGCATTCTGAGCATCCTAATTATTCACCATGATGAGTTTATAAGTGCTTTTAACAACTTTCAGAGGCTAGTAGAGTTGCACGATTTATTAAAATGATTTTTTGTAATAGGATTCTTCTCATAGTTTTATATTTCAGAACATATTTGCGCAGAACTGAACTGGGTTAGCATGTTTTATACAGAATAAGACAGTTTTGTTTATGAAGGAAATGACAGTACTTCAAAAACTGCACCTTTTACAATTTGCTAATTGTGCCTATTTCAATTGCTGTTAAGATTTGATTGCAGCCCGAGAAGCCAGAATGGAGTTTTGCATCAACAACTAGCATGCTAACCATACACATCTGGATTATAAGACAATAAAACGCTTTCTAATTAGATGTAGACGATACACAACTGATTTACCTCAACTGTTTTGACCTCAAGAGCTACTTAAGATAAAATATCTGTACCGGGGCAGAAAAAGTTTGCTCAGATACATGGGAACAATTATGTATGCAAAGAGAATAAATGATAAAAAAATATATTTAGACAAACAAATGTACAAAATGGGAATTCGCCTGCATAAGACATTTGGTATATCTAGACTATCTTGCCAATTACATAAATCGTGTCAACCTACATGATTTGTATTCACCAGTCTGCCTCTCTCTAAACTCCTTTAATTCTTTAATCCCTACAGACAAAAGCAGGTACCTTATATATATATATATATATATATATATATATATATATATATATATATATATATATATATATATATATATATATATATATATATATATATATATATATATATATATATATATATATATATATATATATATATATATATATATACTTATACTGAGGTTTGTTCAAAGTGTTCCATGGTGTTTATTCACTAGGATGACTATAGATGAATCCTACAACTGAATAGTCAGTGAGTAGAAATATTTTCTCTTCAAGCATCACCAAATTTTCTGAAAGTAGTGTTAACTTTGAGCAGTGTCACATGCCCACGGCAAAGGGAGATTAGCAGAGTCTGATGGGAATACAGTATAGCTACCAACAATTTACACAGCTAGCCATAATAAAAGGAAAAAAGTAAAATTTGTCAGCTGCTCATCCAAGTCGCTTCTTCAGTTCTGGTCAGATCTGTCCCCCATCTATAACTCCATCATCAGACACAAAGCAAACAAAGAAAACAAAGAGAACAATAGCTAGCCAGGATGTTAATAGACATGGAAAAACACCCATTAAGACTTGTATGAAGCTGTTTCCAATTTCAGTGTAGTTAGCACCTCCCCTCAGATAGATATAAGCCAGTGTCCACCAGTAATCTGACCAGAACTGAAGAAGCGACTTGGATGAGCAGAGTCTTCACTCCTACAACTTTTTGTCCAGTTGACAGATTTTACTTTTGGCTTTTATTCTGGATCAAACCTGGACGACTGAGGGATTACACAGAGATCACAGCCAGCCATAGTCACCATGATGGGTTTGTGAGACAGAATCAATGCTGCCAAATGCAGTGTAGACTTTGTGAGTGGGAGCACAATGGGAGAGTGGTTTGCACCTCTCCCTCAAATCGAAGAGATTTTGGCCCGTATTGGAAAACTGTCAGAATAAATTTGGATCATGATTGTGAGAGTAGAGGATGTTTGTCAGAGGAGCAACATCTTACAATCCCTATAGTTTAAAATTGAAGTGGAGGGTAGGTCAGAACTCTGGTGGAATTTGCTGTTAAACTGTCAGACTGACTATTTGCTGAGCTGGTTTATGGTTTATATCTCTATAATTGCTTTGTCTATCCGCATGAAGTAAAAACTGGCACAAAGTTTAACGCTCTGTTAGCATCAATAAACAAACGTGAAATGATTTCTTCACATTATTTCTGCACCATTAATCTCACAGCTTTAAGCAAATAAAGCCATAAGATTAATACCGCAGGTTTGTGGATACGGTCCCTAAGAAATAGTGATAAGGTTCAACGTTTGTGTGTTTTCATTTTGAATATTTCTTTCAAAAACATTAAACGTTTACAGCCATTACCGTTATCTTCTACCATGCTCATACAGATGCTAAGTTTAAAAGCATGGCAATTACCACCATAAATAAAGGCGAGCTGCCATATTTCTCTGCTGCAAGTAAGAATTGGTTTGAGTTTTCTTGAAATCTCTCAGAAAATAACATTAAAGTCAAGGTGAAGTTCCAGATCACTTGCAACATTATTCCAGTATCACTAGAACTCAGCTGTTACATTTGTCAACACTAAAGGCTCCTGAGATGGAAACCCACGGCAACGCTATGTCTATGAAAAGTTTTGTGAAAAAAAATAAATGTTTTGACATTTTATGAAAGTGTGTCTAACCTTGGATATGGAGCTGATCATCACCCACCTCTATACTCTGTACAAGTCTATTAATTAAAGAAGAACTATTGTGTCTGCTGTGTAGCTATAATCTATGACATCTGTGGATCATTATGTTAGAATTTGCACATTTAAAATCACAATATTCATCTAAAACGACTTAATAAAAGAAACAAGTCCGCTCACTTCCACGTTAAAAAAGTGCGGTTGTTGGCTCCTCTGATGGATATCTGCGCATCATGGTAGTAAGTAGTGGATTTTTTTGTAATTGCATCAAAATGACTATGTGATGCTGCCGAATCAAATGCGCATCACCGATTAAGAAAATTAAATTGGAGAATAAAGTGGTTGTGTGCTGGTGGAGGTGAAAACGGGAGTTGATCGGCCAAATTGTGTCTTCAAAAGTGATTAAAGATTGCTCAAACATGAACAAATCACTCTAAATACAACTTTGGATGAGTAATGTTGAGGGAAAACAATTATAACATGGTTCAAAGATCTGAAAAGTTTTTTTGTTTTTGTTTTAATAATAATATTATTATTATTATTATTATTATTATTATTATTATTATTATTATTATTATTATTATTATTATTATTATTATTATTATTATTAACACTTTGAAGGCCTTGTACCTGATTTTAAACCTTGAGTCAGTAACATGCTCCACTTTGAACTTTTGGTTTCCCATGATTCTTAGTACCAATGTGTCTGATAGAAAGTGTCCCTGCCTGGAACTTCTATGTTGGAGAAGAGAAAACGCTATGTAATTGTTATCAAAATGTAATCACATTATGAGATGGTGCAATTATCAATTCTCAAAGGCTGCAGATATTAAGATAACAGAATATGAACACAATAAAATGTCTTTACTGAAAAAACGTTGTTGTACCTGTAGTTTAGATCTTTTCCACCTTCAAGACACTCAAAGCACATTACACATTCAGGACACTGGGGGTCGTGCCCAAGTACACAATGACAGCATTCATTTGTGGGGGCTGAAACTGCACCACCAAACTGTGCGACGAATCGACCAATGATGTTCATGTCGAGAGCGATTTCTGCTACTGGAGCTGTTTACAATGTGCGCTCTGAAAAAAAATCCTACTTTTTGAACATGTATCACTTTTCAAATTGCAATTACTATTATTTTTTTGTTTCTTTTTTGTGTTGTACCAAAATTGTGCAGCTCTATTTCAAAGTAACTGAAGACATAGAAGAGTTGCAGCTTGAGAATGAGTGCTCCAGAAAAGGTACACTTTGACCACCTTCTACACAACCCCCGCCAAATACTTCACTATATGAGCATTATATTTGTCAGTACTTTCTGCCTCTCCTCAGCGCTCTGCAGCTCCATGGACTGATCCTTTGCTTCAGTGACAAATAAGTGATGCAACAGGACTGTCTGTGCATCATCCTGCCTTCTAGGAGCAGTACGGCCTGTATTTTTCTGTGGACGAGCAATGAGACAAAAATGATAGTTTGCATTGATATTTGTCATGACGATAATATAAAGCAATAGCTCACTTATTATCACACTGAATGCATATGGGACTTTCGGCTCCTTTGTGGAATCCCAATCTTTTGTATCCATTCATGTCAAAGAGCTCTTCAAAAGACTCGCTTTTTTACTATTTATTTATGTGACAGAAGCCAATGTGAGAACTCATTTTATCTACAAACTAATCACAGAAAGAAACGACCAAGACTCAGATGTGTTTAAAATGGTTCAAAGTGAGAGTGAGAGTGTGTTTACCCTTGATGATGAAATTCTAAATAAAATGTTACAATACAATAATAATAATAGTTTTTTTGTGCACAAACCAGTCACTTGTTTCACCTACTCTGCTTCAGTGCTGATTGTTGCTTTGGTTCAGTGTTAATCAGTGTAAACATGCATAAAAATTGGAAAGAAAAAGATTAGAGATCAAAATAGTGACCATGTATTGATCCAAACATTATTTTCCAGTTCGGCCACTCCCCATGATGGAATCTGGTGTAAGGCTCCAACTACTGACAGCAGAGGGAATTGCAATTGGGGAAAAAAAATAAATAAAAAAAAAAAAATCTAATAATGAACATGCCCCAACTTGTTACTGTAAGCATGCAGTTGTAATGAACATGATCTGAAAGCAGACATGATTTGAAAGAGTCTGGTGATGATTAGGGCTTAAAAACTGCCCAGGGTTTTGACCTGTGAAGCAAAAAAAAACATGATTATGTGGTTTGAAAATGTGGTTTGAAAATTCAAATCACTTCTGAGGCTCAGAGGTAAGAGAGTTTTTTTGTTGTTGTTTTTTTTGTTTTTTTTTACAGAGAATTACTGAAACCAGCGTGAATAAACCCAATTTTCACTCCAGGTATGTTTTGATGAGGGAACAAAATAAGCTCAGAAAAGTACATTTTGTATAATGTGTGTCCTTCAAGGCGAAAGGTGTGTCGTAAGTCACTGCAGTTTGATTATCGTCTGCTCCTCACACATATTGCCTTTGAGAACAATGAATGAATGAGTCATAATTTAAAGTGTAAACTGTGTGTTTTTTTTCAATGCAAAGTAAAACTGTTCAAAGATCTCAGTTGTACAGTTTCTAAGCCACAGGTCTGGTAAAACTAAAAGGATTTCAAAGAGTCTAGTAAAGAATAGTAGTAAAGAATATCCATAGAAACCTGAGACATTAAATTGAAACTACATTACTGTGCATAAAAATGTACAATAACAGCATGCTAAACTTGACAGCATAGCAATTACCGTGACAAAAAGGGTGTTTTTCTCTGCTGCAAATAATCATCACTTTTGAGTTTTCTTCCACTTTACTACACTGAAGTCAAGGTGAAGTTCCAGATCACCTATAAAGTTCCTCCGGGTGACAAAAACAGATGAGAAACTACTTTATAAGAAATCTGAAATGAAAATGGTGCGTTCAAGTTACAATACAGACAGGGAGAAACTGCCAAAAGAACAGTTCAAGAGAATTTAGAGTTTGAGAAATAGCGTGACCACACTCAAATGGTCTCTGGCAGTTTTTGTAGGAGCAGCATTGATTTTAAAGTAAAATGAAAAGAGATAATAAGATTTTTTAGTGTTTGCACAGGACAGGTTGGATCTTTTGGGAGATTTTAAAACAGAAGAACGTCTGGCAGTTTAATACTGCTGTATCTCCCTTTGGTTATGCACTCAATCTTGTGTAAAATGGAATGATTTCCAATTCAAGGTTGTAATGCAGAAGGTACATCAAATTCACAGATAACCATGACTTTTTTCATAGTTAAAAGTCCACTGTGGAACTTTTTCTACAGTCACATGCTTGCTTACTTGTGGATGTTATTGCTTTGCTTGGAATGTTCCACAATATGGCATTAAACTTATCCTTATCAACGGAGACAAGACACCGATCGTGTTTCAAGACCTGCAAATTGGCACAAAGGTTACAAGTTACAGGTCAGATCTGTGGATAGGTGAAGAAGAATGTATTGAAGGTATTTTTTTATATAATAAAAATACAATAAAAAGCAATAAAAACACCTGATTGAACAAATGTAGGTTGTGTAGATACATTTAATGGCATAATGTGGAACACCCCAGACCAAAGAGTAACATGGAAACAAGCTGGTGGCACACTCCCCCTACAGAAAAGTTACATAGTGCAACTTTACATAATAATAATTAACTGCAGCACTACAATGTACCTTTTTGTTGTGCTACATATAAACTGTGCACTTCATTTAAACTGTTTTCTCTTCTTCTTTTCAGGTTCAGGTTTTAATTTACTTTGTCTCCTCATGGTGAAATTTGGCTTAGAGCAGGGGTCAACAGCATTAACAGACAGACATGACATAAGATAATAAAAAACTAAAGGAAAACATGTAATCTATGAGTAAAATGACATTATGTTCAAACAATAACCAAAATATATACACGAAGGAAAATGTTTTACATTTCCACTCATGAACATAGTCTTCAAATAAATACATCTGAACAGGAGTGGAAAGAAGCAAACTCTTATTTGGCCCACTCCCTTTTATAAAGCCATTTTAGCAGTAATCATGATTCTGCCAGAGTCTTACTTTAACAATAAGTCACTTTACTCCAGACACAAAATCAATAACTGTACTCCTCATCGAGTGATGTTTAAGTCTAGAGTGGGATTCGAACAGTGTTGGGCATCTTACTTCAAAAATGTAATTAGTTATAGTTACAAGTTACTTCTCCCAAAAAGTAACTGAGTTAGTAACTCAGTTACTTTTTGGGAGAAGTAACTAGTTACTAGGCAAAGTAACTATGCCGTTACTTATTATGTTAAAACAATAAAAACACAACAGATGTGAACCTTTAACATTTATTTCACTTTAACAGATTGACACTATATTGTATTTGTTTACAAGTAAATTATAGAATATATCAAAAATAAAAAAAAAATATATAAAAAATGTTATTTGAAGTGCAAATAAATCAACATGTCATGCAATTTCAGACAACTGTACTTCAAATATTTTCTTCATTATAATACTGAAAAAAAATCATTGCAATATATTGCAAAACTAAGGCATTCAAATGTAAACCATGTAAAATAAGACAAAACCTTTAAGCTTTTCTGGCCACACACTGTAATTCTCTGCCCAGTATTCAAATATTAATCACTCTCATTTCAACATAAACTGAACTTTATCCAACTCTTTCACATTCATTAAGAGATTCACACAATCCCTCTAACACGTATCTATTCCTTTATTTATCTATCTATCCATCCAATCAGCTGTCGATGCCCGTGTGGACAGGACATCATTTCCCATCATGCATTCAGCGTTTGTAGTCCATGCAGGCGGCCGCTGGCGGTGGAGAGCTGCTGCGCTCGCCTTGCTCAAAAACTTCCCGTTACCGGCGCACAGGTTATGTCAGCGCAAGTCGGTGGCATCTTGGACACAAAACTAACCGGCATGCACCGCGCACCGATCGACGGCGATAGTATCTGCGCCCGCCTCATCTCAAACAAACCTTTTTCTCACCCCGAGCCGCGTTCCAGCTCCTCGGCTGAGAGACTCTGATGAAGAGAAGAGTGAACTGAATTAAAAGTAACGCGCCACATTTTATAGTCAGTAACAGTAACGGCGTTAGGACGCTGGGAAAAGTAATTAGTTAGATTACTCCGTTAGTGAAAAAGTAACACAGTTAGTAACGCCGTTATTCCCAACACTGGATTCGAACCATCAATTTTGACGGTCAGTTTCCAAATCAGCTGCATATTCCATACCTTTACACAGATTATGTAAACTACATAAGGTCAGCATAATATTTTGACTGACTCCAAACACACTTAATCCTTTTAGGAGGTTTTAGGATGATTGGAATCCCTATTTATTACTGCCACCAAATGATTAGCATCTTATTCCTCACTAAAACGGTAAATATTGCTCCCCACATCCCTTTAGTCCCACATTTACACTGACATTGGTGGTTGAAAAAAGTCTGTAGTGATATGTGTGACTTTACAAATCCAATAATTGATTCACAAACTTTGATTCTGTTGGTTTTGGTTCAGCTTAGAAATGATTTAACTTTATATTGTGGTTTTGGAGACTTTCTGACCCATGTCCCAACTATCTTGTGCTCATATTTTCTACATGACGCTGAGAATGCACTGGAACTTGTCTGTGCATTAGTCAAGAAGACAAGTCGTACATTTTAGCTGATCTAATGCTAGTGGCACCGGTCAGACTGTGTCATCCATCTGCAGCAGAGGACTTTTAGAGTGTTTATAGTCACTTCACAGTCTATAGCAGAGGGAAGAGGTTGCCAGGTTCACACTGTTTTTTTGAGTAATGACCACAAACTCAAGATGGCTGTTTTTATCATCTTCACCAGAGTTATTTAGTGGCTTTATCTCTATTTGTCTGCCGGAGTTTGAGGGCTTTATCTTTGGAAATTCAATTGTCCTCTGTATTTGACCGATCCTGTGTATTTGGGGGCAGCCTGTCAGGAGCAAATCTTGAGCTAAACTGAGCCAGGAGAACCTAACAATACGGTTATATATGTTTTGTTTTGAAGGGGAACATAGAGTAACAGAAAAAAACAAAAAACAAACAAACAAACAAACAAACAAACACACAGACAGAAGGAGAACATGCACAGAAAGGCCTCACTCAACCTGGGAAGTGAACTGGGGACCATATGACTGTGAGGTGAGAGTGTGAGGGAGATTTTTCTACATTAATATCAGAAAAATCATCGCACCATTTTAGGCTGAGTTCTTCTTTAAAACTGAAAACTGTTCCACTTTGTGATGTCATGTGGTGATACAGTACGTGCTCCGCAGTGTTTTTAAACTCCATACGCCTTCACTAGAATCATTTGGATCATTTCAGCCCTGGAATTGCCGGTCTTCAAAATGCTCCGTTCTACCTTGTGATGTCATGAAGTGGTAGTTTTCAAGTCAACAGTTACCTTTAACCTTTAGTTCAGTGAATTCAATTATTTTTGTAATGCCCAAAATCACAACAACAGTTGTCTCGAAGGGCGTTCATGTTTTGGTTGATGGGGGAAACCGGAGTACCCGGAGGAAACCCATCCAGACACGGGGAGAAACATGCAAAACTTCACACAGAAAGGCCTGGGCGACCCGGGGATCGAAACAAGCCTCACAGCAAGAAGGTTTGGTTCGATCTGCTGCATATGTATATTTATGCTATTTCTGTAATATTTCTGATATTTTTTTAACATTACATATATGATCTAATGTATGAATGTTTGAATAATTGCACATAAGTAAAACATAAGCTGAAAACCTTTTTTTACTTAGCACTCAAGCTTGAAATTCAAAACAATGGGGGATTACTGTAACACCCATGAATCAATCAAAATACACATCTGAATAAGCCAATGATGAGGGAACACATGGTTAAAAGCTCATGAACCTTGAGTTTACATAATGCATCTCCTTTAACCTAGAGCACTGGAATCAATACTTGTCTGATACAACATTTAGCTGCACCTTCAAGCTCATGTTCAAAGTTTAAATCACCCTTATTGATCCCTTGCTTTTCCACTCCACTTGTCTAAAGCGTGTTTTTCCAGTGCCTGGTCAGCCGTGCACTGTTGGCCTGAGGGGTCCATTGGCTTTGCTCTTTCACACATCCCCACCTCATCATCAGAATAACACAGTCACTTTCAGCATCAATGTAACCCTACGAAAACCACCATTTGGTTCAGCTACTTGAATTCAGAATCATTGATGATGGTGGAAACAGCAGGCCACACAGCTGATTGGTTGAGTGATATGTTCTGCTGGTTATATTGTTTAATAAGTTCAAATTAACGGACACATATTATTATATATTATTTGTTTTGTGGCCATCTTTTTCTTATGTTAAAAGTCAAGGGCACTGTCCATGGTGCTGAAAAACAAAATGATCAAGAACTTTAATCTAATTGTACACCATCCTGACAACATATTCACATTTCACTTTTCTGATTTCGAACCATAAATAAAGTACATGTTTCTGACAATGCACACTATGTCCCCTGCGCTTCTTGTATTACTATGGAGGGTTCTGGGGTTAGGTTGACATTTACGGGCAGCAAAGGAACCTCCCTTTTCCCTTTTAACTGTGATGTAACAATTCTGGGAAATTCAAAACCAATGTGTGGGGACGTCACTGGTGGACTTTGCCCATGTAAATACCCAGGGTGCTGTCCATGGTGCTGAAAAACAAGATGAACAAGGGAACTTTATTCTATTGTAATTGTACACCACATAACGACATTTCCATAACATTTCATATTAAAGGTGCTCTACCCAATTTTAAACCATGTATGAAGAACATTTTAGTTTGAACTGTCAGCCCCGCCCACTCAGTCACTCGCATATGAGGTAAAATCACTTTTATGACCAAAGTGTCCCTAATCATTAACATTTAAAAGTTAGATTTTATTTGATTTGCGCATGCTTGAGTAGTCCTTGCTGTTGCTGTTGTAAATGGTGTTTTCACATACCCACTATCCCCACCAACTTCTCTAAACTTGTGATAATTCCAAAAGATGAAGTCATGCATGCACAGTTTTCAAATTGTCATGTGACCACTTAAAAATATATAAATACATAAACACATAAATCACACATATACGGTTTGCTACGATAAAATGCCATCATTAATAGACAGGGCCCATTAGTTCTAAAGTTTTGAACAGGAAGTCCAAAAAACAACTCCAGGTATGTTTTTGATGACGGAAGAATATTCATGCACGGTTAAAAGTTGAAAAAAGTAAGTTCTGCATAATATGTGTCCTTTAAACTTGTTTGATATGTTAAACAGATACTATTTCTACGGTAAATACTTGGAAATTTTGTAGAAAAGTTTTCAGAGGTAATAATTTTAACAGGTTATGGCTCCCATCCAGAAGCAATTTTCAGTTTCTTGGAGCTGAACAGAAATGGCTTCTGGATGGGACCTGAAAACCTCCTGATTTCATTTTCCTGACCCTCTGATCCCTCTGTGCACCTTTACTGGACTTGACATTTGTTGCTCTTCTAGTCCTGGTTTGGTCTGGATCTAGTCCAGGTTTAGTTTTTGGTTTAATGCCAGTTTAGTCCCAATTTTGATGGTGGTGTTTTGCGCAAGATGTGAGCACAGCATTAATGTTGTGACAGTTTCAATAATTAATACATCCATTAGCCGTGGAGCTAATTAACCATATCAGCGTAATATCTTCTATCAATTAACTGAAATGATGCTGTGCGATTTACGGCATTGATCAGGGGTAGACTTTCATTTTGTGGCTCCTCCCACCATCTCCTCATTTACACCAGTTGATTTGGAGTGCCATGCCCAAGGACACAGCAATAACACATAATGTCAGCAGCAGAGATCTAACCATCTAGTTACTTCTCTGACTTTTCGACTTGATAACATCTCTGACTCCAATCTGCTGCACGCGGTCAGTCTTCTAAACCGCTAACAGAGCTTATCTTTCCAATGTCATGATGTGCAAGCGGATAATGTGAAGAGAGACTGTGAAAATGGTGCGATTCTGAGGTCCTATGGCCTACTTTGATAGAGGATTTTTTTTTTTTTTTTCTGGTTTTGTCTAATAAACTACACCATACATCATGATTTTACATTTTTGTTCATTGTAAACAGCAACATGCGTTTAAAATAACTTAGTAATAGAAACGTGTCCACTGATTTCCTGTTCACTGCAGAATTGATAGACTCCGCCTTTTCATAGTTTCATTTCACCTCAGCAAACAGTGGATTTACATTTATGACTTTGTATTGTTAAAAAAATGGCCACACAACATTTTTGAAGCACACACATATGACCTGCAGTCTAAAATATGTGAATAAGCACAAGTTAGGTTAGGAAATTTGGCGGGAGGGATATGGGGGATTTTGCATAATATGTTCCCTTTAATGGTGTGGACAGATCATTGTGGACAGATCATTTCCAGTGACAATTCCACTGGTTTATGGTGAATACTGTATGCTGAGTTACAGTGGAACAGAACTATTTAATGTAATGCTAATGTGCTACTAAACGAAATGATTAGTTTTGATGAGTTTCGATGTTACCGGTGGATTTTTCTTATGTAAAAGTCAGGGGTGCTGTCTATGATGCTGAAAACAAAATGAACAAGAACTTCTATTATAAATGTAAACCTCATCCTGACAGCATTTCCACACTTCACATTAAATGTGTTCTACACGATTTTGAGCCATAAATGAAGAACTTTTTTTTTTTTTTTTGAGCTGTTAGCCCAGCCCATTTAGTCACTTATACATGATGTAAAATTTACATTATTTTTGTGCAACATCATGACAAATATGTAACATCACAGGTCCAAAATGTGCATATCAACCCAAGAACAAAAGTAAAAGACCTTATAAAGATGCTGCTGAAGCTGGTTAAAGTGTGTCATTATTCACAGTGAAACGAGCACTGTACAGACATGGGCTGAAAGGACACTCTGCAGAAAGAAGACATCACTCCAAAAAATACATAAAAAGCCAGAAATAAGCAAATGCACACAAGGACAAAGATCTTACATTTTTGGAGACATGTCCTGTGGTCTGATGAAACAAAAATTTTACTGTTTGTCCATAATGATCATAGTTATATTTGGAAGAAAAAGGAGGAAACTTGCAAGCCTGAGAACACCATCCCGACTGTGAAATAGATGCATCATGAGGAAAGAACACGTGGAAATACTGAAACAACATCTTGAGACATCAGCCAGAAAGTTAAAGCTTGGGAGCAAATGGGCCTTACAAATGAACAATGACCTGAAGCATACTGCCAAACCGGTTACAAACTGACTTAAGGATAGCAAAGTCAATGTTTTGGAGTGGCCTCACAAAGCCTATTCTTATTGAAAATGTATGGACAGACCTGAAAAGACAAGGCAGCCTACAAACTTGGCTCAGTTACACCAGTTCTGTCAGGATGAATGGGCCAAAATTCCCACCAACTATTGTGAGAAGCTTGTGGAAGGACATCCTATATGTCAGATCCGTCAGATATGTCAGAGTTTATAGGCAATGGTATGTATGAAATGTATGTAAACTTCTGACTTTGAAGAAAGTAATGGAAAGTTTTCTAAAAATCTTTGTCTCGTTATTCAGGCATTTAGAAAAGAGAAATAATTTTGATAATCCTAACTGACCTAAAACAGGAAAAGTTTAGTCTGATTTCATGTCAGACAGTGAAAAAAAAAAAAAAAAGCTTATGTGTATTTTATATAGTGTATGTAAACTTCTGGTTTCAACCGTATATCTCTTTGAAGCATAAACTTAAGTGTTTCCAGTGGGTGTAGTAAATTTTTTCCTTCATCTGACCATTGTTGGAGTATTGTTAAGCAGGCACAATTCCATAGCATACTTAAGAGTTTCTTGTTGTTTAAAGATTAAGTGAGACATCATGTAGTCCGAATATTCAGTGAAGAGGATCAGGCTCAACAGGACGTTTCACAATAGTTAAAATAGCATCACATACAGACAACAGTTTGAGTGTCATTTATTGATTTTAGACACTGTTGTTGGAGCATCATATTTGCCTGTGCCTGTGAACTTTGAGTGCTACTTCAGTGCACAAAAGAGAATTATTACTTTTTTTTTGTTTTTTTGTTTTTTGTTTTTTGTTTATGGACTTTGTTAAAACCTGGGGACACTTTATGTTGGCCACTATTGTGTTATTACATTTTTGAAAATTCAAATTATTTTACCTTGGTGTCTGGATTGATGACTCCCTCACCTTTAAACCACACATAGAAAAACTTGTAAAGAAACTGAGACTTAAACTTGGTTTTTACTTCCGTAATAAACAGTGTTTTTCTTTTGCAGTAAAAAGGCGTCTTGTCACTGCAACCTTTTTATCTGTGCTGGATTATGGTGACATTCTGTATGTGAATGCTTCTTCTTCATGTCTTCTAATGTTGGACACAATGTATCATGCTTCCCTGAGGTTTATTACCAACTGTAGATCTATGACCCATCACTGTGACTTATACTTAAGAGTAGAATGGCCCTCTCTGACCACTAGAAGGCAGGGGCATTGGTACACTTTTATTTACAAAGCCATACTTGGATTGCTGCCTCCTTATATTTGTACTTTGATCACAAGGAAAAATAGTGGCTCTTACTCCTTGCGATCAAATGATCAGTTGTTCCTGTCTGTTCCTTTTGCCCGCACAGAGCTGGGGAAGAAAGCCTTTGTTCACTCTGCACCTTTTACTTGGAACTTGCTGCAGAAAGACTGGAAACTGACTGAACTGTTGTCCTTAAATGTTTTTAAAACTAAACTCAAAGCCTTACAGACTGCCTCGATTATGTGCAACTGTTTTTCATGACCTATGCAATTTTAACATTGTTTGTTTGTATGTACTTGTTTTTGTAATGTGCTGCCTCTTGGCCAGGACTCCCTTGAAAAAGAGGTTTTTAATCTCAATGGGACCTTCCTGGTTAAATAAAGGTTAAATTAAAAATTAAAATTTTCGTTTGGTTCATATTCTGGAGGATATACATCTTGCAGTGTATATCCTTGTGTGGGTCTGGATCACAAACAAAACAGTAAAAGACTTTGACCACAGACCAAACCCATAATATCTTAAATTCCAGGAAAGAGAGCTGGCAAGCATCGTATCAAACTAAAAAGCGGGAACCATTGCTAAACTGTCAGATGGTATACTCTCTGCTTCCACACCTGACATCAGTAATACATGGATGAGTTCTCCCAAGGGTTTAATAGAAAATAAAAGTACATACATGAGGGAACCTTGTGTTCTGCCCCTTTGCAGTGTAAATACAGAGGAATATAGATCATTAGACAACATTTTGGCTTGGGGATTAGTATAAAGGAGATTGACCCAGTTAATAAAGTTTGTTCCTAAAGAAAAACACTCCAATACCATTAGGTGTGATCAAAGAGCTTCTCAGCATCAAGGGAGAGCACCATTGAATTAGTGTCATTATATTTTGCAGACTGAATAACTCCAAGCAGTCATCTTATATTAGTGTAAGAGTCCTCCCTTTAAGAAAGCCGTTTGCTCTGGTTTTATGACTGTTGGTACAAGTTTGGCCAATATTTAATTTCCCATACACTGTAAATGGATAGATCTGAAAAAAAAAAGGTGGATTCTTCTGGATTTTTTACAGGTTTATGTACTAAAGTTATGGCTACTGTTCTTGTGGTTTCAGGGATTCTTTATGGTACAGTGAAATGGAATAGGAATGGTAAAATAACATTTTTCACCATGTCACTCTTTGTCATGTGACCTTACCCCCAGCAGCATCACCCACTTCTTCGTAGTTAACACTCAACTAAATTTTACTCTTTCAAATTGTTATAACAATGGCCACTTTTTTGGCTTTATATTTTGCTTTCGTTGTGCACAAACATGGCAAGTTGCAGACCACTAGACCAAGACGTTCCACAGCTGCTGCCAATCAAAATGTGCTTGGAACGGAGAGCATCTCAAGGCTACAGTGAACACAACAACATGCCATACAACTGGGAGGATAGATTATTATTCGGTACATTTTGAATAAGTTCAGCTGGCAATGTTGACACTGCTTAGTAATGTGTTTATGGGAATCCATGAATGTTAACTATGTTGTGTGAATACCTGGAAAATGGGAAAATAATTGTATCTAGTACATGATCTTTTCAATAAATTTCAAATGTCTCTTTTTATTCATGAAATTCAAGATTGGAAGGGTGCTGTTGTGTCCTGTAGCAAAATACCCCACACATTCATGAATATTGCCTTTTGTCTGAATCCATATTCTCACTAATTCACATGTATCAATTTACACAGTGATAATATAACTGTGATCTTGTATGCAAGTCATTCTTTCCCTTTATCACCTTTGCTGGTCTATTTCACTTCATTACCACTTGAATGACTTTTGGCCGCACATTGGCAGAAGCAAAAATCCTTGAACATTTCAACCACAGCCGTGTCACTGACGATGAGGACGATGTAATAAGATGTCATATAATCTGTCATAATCATTTGTAATTGATTTTTTCTCTCTTTTTTTGTTTTATTATGTTTGTCTTGCAAGCCAGACTACAATTATGCTGTAGTAGGCTCAATACAAGGAACAAAGTGAGAAAAAGAGCCAAAAGTTGGCTACTCTACCCACCTCTGTTATTAAAAAAGACTGTTATTTCAAATCAGTATGACTTGAGTATCAATCATTATCACTTTATTTGTCCCCGAGGGACAATTTAAGTACACTGAGCACTCAAATACATTAATAATAGAAAGCTCAAACAAAAATCTCGCTCTGTATGGTCATCAGATCAAGTGCCAATGCAGTCTGAGGTGAATAGCAGCCTTCACAAAAAACAAAAAACAAAACCTTTTATTGTGTGATAATCTGGAAGTGCTTTAGCTTTACAGTAACAGCAAAACTCTGGTGCTCTGAAAGTTGTGAAAAGCGCTTATAAACTCATAATTAGGATGGTCTAAATGCATAAGTTAAAGAGGAATAACTTTGGACCATTGCAAACTGTTTAATATTAACAAGTTCTGTTTTTCACATTTTAAGACAAATCAGGCACAGCACCTTTACAGTACGATTTCACAACATAATTATTCAAATAAATGTCATGTAAATGTGAGATTTTGTATTATAAACCAGAGACATAAGTGGTGTACATCCAGACCTTCCTGAGTGCAGCATCAGTGCAGAGTGTCACCTGGTTCTCATTAGCCGTGCACATGTGCTCACTGCTCCTCTACATCCATATTCATCAGAGCCTCTCCACCATCACTTCAGCATCTGCTAATTCAGTTTGGGCTCAGGCAACTTCAGAATTCTGCATCAAAAAGACTAGGGTTACTGAAAGAATATTTCGGGCTCTTCACCAAGCATTTTTGTTACACGCAGGAGACGTTCTAAAAGAGGGAGCAATGGAGATTTGACTTAGCACAGAGAGCAAACGGAGGGGCTACTCAGAGCATCAAAAACAAAAGTGAAATTTATAAAACATGTTGATGTGTTGTTTTTGCAAATGGAGCATTTTCAAAACTATAAATGGTAACATGGCGATCTAAATGTTTTGTATTAGCAGTTAATAACACTTCTATATTGCTGCTGTTTTGTTATAAAAAGGTCATAGATGCAAAAAGGATGCAGTACAATACAGTTTTTCACCCTGTGATTTGGCAAAATGCAGCATTTAAGCCAAAATGTGTTTGATATGGAGATTAGGGCTGCAACTAACATTTATTTTAGGGATTCAGAGATTCATTTTTTTTGTAAATTTAGATTTTCCAAACTAAATCTTACCAAATATAGGTGTAAAAATGGTGACTGAAGGCATTTGAATTTATTAAAGAGGGTGTATTATGCAAAAGCGATTTTTGGAGCTTTCTACCATGTTATAACGTTTCATTCATGCTTCAGTAAATTAGAATTCTCTCGCCTACATCGCCCATGCTCCCACACAACAATTTTCCATAAATATACAAAAGCATGATACAAAACTGTACAGAACAACTTCACAAACCTGTGATGTGCAGTAGTCTCATTAGTGGAGACTACAGTAGCCCAGCGGTAGAGCGTTTGTCCACTGATCTGAAGATTGGCAGTTTGAATCTATTCTATCTTAGCTCCCACAGATGGATGGTGCTGTTGTGTCGTTGAGGAAGAACATGCCCCTAGTGTCTATGTACACTGGTGTATGAAGGTGTGTGAATGTAACCATTTACCGTGATGCATGCTGATTGTGTTGTGAAAGTGCTCTGAAGGAGAAGTGACTTAGCACAGAGAGCAAAGGGTGGGGAGACTCAAATATGTCTAAATATAATATAGCAAACGATTAAAATTTCCAAAACAGAAGTAAAACATGTTGATACAAATGTAGCATTTTCAAAACAATAAAAACTAACATGGTGATATAAAATTGTTGTGTGTTATTATGTAATACCACCTCTGTAATGTTACTGTCTTTGTTATAAAAAGGTATTTCGTATGTGTTTTAGGGTCTATATAGTCTGGATGATGATGATTATTAAAATATGACTATGATTTTATTTATTTATTTATATTTATTTTTATTGATGTATTTATTTATTTTAATAATTGACTGGTCACAATTAAAGCATGGACTGAACTGTTGACTTAGTACAACTAAAGGCAAAAAATATAAATAAGAAAAAAAAATGACAATGGGTATATGTATAAAATGAAAATGTTACAATTTAAATAACTGAAGAATGTATAAATTGAACAAAGACTTTATGAAATACAAAAATACCACTGTCAGGGCTCATGCAGTGACATGGTGTGTTCAGAGTAACATTTTAATGTCCGTCATCTGGGTTTCACTCTACTGCGCCATCTGCTCAATGTCAAAGCACTCACTTACATACTGTGCTGCTCATTTTCTCCCGAGGCTGTCTGTGTCTATGCTAACGGGCTCGTGTACAGTAGATGGCGGAAACGATGTGGTATGAGTCATAGTAAAGTGATTTGGGACAGGTGAGGCGACTGGAGTAAAATGCTAAATCCCTGCTCTGGCAACCCAATTCAAACCCAACACTCAAACTTTACTTTTTAATGCATTATCGTGACGAATGTGAACACATAACTGCTGCAAAAAAAATAGTCCCTTCCATTTTTCAATCCACCCACAGTGACCTTATGACAGAGTGTGTCCTTGCACAGCTATCCAAGTCCTCCCACCTTTTAATCTTGTGCTAAGGCTATTTGTCCTCTTTCCTATTATGAGCTGTCTAAATCCCCCCAGCCCAACCCTCAATATCTCCATCCAGATGAATCTTCCCCGAAGGCTCCACTAAGAGGAACCTGGCTCACTTTCACCCACAGGTCCCTGATTATTTTTAATTAGTTTACTTAAAGACCTATTGTGCGTGCGTCTGATAATCTATGACACCCATGGATCATCATAATTTGGACATTTTAAATCACAATATTCATTTAAATTGACTTAATGAAATAAAAGAAACAAGTCCGCTGACGAATCACTCCAAATCCAATTTTGGGTGAGTAAATGGTGAGGGGGGATAACTATAACAAGGTCAAAAGCTCAATAAAAGTCAATATTACATAATAGAGCTGCTTTAAATTTCACGTTTTATAATTTGTTGCTTTAGTCAGCAGTCTGTTAAAGTTTATTTAAAGTGATAACGCTAATTTCAAAAGGGCTAAAGATTGTTCATGTAATTACCGAATAAATTACTGATCTGAAACAAACTTTGTGTTGTCTCTGCTCTGGTTTACTTGTGTTGGGTAATTAGCAGCTTAAAATATGTGTCCACAAACATAACACAAGTAACCTGTCAACATACAGTATGATGATGTAAATATGATGTATATAATGGATCTATAGGACAGACGTAGACCCAGTGTCTGGTTAAGATTAGACACAAGTCTGTAATGATTTAGGTTAGTAAAAGGGTTTGGGCTTGTCTTTAATGTAAAACTATGTAACTTTGTGTAATGTTAAATACAGAATAAATTAATAAAACATGAAATGCGCATGTCCAGGCTTAAAATCTGTCATAACATCTGGGGGATCAAAGATACAGACTCAAGGTAAACGTTTGGCGGAGTTTTACAAGCAAGGAAATGTGAATCTTGGTTGAAGGAGCAAGTAGTAGGAAGCTGGGTCGGAGGCTGAGGTGTTCGTACCAGTCGTGGAGAGCTGGGTCGGAGGCGGAGGTGCAGGGTGGGTCCAAGAAGCGAGATCTGGCAAAAAAAATGAGAAAAAACAGTTGAGTACTATGACCATAATTACAAAAACTAGACTGCGCCAAACAGAACTGTACCACGGAGGATACAGTGACAATCTGGTGGCACGTGTAGGATGCTCAGTCCCTTTGTACTCCCGAGGTGCAGGCTTCTTTGCTCATGGGCTGCAGGTGTGTAGTGGGTGGTGCCAGAGTGTCCGCCGAGCTCCAGGCAAGGACACAGAAGGGAGGGAGGAAAGACAGCACAGAAATGCAAGGACAGACTGGGATCTTGACAAAATCTATAATAGTCTATAAATGACAATAACAATATAAAGACCTTCTCCTGATTGCAATGATAATGGGTGTGGATTATATTCTGATAAAAAAAAAAAAAAAACGTTTTATTTTACTATGTTTGGAGGTCCTACATTACGCAAAACTGACTCTTGTGAGCTTTAAATCATGATATAATGTTGTTACCTCATCAAAAATACCCAGAGTTGTGTATTAGCGCATGACATCACGAGGTGGAACACAGTGTTTTCAGTTGATAGAAGAACTCAGCCTAAATCTGCAGGGTTTGTGTGTTAAACATGTGTGAATGAAACTAAACACAACTCCAGGTCTGTTTGTGATGAGGAAACATTACAGCATAGATCAAAAAATACCATAAAACAGGCCCTTTAACCGTGGATGGAGCCTTTGGGCCATCTGGGTGTTGGTTCAGCAGCCAGATCACACTCAGATTGTTCGTTTTTTTATGAGCAAACAATACCGAATATGATAGCAGAGTTAAAATGCAGTTATGTTTTATAGGAGAGGATAGAAATGACAGTAGCAGCTGCCAAGGGGGTACGGGCAGGCCAATTGTGTAAAAAGTGTTATGAGGGCCATTACTGCCACCTCACCTTTTAAGACTGAACTTGTCAGACTTTAAACGTCTCTGTAAAAGACTTTGGAAAGTTATTGATTAGTTTTGTCTGTGGAGGTTTGCATCAAGGTCTGTTCAGGACAGGCAGTATATGAACAAAGCCTAATGTGGCTGTGGTTTCCAAATTCGTTTTCTAAGGTTGGGTATACACAGAGGATTTTAAAGTCTTCCGCCATTTTAAGATGTGACACCAAGTTCAAAGACATGAGGACATTTTGGTGATGGATGATATCGTGAAGTGCTTTATAGACTAAGAAAGATATAAAAAGCCCAACACAACAAATCAAAACATAAATAACCACAAATAATCATCATAAAATCAACATTAAAAGAGAAAAGTGCAGAATAAAAATCTTTCAGTCGTATGCACAGATAAACACAACTGTTTTGAGCCTGGATTTAAACATTGTCAAAGTAGAGGCCTGTCTCACATTTTCAGGAAGACTGTTCCAGATTTTAGCTGCATAACTGATTCCCCATGTTTAGTCCTGGTTTAGTCTTGGTTTAGTCCTGGTTTACTCCTGGTTTAGTCTTGGTTTAGTCCTGGTTTAGTCTTGGTTTAGTCCTGGTTTACTCCTGGTTTAGTCCTGGTTTACTCCTGGTTTAGTCTTGGTTTAGTCTTGGTTTAGTCTTGGTTTAGTCCTGGTTTAGTCTTGATTTAGTCCTGGTTTAGTCCTGGTTTAGTCCTGGTTTAGTCTTGGTTTAGTCCTGGTTTAGTCCTGGTTTAGTCCTGGTTTAGTCTTGATTTAGTCATGGTTTAGTCCTGGTTTAGTCCTGGTTTAGTCTTGATTTAGTCATGGCTTAGTCCTGGTTTAGTCATGGTATAGTCCTGGTTTAGTCTTGATTTAGTCATGGTTTAGTCCTGGTTTAATCCTCGTTTAGTCCTGGTTTAGTCCTGGCTTAGTCCTGGTTTAGTCCTGGTTTAGTCCTGGTTTAGTCATGGTTTAGTCTTGATTTAGTCCTGGTTTAGTCCTAGTTTAGTCTTGACCAGCAGGAGGCTGGTCCCTGAAGTGTGAGACGGTCCACACGGCACTAACATGTCACAGTACTATCAAGTATTACTATGACATACTTGGTAATATCGTCCTGTTACCAATATTAATGAGTTCTGTATTAAAAATCCATTGAAACTCCTCTACTATAAAGAATTTGAACTGGTCTAAAAAATATTATAACAACTGTTGTAAAGTATAGGAATTATATGGCGCCTTTCATGACACCCAAAGCGCTTCACAGTGAGTTATTCATTCACTCCACACTCTGTGGAGATACGCTGCTATTGTAGCAACAGCTGGTCTGGGGAAGACTCATAACCTGCGCCATTGTTCCCTCCAACCACCAACACACACACACCACATTCATACTAGGCAATGTGGGTGAAAAGTCTAAAAACACAACAGTTTCCACTAGAACCATCTGCCTCTTTTGCCATCTGGTATTTCCAGCGGCCTCCCATCCAAGTACTAACCAGGACCAGCCTTGCTTAGCCTCCAATAGCTGACCAGATTGAGCACTGATAAACAGGCATGGGCAAAAATATATGTGCAGAAAAACTAAAATATAAACCACGTATTTCAAAGAGAATCAAAACTTTTCAATGCCTCAGTCAGTTAAGATACATCAGCCTTTGGTACCAAAAAAACAAAAAAAACAAAAAAGCATAAAACATGTGCTGGAAAACTGAAATGCTAATTGTAAAGAAACAAGAGGCTGTTAAATTAACATGATAATGAATTTAAATGTCAGTGTTTATGTCCTTGTTGTTGTTAGAGAATAGCTCTAAGCTCTACAGATGGTAGCTTTAATGCATTTGGAAGAAAAACTCTTGACGTTTTATTTTGAATATATTCACAAAACACAGATATAGACATTTTTGCTGATCTCGTTGGTTGACATTGGATGAATTTCCACGTTTCGTCTGGGTGGGTTTCCTCGGTGCTCCATCAACCTGTAGTAGCCCCATTATAAGCACATCCTGCAGGTATATACTCTGGATCTGGAGAAGGCTGCACTCCCCACTGCTCCTGACAGTTTCCCCCAGCGGCATTCAAGGCAGTATCAGCTGCTATAACCTCAACAGGGCTCTCTATGAAATGATGTGTCCTGAGTATGTGACAGCTAATGGCATCCAAGGCTCTGTTGGGATGGGATTACAGTTCATGATATACTTGCCTTTATTTTTATCAATAAAAGTTTCCAAATGCTGACTTCCAATGAGAAAACAAACCAAAAAACTGCAGTTAATTAAACCAATTTTCAAGGACTGGCCATATTGGTGCATTCCAGTGTTTTAATAGTGGTCTTTTTGCAGTGATGGTGCCCAGTAACATGGCTGATTGCACATCAACAAGGAGGTCCACTAAAGATTCAGAGGCTCCTAACAGCTCCTGACCAAAAAGAAAAACGTTTGTATTATGGGACAGTTCCAAAACAAGAGTGAGAGAGCACCTTCACTGGTTTTGCACTCATAAAACAGTTTGACTTCAGAATATGAATCAATCTGTGGGAGCTTGCAGGAAAACATGTCTTTTTCCCAAGCCTTGTTACAATTGTTGAAGTATTCTCAAATGAAAAAAACAAAACAAACAAAAAAACTCACTAAACACCCACTTACTCATGTTTTTTGTTGGTTACTGGCAAACTAAGTAGGTCCATCAGTGGGACGGTTTCACCTGGTGTCTCAAAGCTGATCATGTTGCTCTTAACAAAGCTTCTTATTTGCAAATAATGGGAAAAAAAAGAAGTGAAATAGACAGACTGTATATAGACATTCATTCTTCCGAAGTTGCTCATTTGTTGTCAGCATAAAGGCCTTTTATAGATTTGATTATGCCATATTGGGGTGTCAAATGAAATATATTATAATTATTCTGTGAAGGCGTTTAATTCGATTTAGAATATTTAAAGAATATTGACCAACTACACTTTTATTCATTAGATGAAATTTAACCTTAGTGCTCATAAATACTAAGTAAACCGATGACGTTTAAGACCTGCCTGGGGACAGCACTACAAATTGTAACCACAGGGGGGCGGTATAAAGTGATTCGTTGTCAGGAGAGCCCTCTTGCCGACACAGCTAGGTCTGTCACGATAACACATTTTGATACACAAAATATACTGCAATAAATGATAATACTGAAACTACCTTCTGCCATTTAAACCATTTTAAATAGACAGTATCATTAAAAGGTGGATCTATAAATATATTCTTTTGAAATGCAATGTTTTCATAGAACCAAACAAAATATAGAATTGTTGTGTCTAGTTTTCTAAAGAAATCTGTTGAAATGAGTATTGGCAGATTTTGAAATAGATATAGGAATTTTTGGAGGGTTATCATCTTGACGGCATTAACTCTTATTATCGAAAGAGGTATGATTCTCCAGTACTGTGTCTTATGTTTTAACTGTTACAAACACTCCACAAAATTGAGATTGAATTGAGTCAAATGCTTTTTGAGAATCTAGTGTCAAAACTGTAGTTTAGGATTTTCCACTGCAGTATTTTTGTGATTTTATGATCCACATTTAGTGAGGAAATGAGCCTATAATTAGTTGGATATTGTGGATTCTTCTATTTCTTTAAAAATCAATGTAATGTCATAATGTGATGGAGGAAGGGAATGTCTCCCTGCTGATTCATAAATCACCCTGAGTGAAAGTGGTAATACCAGTTCTTGAAATGTTTGGTAAGCCTGCCCCAAATCCATCTGGTTCTGGACTTTTGCCTACAGGAAATGCCTTGATATATTGGACCAATTCGTCCATACTAAATAGGAACTCATTGTCATTTATTTATGTGTAAAATTGTGCATGTTTATTTGCAGTTGGCTTGCAGTTTGAAGCATACAAAAAATAATAATAATAATAAATAAATAAATCCTTGAAAACATTGTTAATTTCTTGCATATCTGTTATAAATTCTCCAGATTTTAAGTATATTTTATAGATGACTTTTTTGATTGCCTGGAGAGCAGTATTGGGCAAGATCCTTCAAAAAAGTAATTAGTTACCTGTTACTTTTCCCCAAAGTAATTGCATTAGTAACTGCGCTACTGTGTGATGAAAGTAACTAATTACCAGATAAAGTACCTATTTAGTTACAAGATGTCTGTGTAATCCCTCAGTCATCCAGGTCTGATCCATAGTAAAAGCCAAAAGTAAAATCGGAGGACACTGCCTTATATCTGTCTGAACGGAGGAGCTTACTACACTAAAACTGGAAACACCTATTGTTTACAGCTTCTGTATGTAGGCTTAGCCCATTGAGCTACACTATGTGTGCACTGTGCCTGAGACCTACTTAGCATATTCATTCAACTATTAAAGTGTGCTTTCACACCTATTGGCGTCCTGGCTAGCTCTCTTTGTTTCATTTGTTTTCTTTGGGTTTGAGGATGGTTATAGATGGGAAAAAGATCATGTCTAAGGCTCTGATTCCTGTTTATGGAAGGATTGTCTTTTCTAACAAAAATAGCTTCTTTAACTCCCCTCTCAAAGCATTTCTTTTCTTTGGCTCAGATCTGAACCTCACTATCTTCAAAGGAGTGGTTAGTGTCTTTGAGATGAAGATGCACTCTCACGATGGTGTTGGTACATCCTCTTATGGAGTAGCTGTTTTGTTCCACCAGTGTAATGCTCACTGCACTTTTCACTGCACTGAATGGAGTAGACCACATTACTTTGTTTGTGGCTCGGGGTTTTGTCCTTTGGGTGAACCAGTTTCTGTCTTAATGTGTTTGTAGGTTTGAAATGGACCAGAATTTCAAGGGAGCTAAAGAAGCATTTTTTGTTAGGTAAGACAATCCTTCCTTCAATAGAAATCGGGGCCTTAGACATCATCTATCCCCCATCTATAACTAGCCTACAAACAGACTGTAAACAATAGCTGCTTCAGTGTAGTTAGCTGCGTAAAAAAAAAAAAAAAAAAAAAAAAGACTTAAAAAATACACCCCAGCTGCTCTTACAAGTAAAAATGAGCTGCCTTTTTTATCCTGTAAATCACCAAATGCACCCAGAGGCAGCGTTATAAGCTATGTTCATCCACAGAGCTCAAAATCACCAACATGTACTCACAACTGTACAGTCATTACAGCACAGAGCTAACTACTGTCCCCTTTACTGTGGTCAAACAGCACATTTACTAAACACACATATCTTATTATATGTTATACTTAAACAGTGTTATTCCCAACACTGCTGGAGAGTGGCCTCTGGGGTTTATCACTTAATTCTAAATGTCTCTGTCTAGTCTTGAATAGGAGATACCTAATCTCCTCTTCAAGAATTGAGTTATGTATTTGGTTATTTTAATATATTGTTGTAATTGTGTCAGCTTTTCTTGACTGTCTTTCTGTTGGGATGGGTTTTGTTTTTCTTTCTCTTTGCACTTTCAAAGGACATTATGACTCATCTCATTGTTGCTTTAAGTGTTTCCCAAAGATTAGAATCTGAAGTTTCCCCATTGTTATTTGTCTCCAAGAAACTCTTAAACCTGGTTCTGACAAAAGTGTTGAGTTAAATCTCCATTTATATCTTGATCGAGGGTAAGGAAACTGAAATTGTAAAATAACAAGGCTGTGGTCTGAGATTAATGTTGTGACACTGTGAATTACTAATGCTGGAAATACATCTAGATTCACCTAAAATTAATCAATTCAGTATGAGTTATGAGAATAAAAATAGTAATCTCTTGGATGCGGATTCCAAGTCTTTCACATATCAACCATATTTCTAGATTTTATCAAGTTGTTCAGAGTTTTTACAGAATTTAATTGTTGTTTTGGTTGACAGTTTATCTAAGAAAGGATTTAAGTAGCTACTTCCTGTACTGTAAGCTGTAAAATACTGTAAAATATTCCCACATTCTTAGTTGTAGTAATGTAATATAGTAATTAATTCATTTGTATGTATTTATTTCAGGGACAGTACATATTAAATCAAACCTGTACATAGTAGAAACAATGATTTGGATACTATTTTGTCCCTGCTATCTTACAACATATTACTTTTAAATTTGTTTTATGTTTTCATAAAAGTGCCTGAAATGACTGTTGCATTAAAAATTATGTTGAAATGTGCTCGTAAAATAGATAAAAAAATATGATGCATTGGGAAAGTGAAGAATCCGCAGTCACTTTTCTCTTCTATCTCTGTTCAATCTGTTTAGTACTGACCCACTGCCTGTGTCCTTTGTCATGTTATTAGACACTTATCACCATTACAAAGTGCGACTGGATGTAATATCGCATGCCTTCATACCTAGCCTTTATGTGACCAATAAACAATCTATTTTTGACACCTATTCCATTTGTGAAGAGGAGAAGGAAATATCAGTGTGACGTTCTAACATGAGGCAGCTGTATTGAATGTTTTGTATGGGTTTTGTTTGTGGATCAGTGGATGTGATGAATGTTCTGTCTCATGGCAATCAATAACACAGATTTATTATCATTTCAACAAGTAAAAAACTGCACCTGGGGCCTTCTATTTCAAACGGGGAAGCTTAAAGTACAGTCCTTGAGTACTTTTGCTTGGGATTTTCATGTTTTACAAATGAAAATGATTGCCATATATAGGACCAGACATTGTTTTCCACCTGCAGTCCCCATACTAGAACTAGACCTACTGGCTTAAATAAAAAAAAAAATAAATAAAAATCTTTGCTTGTGATGCAACAATTCTGGAAAATTTGCAGTTTTCTGGTCAAAAGCATCAAAAACTGAGTGTGTTTCGTGATGCAAATGATTACAAACACCTGTCTGCAGGGGCGGAGTGTGTGGCTGCCTCTTTGACCAATCACAGTGTTCCTTTTACCTCCAGATCCTGCTCCTCCTCCCCCTAACTCTCCCCTTTAAACCTCCAGGTACTGCCCAGTTTACCAACTCTGTTTGAAATGTGGTTGTGGGCAGGGGTTAGGTGATCAGACCCATTTACTTAGGTGCAGTATGTAACATTTCCAAACATTTTGCTAAAAAGGTACATACTGTGGCTTTCATAACAAATAGCCAACACCCCATTCTTGAGTGTAAAACTAAACCAACAGACACCACTGTCTCCAGTAACTTTCGAGAGTTCCCAAAGTTTACGCACAGCACAGCAAACAGTAAAGAGAGTTTGTTGTGAAGCTGCAGGCCTGTACTCACACCACACCATCATGTAGTCTGCCCAGATCACAGTGCTCAGCTGCCTCCATGAAGGGTATATCATCCACCCACTGTGTTAAAAACACAATACACTATATCCAAAGTGAGAATAATTCACAAAGTTTGCTTTGCTGCACAGTCTCAACAGCACTGACATGAGTCCAAGAGAGGATTACACTCATCACAATGAAATCAGAATCAGAAACAAAGTTTTATTGCTATTGACAATGGACAAAAATCAGAAATTAGGAGCTTGCTTTGGCAGTATGGTGCACTTTAAAACAATGACAAATAGTAGTAACATTAATTTGACTGAAACAAATGCATGAAGAAAAATAACGTGTTAAAGAAAAATAAACTTTGACTCTATCAAAAAACAAAATTATACAGAATGGACAAAACAGTAGTGCAAACACAACTAGTAACACATTCAGATTGTTGAAGTGAGTTGGTAAGAAATGAGAGGTGAGATGGTGAGTTGGTAACATGGTGCACAACAACAGTTTAGACTTTGTAATCAACTTATTATAAAAACATGGACCAAAATTTCTCTGCTGCTGAGAGGCACTAGAATCTTTATGGACCTTTACAAACTGAGCATTCAAATTACTAATTAGCACTGCTTTTACTGCTGTATAAGCAGCATGACTGTAAAAATATTTGAGAAAAAAGAAAGTAAACAAATAAACAATCAAATAGGAGAATAACAGTCAGGGAGAACACTAAGAACTAAAATATGCTACAAATGTCTTACAAGAATGCAACTGTTAGTGGTGTAAATCCTGTGATAACTGGGTCTTATTTAAACTGTGACACAAATGTTTCAGTCAATCTGGATTAAAGTCCTTTAATCTTGGACAACGTGTCCTTGGAAAACACTCTAAATCCTGGCACTGATCATCATTAGAGTCATTGTGGCACTGAGAACATCAAGGACACCCTTTTGTATGAAGCATTTAGATAAAGCCCACTTAAGTAGCCTGGCAAGACCAGAATGATCTTCATTTATACAGGGGAACCCAATGAGAGCACTTGGGCTCTCTTTTACATGGACACCCTGTTTAAAATACAATATAAGCAGAAAAACAAACGAAACAAACAAGTATACAAGTCCAAAAACATTAAAAACAGGGGCAGGTGTGTGTATACAAGTCCACATAAAACATTAAAAACAGGGGCAGGTGTGTGTATAAAAGTTTGTTATTAGATTATCAAAATGTGTTGTGTCACCAACATATCCGGTTTTGATTCTCCTTGGAGTCTATTCCATTTTTGTTAAGCAAAACAGCTAAAAGCCTCTTTCGCGTCTTAGTTCTGATGCGGCTCGTCCTTAGACTTACACATTCATGTGATCTGGTGTTAAATGTTCCAATATCAATGCTTAACAAACAGGTGAGGTATTTTGGCAGGTTTTGAAGTCGTCCATTATAGATACATTTCATACAGTGCTGTTCTTGTCTAACAGACAGCGACGGACTTTATCATAGAGAACAGTGAGGTTTTCACCTGTAATAAAATGCAGGGCAGAGTGAAAAAGTGGATCCAATGGTTTCAAAGCAGAGACTGAGGTCTGTATGTACCACATCCCCATAATCCAGTACAGTGAGGGAAGTTGCTTGTACTGTTTCCTTTCTGTTATATATTGGTATACAATATTTATTTCTGTAATAAAATTATCATTTTGATTTTAAACTGTTACATAATTCTGAGATATGTTTTTTTAACAGATAAGTTTTCGTCAAACCAAAATCCAAGATATATATAAGGTATAAGTGTTTCAATCAATATATCAGGACCTGCCACTCAGCGCCAGATTGTTTGTGTATCCTCAGTGGCACTGTTCTGCTTGACTCAGTCTTGTTTTTGCATTCATGTCTTTTTTCAGTCAGTTGAATATCTTTGTTCTCTGCCAGATCCTGCTCCCTGAACCTAGTGATGGTAAAACCGAAACCTCATGAAACATTGAACCACTTTGAGACAACTGCACTGAAAATGACACACTGCTTCGAATCATTTGACACAGTCAGAAGAGCGACACCTGCTGGATTTGTCTGTAATGCATTTGTGCGGATGTGACGTAAAGCTTTTGTGAACCTCGCCCCTTCCTCTAACCCCCACTCCCCTTTTCTGTGACTTTTATCTGAATGAATTTTATCACTTCCATTTTATTTTTATTCTCTTATAACTTATTCTCCTGTTTATTATGATATTGTTTTACATTATTTTGTGTCAACTTGTGTTTAAATTAAGTTGCTTTTCCCACTTTGGCGCAGCTCACGTTTTTAAATGTGCTATACAAAAATGGCTACTTTCTCATAAAAAAATGTACTTTTCAAACTGGTGTCTTTGTGTCCTGTACTTATATGTTTGCATTAGTTTTACTCTGACTTGGCCAACTAAAGAGTTTGCAGCTACAGAGACATTTTAAACTGGAAAAATTGGAGAATAAAATGATGTGGTTAAGCAACTGGGATAGTGATTGTGCAACTGTAGTTTTTCTGAAATTGGAACATTTTTGGAAAAGGTGTCAGGGATGTGAGTGGGGAAAGGTGAGATATGGTATTTATAAAGTTTTAGAGATTTTAGAGATGTTGTCTGCCCGAGGTTCAGATTCAACATAATCAAGAACAGAAGGATCACCAGTATTATCCAAAACACCACATATAGAGATAAAATGCCTATTAAAAGCATCACATATTTCCTCTTTAGCTGAATTTAATAAATATTGGTTGGTTATATATGAATACTACAGTGAATTTCTACAGTGCTAATGTTGTACCCCCGAAGAGGGGATATGTTGCACTCCTGAAAATATGGAGAGTTAATCACGAGAGTGATTTGCAGTTGTTTCTCTCACGCAGGAATTTAATGCAATTGAATGAACAGTATATTACATTAGCACATTAGCACATTAGCTTGTGTGGCCACAAGATGGCGGAGCACCAGTTCACAACACAATTTAATAAGTTCACAATAAGTTCACCAGTTCACAATCACTTTAATAAGCCACTTTGCACTGTTGTTCTGATGCTGCTGTTGTATATATTTTCTCCCTTTAAGTATTTCATTTGATTTTTTTAAGCATATCTTTTTAACTTTGTGCATGCCCTTATTTGTATTTGTATTTGTATTTATTCAGTGTGTTTATGTTGCACTTTTTCACCGTATCAAGTTCCTAGTTTGTGAACTGTGTTCACAGACTATGGCAATAAAAGTCTTCTGATTCTGATTCTGAATTAACACATTTCCAAAGGCTTCTAAAATACACAAATAAACATTATTTTACTTTAAGTTCAACATTCTACAACAACAACAAACTACCTTAACAGTGCACAGATAACAAGCAAACATTTGGTAACCTTTACCTGAAAATATGGAGAGTTAATCACGAGAGTGATTTGCAGTTGTTTCTCTCACGCAGAAATTTAATGCAATGAGGAGAAACTGCGCGAAATCCCCCAAGTGGCGGGTGAAGGGATTACCGATCACTGAAAAGGATCCCCAGGTTTAGGAGCGGATTACCGATGATTTTACTCTATCACACTAAAACACTCAGAGACTGTGTTGAGGAAATCAAAAATTGGATGTCTTTAAACTTGTTGTTTTTAAAGGACAAAAAAACTGAAATTGCAGTGTTTGGGCCTAGTGAAGCAAACACCTTTAGTACTGATCTTGGCGCTCTTGCTCAATATGTGAAACCTGTGGTGACAAATCTTGGTGTGAGGCTGGATAATGATTTAAAACTTGATGTCCAGATTAGCGCTGTTGTCCTGTCACAGCATCATTTTGAGATTTTAATTCATGCTTTTATCACCAATCGTTTGGATTATTGTAATGCTCTTTATATTGGTCTGAAACAAACTTCTCTCGCACGTCTCCAACTTGTTCAAAATGCAGCTGCTCGCCTTTTAACTGGTACAAAAAACGGGAACACATTACTCCTGTTTTGATCCCTACATTGTCTCCCTGTCTCTTATCGTATTGATTTTAAAATTCTTTTATTTGTCTTTAAATGCCTCCACGGCCTCACTCCACAACATCTGTCCGACCTGCTTCAACCCTATACTCCTGCTCGCTCACTCAGGTCTGCAGATCTTTTACTGTTAGTGGTACCAAAAATGAGGAGGAAACTTCGAGGGGACCGTGCCTTCTCTGTGGCTGGTCCCAAACTGTGGAACGCATTGCCCCTGCACCTTAGACAGGCAGAGTCACTCTCTACTTTTAAATCCGCTCTTAAAATGCACTTTTTCTGCATAACAGTCAGGGAGAACAGCAGCAGCTTTTCACTGATAAGTTGACTTTTATAGTGTACAGTTTGTAGTTATTTATTTGTATGTCTGTCATTTATCTGTGTTTTTAAAATGTCTGTTGTGTACTGCACTCTGATCAACTCTGTTGTTTTTAACGTGCATTAGAAATAAAGTTGGATTGGATTGGACTTGGTTCTGACAGGGATCTGACTGTTCTCCAGAACTCTATCAGTGCAGACATGAAGTAAGATGTTTTTGCCTTTCTAACTGCTGATAAGCATCTATTTCTTTTTTTTTGCAAAAAATTGCCCAATCTAAATCTGACCTAGTTGTGGGTGTAATCAGCCATATCAGTCTGATCACCACACCCTCTGTCACGCCTCACACCAGGCTCAAACACGCTCATACAATTAGTTGTTTGTTTTTTTCAGTGATGCTTGTGAAACGAAGGAGCTCATTTGTCACGAATTAAATGAAATGTATTTAGTTTAGTGCTTCACTCATTAATTCTGCAGAAATTGCTGCTGAAACATTTTATTTATTTTTTTCTTAATCCTCTATGCTATATTGTACTCATAAGACATATATGTTCTGACACAGATGGACCATGCGCTTCCCTGATTGGATAATTCACCTGTCAATCACGTCCATCTGAAAATGGGGAGATCCACCGGTGACGAAACTCACATCTTTGTAAAGTATTTGAGAAATATGTATGTATTTTGGATCCCAGGCAAACAATTAAGAGAAATTATTTCAAATCAACATACTAGTATTTCTTAAAGGTGCACTGTGCAACTTTTCTAGTGGAGGGTTTGCTTTACTGTATATCTGTGTTCTACTGTATATCAGGTCCTCAGTTGTCCAGGTATGATTCATAGTAAAAGAAAAAATGTCAATCTGTCAACTGGATAAAAAGCTGTAGGAGTGAAGACATTTCGCTGCTTATCCAGAGAAAGAAAAACAACACGTGGAGAAAGCCCTCGCTGCTTGCCAATCGGCCTTCAGTAGATCTTACAGAGATTAAAAACTGGACAATAAAGAATCAGAATATAGGAGAAAAGGACATTCCCCACACAGCTGGTATGTCTGACAAGCTTCAGAGGATTTTCAGACAGCATGAAACCCTGGTCTATTTCAAACCTACAAACACTGGTTCACCCGAAAGGCAAAAGCCCGAGTCAAACAAAGCAATGTGGTTTACTCCATTCAGTGCAGTGAAGAGTGCAGTGAGCATGGTATGTTTCTGTTATATTCAGAAAAGTTACAGGATTATTATTGGTCAAAATTAAAAGGTCCGACTACACATATGAAGACTGTCAATTAGATTCCCGTTACATATTGTCTTTGTGCTTTTGAGCAAGACACTTCACTATATTCCGTGAGCATTTTGTTTAGATGAATGTCTTTTTGTATCTATGGGCTGTATGGACTTGCAGCAGAAAATGGTAGGGTCAACAAATGTGAACTGCTGTTCTGCAATAAGAATTGTAATATTTTCTCCCAGTCCTTGGAAGTCTCTGGCTCAAATGTGAAATGGCTGCTATGGAGACAATATTCAGCACATAACAAACACGAGGGGGTCAAGGGACAGGCTGGGGATCAGGTGTGGTTAGTATTTCTTGCAGTGAGGATAGTGACGCATTGCCAAGAACTTTCAGCTGTGGCCATGTGACTAGAATGTGTGGTAAAGAGGAAAGACCAGAGTATGGACTTAACAACAACCACAAGGTTACCGGTTCAAATTGTTGATACTTCTCCCACATTTCCAATTAAAAGATAAAGGAAAGACTAAAAGGTAGGTTATAAGAGGATGTGGTAGATCGGCAGGAACTGTGACACTCTAAGCTGCATTTAATATTCAAGGTGCTGTACCTGATTTACCTTCATAAAAAATGTAGAAAACAGAAGTAGTTCATTTAAAATGATTTTCAGCATGTGTAGCAACCTAATTACTCACTGCAACGAGTGTATCTCACAATATTTAGAGGCCAGAGTGAAGCCGCCACAGTATTGCTAACATCAGCTAGCATTCTAACAGCGCACGACCATTAGTTACTGGTTTATAAATGCTGTAATTTGATGCAGACACATCGATTAAGGTTTGGTCAGTGAGCAAATGCTTAACTCCTCACAGTAGATAAAACTATATAAAAAAGGAAATGTTCAATCCACCTGTCCGTCCGTCTGCTGCATTAATTGCTGAAATGGTCAAAATGTGTTTTGTTTTTTTGTTTTTTCAGGTAAATTGCATATTTATGTATTATTTTTAAGATCATAAGTGGTCTGAGCTGTCTAGATGGAAGAAGGAAAATAGGCAGCCTTAGATAACTACATTTGGAGCATGTCCATTGGAGCACTCTTCTATTGTGCACTTTAGATTTTGTGAGCTCTCAGGAGAATTTTACCTTGAATGAGTTTTTCTTTCTTTCATCACTTTTCTGCTATCTCAGATTTTTCAAGGTACTGAGCACAACATGAGCAAAAGAACTGAAGCCAGAGTCACAAAGCACATACACAGGACTAAATTAAAGTTACACTAAGTAACTTTTCTGGTTTAAAGAGGGGTTATTAAATTGTTTACACATATTTAGATTGCCATGTTATCTTTTATTGTATTGAAAATGCTATACTCATTGAAAACAACATATTAAAATCTTTAATTAGTTTCACTTTTGTTTCTGAGTCCACCCTCTCCTTGCTCTCCGTGCATTCACGTCACTCCCTCTTCAAAGTACTATCACAACTGAGTATTCTACTAATGAAAGTACTGCACATCGCATCAGGTTTGTGAAGCTGTAGTGAGGAGCATGAGTGCTGCAGGAGGCTCCTGGTGACATAGGCTTGTGGGATGAGTCTTGTGCCATAAGGAGGGCTTGAATAGAAGCTGGGAGAGATTGCAGGGTTTTTCAGATCCCTGTATGGATGACATATACAACCTCTTCAGGCATGTTTTTAATGACAGTCACAAAATGTTGATTTTGTATAATGGTCCCCCACCTGCTTATCTTTATGATGTTATTGCTTTGCTTTATATGATTCACAGTATGACATTAAACTCCAAGTCACATGTCAGATCTGTGTAGAGGTGACCACCTACCAACATGGCCCTCCCTGCTCAGTCCTCTCCTTTTAGGACAGAGAGAGGTAGAGACACAGCATCAAAAGCAGAACTAATTTTTAACTAACTTTTATATGTTGTTTTTGGCAAATATAGCATTTTTAAACCAACAAAAGTAACATGGTGATCTACATATGTTATGTGTTAGCAGTTAATACCCCAGAGGAGTGTAGTACCCATCTTTAAAATATTTTTGGAGCAGTATTCCCATAGCCTTGCATACAAATGACAATTGTTGCCAGCAGATGGCACAAAGTTGTGTAAGTAGAGCTAAAAAAAAAACAGTGCAATGACCCTGGTTGTGTCTCAATTCGCCAAATGCACCTTTTGAAGTACTCCTCAAAGTGTAGTTTGAAGGTTTCGGTCAAGAGTGTGTCCTCCTCAGTGTAGCTGCCATCTTGCTGAAGTGGGACAGGCCCACACCACGGACCGCACTTCCACCGCTGTCTTTGAGCGTACGATACGTACATTATGTACGTTATTTTTAATTATTTATTATTTAATAGAAGAAAAGTCAAGATGTCGTCGTCACAGCCTTTCCTTTTTTTTTTTTTTTAGATTGAATATCAATAGGCAAATATAAGTTTCAAGGTGATTTTTTTCTCATTTGTAGCTACTTCATAACTTTAACAAAATATACCTTGTGAAAATGTAATAACAGAGACAGAGGTAACAATATAATTTTTACATTCATAGTCTATAAACCAGAGACACTGATTAGTTGTACACAAAGTGGGATATTGCAGTTTAATGATTCGGTGTTTTGGCCAGTGGCTACACCACTTTAATAACAGTAGAGGGCGCTGTTTCCCTTCTATGCCGTGCCAGTTCTTTTCATCTTATTATTGTGAAGTATTTTCTAGCAGTGCAGCGCTACATCAAACTAGTATCTTGATTTACTAACACGAAGGTAAATGACACGTGCCCACCAGGGGGCACGGACCTATGGAATGTACCGGAACTCATGAAGAGTTTGTGCACGTCTCTGGACTCTCTTCTATCTTTTCCTCAGAGTCCGTTGCGTCATTGTTCACATTACCTGCGTGGAACTCATTAAACTCTTCTGACTTTATGTTTGAGTCTCTTGGTCTTTGACGCTTACAATAGAAACAAACATTCTTACATTATTCTTATTGCAATAATAATTTCTCATGATAATAATGTCTTCTTATTGTGTAGCAATAACTGCACATTCCTTTATTCCATGTAACTCCTTTTTAATCATCAAACACGCGGCCTGTACTTATCTTTATTCAGATTTAACAGTTTCATGTCACACTGTTGTAGATGAGGTAAACCAGTACGAACATTTGAATGTGTATTGCGCAGTGGACTCCATTTTCTTCTTTTTTTTTTGCGTAGTTGCGGTGCATGATGGGATATAGAAGTGCGTGAAGTGTGCACGGATGCACGCTTCGGTTATGGCCGATCTCCGTGGAAACAGTGGAAAGGGCAGAGCAGGTTTGTCGGGCGCATTCAGTCGGGTGCATTGAATTGGGACAGCCCTTGTCGCGCCGGAAATTTCGTAACTGCCCTTCGACGCACACTTCGAATGGTGATCCTAAGGCCAGTTTGGCGAATTGAGACACGGCCCCTATGTATCCACAAGATCAAAGGTCGGCAACCAGCATTAATCAACCATTATACTGCAGCTCCGTCTGGGGAAAATAAATGATATTTAATTAAAGTTAATTTTATTTGTGTTAGGTCTTTTTTAAATTGTAGTTTAGATTGGAAGATTATTGTGATCTTGAAATATTAAAATAGAATTATACTTTATTATTTTTCATTGCACAAAATAAGCATCGCACTCGTGGAAGCCGGTACCCCTGCCAAAACTAAACAAACACTGCTTAAGCCTCACAGATGACATTGTATAGTCCTGCATGAAGATGAAAGTGACTTAGTACAACCCCAACACATGCAGATGCTGTGCAGAGGTTCAGGAGCAGAAGTCTCTGTGGCACTTCATGGATTTTATTAGGAACACCCTATAGTTGTGTATACAAAGCATAAAGGGAAAAAAATAAATAAAAAAAACTAGCGATATATTCAGTGTTATCTTTAGATGTCAAAAAGTATTCGCAGCTCTCAGTGTTTTTTTTTTGTTTTGTTTTTTTTACTTGAAAACCAGATCCAAATGGCTCCTTAGGTGTTAAACGCTGCCGAGTCCTGCACTAGATTACATCTGTTACCAGTGGCAACCTTTATCTTCTGAATTGTCTTTACAAAAGTTTTCTCCAAAGAACAAACATGTTTTTTTACACTTGCACCAGCCTAAAACCCATATCCATTCAGATAAAAGCTTGTCTTCATCAGTGGATTTTGCAATGCACAGAACCTAATGCTTTTATCAATAGCGTAAAACTGCACTTACTGGCCCCACCATTTTCTTCCCCTCAAAGTCTTCAGCCTTATCGCAGACCCCATTACCGACCGCCCATGCAATCTCTGAACCTCTCTCAGCCAAGCTATTAATCTTCCCTCAACGGCACAGCATACAGCTCCCACCCACCACTATTTTACACCTAAGCTATTATTTCTATTACGTATGCTTTTCATAGAAGAGTATATCATAGGGTTAATCCACCCCCACATCTACAGTGCACTTGTACATGCTTCTGATTGCGACTGCTGAGCACGCCTTTTCTATGGTGAAATATTGGTTATTTTAAATGTACATAGGATCAGGAGGATTATGCGAAAGTTCCATTATGCGATCTATATGAAATTGCATTATATTATTTTAGCCATTTATTTTATGGTGAAGGTTATCGTGTCTTGCCCAGAAACAGATTGTATATATACACTCAAGTGAGATTCAAACCTCTGACCCTGCAGACGTCTGGAAAACACTCAACTACTGTTCCACTGTAGCTCATAATGCCCCCTTTATTCACAAGAGATGATATATATATAGAAGGGATGGTATCGCTGATGTTGATGTTGGCATTGCTTTATGGAAGTAATTATTAAAAAACAAAACAAAAAACAAACAAAAAAACAAACATATTTATTCTATATTTCAGACAAATTTCAAAGTGATGTAGCCGGCAAGTTAAGTGGCGATAAAATACTTCTGTAGACTGACAAGTGATCACTACATTCAGACTTGAAGGGTCTTGTCCTATAAGAGTACGCTCTGTAGTGGGTCTCAAACCTCCAGCTTTTCAGTTAGAAGTTAGAGAACATCATTTGTACCACCGGACCAAGTCATTCCAAACCAGGAGCAGACACTTTCTAAACTGAAGCAAAATATTAGGAACTAGCTGAAAGACTCCTTAATGGGAGGTATTCACTGCACCAGGGAAGAAACAGTAAGGGAAATATTAGCCATGTGTTTGGTTTTACTCAGCGAAAGTAAAAACTACCACAGCTTCAATGTGTGTTTTTTTTTTTTTTTTTTTTGTGCCGCTGAGAGCAAATAGAGTAACACATTTCCTAACATGTCTGAAAAGCAAATGCTCAATGCAAATGAGATGTTGCTTATTCATTTCTGCCAAAAGTGTGGTTGTAGCCGTTGTATGATAGTTGTTTTTCTTAGTAAGCTGATTATAGCTGCAGTGTATTAGTGCATCAGTAAGTGTTAGTGCTAATAAACTCTTACTCATTTAGTGAGAGTGATTAAATGATTTCTCTCCATCTTTTTACCGCAGCCACAGCCTCTGGTCAGGAAAACCCAATCTGAACCCTGCTTTGTGCTGTTACCTCCAGTGGCCATTTTGTCAAGCCCGGGTGCCAGTTAGTGACAGCTCCGTTGCTTAGATCTGCCAAATAAATCCAAAACTGCTCTCTGTAAAACCCCTCATTGAGCCTCATATTTCAACTTCACTCGAGCGAGCATGTTTTCAACCATTTGCTAGCTAGACTTTTGCATTTTCTGCAACATTACCTTCCATTTCTGTATCACTGGTTTATCACTGGTATAATTTGGATTTGATATGGTTTGTGCATGGTGCTTGAAGGCGCGGTTGACTTTGAAAAAAATAAATAATGAAATAAAGTTTGAAAAATCATTGAAATTTTATGGGTTTGTTGGTGGTTTTGTTCAAATGTATTCCAAGTCCACAGTGTGCCAACAACCCCAGGCTTATCCACATGTGACAGCAGGCAGAATGAGCTCAGAAGCTTGGCCTGAATTGGAGGTTTGATTTATGAGCCCTCATCATGGGAGAAGGCTGGTTAGTGATGTGAAATATATGCAAGCAAAATGGCTAATTGGTGTGATTGTGTGGACCATAGAGAAAAAGGAATTTTAATAGAGTCTACTGGGGGATATTTCATTCCATTTCTTGTCCCATTTCCTTGTTTACCCAAGCAAAATAAGGTTATTGGTTTGATCCCAGCTCCAGGGTCCATCCAGGACATACCTTTGTTTTGAACCTTGGCAAGACACATTGCCCATGTGTAAATATTTGTATGAACAGACCCTTTAAAACAGACATGTCAGACTCAGGCCTGCGGGCCAAATTTGGCCCTCGGTATAATTATATTTGGCCCGTGAGATCATGTCAAGTATGTATCAGAACTGGCTCACCTGCCACCAGGCCTGTATAGTGCAGGCAACGCTAATACTACGAATCCCAGAATGCTTTGCAAATACGTTGGCACCGGCCCCCATCACTTTTGTTGACACTCATTATCATCTTCTACCTGTCACCTCACTCAAATTTAATCCAAAAACATGCAGATGTTGTTAAAATGTTTCAATAAATAAATAAATATTTAGTTTGGTCCACGACTTAGTCCCAGTTTTTATTTTTGCCCGTCTGTGAATTTGAGTTTGACAATCCTGCTTTAAAACATGTGTAAAGGCGTGGACCCAACTGGAGGTAAAGGTGAAGTGAAACATAATGCAATGTCAATGGGGAAACTGAAATTGAACACAGATTATCACTAAATCTGAAAAATCAAGTGGAGTTTAGCAAATGAGAACCACTCAGATAATTATAATTGATATCAGACACTTAGCATTTGTGATGAAGGCCAGATTTGAGAGGCTTAAATACAATTTTGATTGCCTAGCAAATCCAGAGTGACATCTCTGTATTTTTTTTATACAGATTGATATCAGTTTGGTCCCCACATCCAACTTTGTATGATCATGTTTGACTGGGCTTAAGACACAATCAGATTCTTTTTTTTTTTTTTTTTTTTTTTGTAACACATGTGAATCAAAGGAGCTTATTTGTCACTTATCATATACAAATAAAATCTAATATATCTCACCTCAGATTAACAAAGTTTATTTTTTTCCAATACAGATGGACCATGCGTGCTCCCAATTGGCTAATCCACCTGTCAATCACACTAATTTGAAAACGTGATCAGGTTATTTACACAGGTTTTGGCGCTGTCTTGATTACTGTAGAGTGCCATCTGCACCTCCTTCTGGAGTATATTCCTGGTATGTGAGAGTAAAAAGGCTCCCTAGTCCCAGTTTATTGTCCCATGGGCACTGTTAAGCCTGGTTTAAGTGCACAACAAGGTGGGAGATGAGAGCTAAATGTGCTCAAAAGAAATGTATTTACAATAAGATAAGTGCAGTGGAGGTTTCTTGACAAAAACAAGGCACGAGGTTGTGAGTATGTTGGAATCAGTAATGTAATGACTGACTGTGGTGTGCCAAACAAAAGCCAAAGTTAAATGTGTTTGTGGAGCCCAGCAGCAGGGAGGCAGAGCAGGTCAGGTCAGGCCCAGCAGGAGAACGGAGAGAGTGTGCAGACGTACGGCAATACAGTCAGGACAACAAGAGCGACCTGGACAGAAGGAGAGAGGGCAGCAGAATGAGTAACAGGGCACATTCTCCCCGTAGAGACCATACGGGCCCGGACTGTAACAGGCGCATTTCACAATATGGAAACATGCCCATGGGACCTTAAGATGTGATAAACAAACTGGTCTGGAAAAATAATCTCTAAAAAGCACATTTCTATCAGTTAGACACAGAGAGCGTGGCTTCAGAAGTAAATGGAGTAAATATATGTGATATCTATATGCATCTACAAAGCGCTACCCACCTTTTAACTTTTTTTTTTTATAACTTTCATATCCACAAAACTCTGCCAATCAACAAGACTTCACAACTCTCTCAAGTTTGTTTCTTTGTTGTCTGCTTTCACTGTAAAGTTAAAATATTAAAACTTGATAACGTTGACACCACAACTACTCATGTATTATGCCCATGCAACTTACTCAAAAATTCTACCTTGTTATAACGTTGCTCCCTCATGAAAAACGCGTCCGAAGAGGTTTAATGTCGTCCATGCATGTTTGAGTCATTTTGTGATCTGTCCCGGGCCCTATTCGAACTCTCTTTACGGTTAGCTGTACAATCCTGTTCAACGCTCAGTCCACAAGTCTACATCACCCATGGTTCTTTTGCATAAATGTACAAAAGAATGATGCAAAAACCATGTAATACAACTTCACAATCCTGGTTATTAAGCATTTGAATACATTGTTTTTGGTAAATATAGCATTTTCACAACAATAAAAGGTAACATGGTGATCTAAATATGTTATGTAATACCCGGTCTTTGTTCAGCGGTTCAATTTGTTCAGCTTACAACCCTGATGAGCCATTCACAAGTCCACACCACTAAAAGTTCAGAGCTAAGGCAGGTGAAGTGTCTCGTCCAAGGACACAATAACAGATTGAGCTGGTGGGCGCAGCAATCAAACCACAAGCGTCAGTGTTAGTGAATCTATTGAGCCATTGCCAACTCAAACGACTAGAAAAGTTTCTTTAATTAAAAGTTATACTGGTGGATAAAACACATTCAGACTGAGATGGTAGAATATGCATGGAGGAACTTTTAATCACATTTAGAAATACACTACAAAACACTCATGAATCTTATATATCTGTTTTGAAATGTTCAAACGCACGGAGCTCTGTACCCAGTGTTTTGTGTCGGCTTGTAGTTGAAAAGCTGTTCCATTATGCATGCTTTTTGTAGATTCAAATTTCCCAAACAACCACTGACCTTTTCATCAAAACTGGTGCTTCACTCAGAGCAGCACTCACATCCAACCCAGCATCTGCGAACGCTAACATTTAGTCTTTTTAATGCAGTGATTAATTTGGCATTTGCTTTGTTTTTTTCTTTTTTTATCTCCTTGCTGCACGCTCATAATTAAACAAATGCATTAACCTCCACTAAAGGGAGGTGATAAGACACTATAGGATTAGGCCTAACATTTGAATACATTTCTACAAACATGTCCCCAGCATTTGAGTTATGACGGCGTGGTATTTAGATCATGAGTTTATGATTTATTTCTGTGACCTTTAATAAGATACAAGATGGGATAATGCCTCCGTTGTCCAGGAGTGGTCCAGAGTAGAAAGGGTTGCAAAGGTAATTATCTGGACAATGTTTTTAAAATCGAGATGCTACGACACAAACTGGTTCTTCCCACGGACAAGACACCCATCCAGCTAACACATGACCATTCACACAGACAATGGCTTCCTGCATCGCTTGAGCAAAAACAAAAACTAAAACACGTAAAGATCATGTATTCTGTCCGTAATGTTGTATTCAAACCAATGCAGTGAAGAGAAATGCAAGGAGTGGAAACTAAAACAACCTCTGCACATAAACCTGTATCGACACAGAAGACACTCAGATTTGACTTTGTAATCAGCTTCATCTTAAAGCCACAAATGACTGATTTGAAGATAGATAAAGACAGATTTTAAGCAAAGAGAAAGGACAGTAATGGAAGTGGATTTTGAATAATAGAGGAGGTATTATTAAAGGTAAAATTTATGGCACACTTAATGTCTGCAGTGAAATTTGTCTTCTGCATTTAACCCTTCCTTGCTGCTGGGGTAATTTATCTCCTGATCTCAAGCCAGGTTTGGTCAGGATCGATAGATAGGACCTATTGTGAATATTTTGGGTTGATGGGACTGGAGCACCTGCAGGAAACCTACTCAGAAAAATGCAAATTCCACATAGAAAGTCCCTTGACTTCCCTTGCTCTTTTCTGTTTACACCACTCTCAGCAGGAGTTTTTTTAAATATATATATATTATGTTATTATTATTATTATTATTATTATTATTATTATTATTATTATTATTATTTAGTTTTTTATTTAAGACTTTTTTATTTTTTTTATTATTATTATTTTTATTTAAGACTTGTGTGAAATGGAGAAAGAGGGTAAAGACATTCAAGAAATAGTCAGGGCCGAGAGGTGGTAACCATACATTTGTAGTGACTTAACCATCAACTCCACCGTGCTTCTTTCACTCTCCCTTCACACACTGTAGCCTTAAGACATCTTGAGTGGGGAGAATATATAACCCCTTCAAAAGTGTATCAATTCAATCAATAATTCACAAATGTATGTGCCTTGTAAGACAGTAATTTCTACATAATTTTAAATGACTTTTATTCAGAAGATTAATATTGATTTGGGTTTTGACAAGTTGAATTTCAATTACATGGCATTAATCTTTTATTGTTTCAAGTTAGTTTTGTTTCATAGATATACTGTATATTGATTTTACGAGACAAATCATTTCCCAATGGAGTTTGAAAGTCTTAATCCAAATGCAATTTTCTAACCCCAGTTACAAAATACAAGAAATATACACACACACATAGCACTAGACTACATCAATCATCCAAATTTCACTTTTTGCAGCCTGGACTTTCTTGTGTGGTCTTGGCTGTATCCAACCAATACAGAGGTCATTTTCACTAACTTCACCGCACACATTCTCCACACTGTTGGATGATGTGTGCCTGACCCTGAGCCCTGTTTGCAGCACTCCGGGAGCTGATTGCTACGCCCATCACCCCCTGCCCCTCTGGAGATGTTTACTATCCCGTTTGGCTGTGGGTCAAAGGGTCATGGCCAAGTGAACAGGGCCGTGTAATTTAACATCTCTCGCTTCAGCACTGGCAGTTTGATCTGTGACTAGTTGATGGATACCGCCAAAGTGCAGTGTGGTGGAGTTGGTTATTTGACTGGACGGCAAGGATGCAATTATTTCACGGTACTGTAAATATGGTACAAGTTATGAGAGCTGTGATGTTGTCACAAGGTTTACAGTATTGTAGAGATGGCAGAATTTTGAACATCATGCAAAAGTGTTTTTTGTTTTGTTTGTTTTTTTGTTAGATTTATTAATGATTGATGTGGCTGAAGACAAATGCTCTCTCTCATTTTAAGACATCATCTGATCTAGATCTAGCTCATCCAGATATGGCAGCTCCTTCATGTTTTTACAGAGGGGGAATTATGCAAAATCACTTTTTTGGAACTCTTATGTGTTAAAGTTGTTCTCTCATCAAAAACATGTCTAAATAGTTTTTATATGTCATCCATGCATGTTTGAGTAATCTAGCAATCTCTCCTCTTCACAATTTAAACCCTCCTTATGGTACACAGTACACTCCCATCCAAGACAAGTCCTCTCCCTTGTGGCCATTTTTCATTAATATACAAGAGCAGGATGCAAATAATACCACAACTTCAGAAACTAATGGGATGTGCAGTAGTTACTGAAACTTATTAAACATTTTAAAACATTGTTTTCAGCAAATTTATCATTTTCAACATGATAAATAGTTATCTAAATATGATATGTGTTAACATATAAAAACACAAACACTGAAATTTAGTACAGTGGTCACTGTAACTTTAGGGTTACGTTATAAAAATAACCCGCAATACATGAAATCCATGAAGTATCAGCTTTATTTTTTACAATTATTCTATATGTTTTGCAACTGTAAAACCCCTCACCACACACTTTATACACTTTTCTCAGACAGACATTAACATTTTCTCACATTTTTCTCTTGTTTAAACACTCTCAAAATTCAAACTTTCGTATATTATATCCCCCCTTTCTTGATGATCGCTTTAAATTTCTTGTTCAAATGCCTCTGCTCCAGTGGTATCTGCAGAGGCACGTCTCTGTGCAGAGAAACCCTTTTAAGTCCAAAGCATTTCTAAAGTTTGTCGGTGCAGAACGTTTCATCGACATTGTGTTTTTTATCGGGGAGATAAACCATAGCTCACTATAGCTATAATCATGTCACTATGTTAGAACTGCAGCTCCTTCAGTTTGCAGTAATGTTAGATCTCACAACTGTGCAAAACATATTTTCTTCCCAATATTCTTGGCCAAATCTAACAGAACTAGTTGCTACAAAGTCATTCCATGGTTCTTAAATTCAAGAAAAATCCAATAAAATCAAATTTATTTATTCATTTATTTATTTTTTGTATTAAAAGCAACTAAAAGAAAAATACCAAAAAGAAAACATGTCCAGCTCAGACTGTAAGGCACACTGAATTTTACAAAGCAAAGTATTTCTGGCACATTGAATTTTTACAGACTGCATATTGAATAAGGCAACACAATACGACTGACTTCCAATGAAATAATCATACATTTTCGATCTGTTCTGGTCGCTGCAGCCTTCCTGTCTATGTTCGGCCGTGCAGCAAACCTTTGTGATTACATTTTTCTTTCTGTGCCAGAGCCATAAATAAAAAATGTGAAGACAAAAGCTGCGGGTGATATGAAATATGAACCTGCACTATTGTATGACCCAGAATGGACTTTTGGCAGCACTGTCTAAAATGAGCTGAGTTTTGCATTTTGTGATCACTGAGTCTGAGAGTAACTTTCTGTCTTTCTGTCTTTTGTCTGGCAGTCATTAATGCACCAGGCAATTGGAAAAGAACTCTACTTATGGCGTAGAAACCCCTTGGAGTGTTCATGAGCAGGCATTAATATTAAAGCCACAGTATGTAACTTATTGAAGATTAAGTGCCACCTCCAGCGAGTTACGTGTTGTACTTTTAATTAGTAGGCACAAGATTTAATGCTAATGATCACTTCCATCAAGCTAGTCTAAAACTTCTGTTTTTCCTATAGCCGTTAGAAAAAGCTGATCATTTTAGATAGCATTTAAGATAACAATTAGCATTTAAAACTGGCATCAGAGCTATAGGTTAGTTGATATTTCTGCTGTGGTGTGGTTCTGTTAAAGAGAGAGGCGTAGCATGAACACTACTCCACCTCTTTTAATGTGCTATTGGTGATGAGACAAAATAAACAGCATAAATATTAAGCACATCTGTTAAAAACTTTTATATAACGATTAGCTTCACTATTTATTTGCATGTAAAAGAACGTTTGCTGTGATGTATTGCCAAATGTAGAGAATCTTGTGTCTTTGTATGTTTACGGATCCCGCCTCAAAATTCCCTTCCCTTGATCTCGGGCCAGGATCCTGTGTTAGGTGAACCTCTCTGGATCTGACACATGGGAAACGGAGGTGCTCACTGATCAAATCAAAATCAAGCTTCGCCAACCTCAGAATAACTGTGTTTTGCCTAATTTATTCTGCATAAATTTCAAATATTTTTCAGTCATCTGTGATATTTTTAACCTTTCTTTTTTACCTCATAAGCAGCTATATTTGCTTTGATGTAATAGACTCCATGTCCCTGATCCACTTGACAATTACGCCTATCTGAACTCAAGGAGATGCAGCCGAGTCCAGACTTATATCGGTGCAAAGTACTGAAAAAGTGTGTATTTTTGTATTCCCAGGCAAGGACCTTAAGCCTATTATGTTTATTTGAAGTTCATAAGGGAAACTGGAGCACCTTGTCAACAATCCCACAATGAACACAGGAAAAACCTCTAATCTGCTAACAGAGGCCTCAAGGGAAGCTAATCTTCACCTAAAATGTCTTATTTTTAAATATTTACTACTATCACACAATGTTGACATTTAACTATTATAAAAGTTTGTTTCAGTGTGGTTTTGTCAGTACGTTGCTCACAACTTCACCGATCTCAGGGTCATGTTTGACGTGGGCTCCTGTCTCCTCTCTGTCACATAGTGCTGTTTGACTGCTGTGGGGAAGCTGCCCGTTTACCAGCTTCAACTGAGTTTGTATGTGAAAGGTTTTCAGCCAGTCAGACCGGGGGGAATGTGAGGTGCTGATTAGATACATGTGAAAAAAAATAAATAATAATAAACAGTCCTGGAGCTGTGTGAAGCCACAAGTAGAGGCCACTGGTGGACTTTATTATTAATTATGGATCAGATAATTTGTTTTATGGGAGCTTTTATGAAATTATATTTTTATAAAATGTGAAGGCGTCTGTGGTGAAGGTTTGTATTTCGTGCAGATTCTCCTGTTTGACTTGCTGCTCCTGTTAGCACCATAGACTCTTTGACAGTATTTGTAGCCTGTCCATGCTAACCATAGACTTTTCACATCAAAATCTTCTCCTCACCCTCCGTGGGTGGTCTCATCCCCTCACTTGGGACCTCTACCTGCTCCTGTGCAGTCAGGATGATGCCTCTGTGCTGTTCTTCAGTCCAGCTTTCTCAGGCCACTGGTAGGATTTCTTGATATCAGCCACTTCAGTATATATCATGAGTGTCCCCTATTTTAAATACCACCAGCCTCCACTGAAGAGGCCACATACCTTCTTGCTGTGATGTGTCAGTGCCAACCACTGTGCCACCAATATCCTTGGTTAGGTGTAGATCATTCTGCACACAACAATATATTCAATAACATTTTTTTCTCCCAACCTCAGATCCCCAGAAGCAAATTATAATGATATCTCTTGGCTTTCAAACATATTTGCAAAATTCAGCCAGTGACAACCCGACACAAGCCCAGTATGAATGAACTTCTAGTTGTCATTTGTTTGGCAAACCACTTGTTATCTGAATGGCTAAGACAGAGTATGCACAGCTGACACAATGACAAATGAACAGTTGGCCTTATAAGTCCTAATCTATGAGCAATTTTCGGACTAGACTCCAAACTCATTTTGTGTAGAGCAGAATTTGAATAACTCAATAGCAGTGGAGCTGAATGAGTGAAAATGTAGACATTAATTTCACAACTTCATGCATAAATTGCGGGAAAAAGGACTGCTGTGGATGATTTGATGTATGAAAAAATATAATGGATAATACATGTTAGAAAATTGTCCACTATATGTTGATTTCTTACCCAATTAGAGACTATACAATACACATTTTTCCAAGCTGGTGTAGTCCAAACAAATCCTTAATGAGCGATTACCTCTGTCGCACCAAGTCCTCACACTGACAGTTCTATAAATATCTTTTTTTTTTTTCAAGAATTAAGGTAGAAAACCGTCAACTTATTCAACCATTCCAATCCAACATCAGTCAGAAACTGGACATTTAACATTTAACATTTCTATTGGACCTTGAACCTAACTATTAATGCTACATCTTTTTAATTATACCAGAACAGGAATGTCAAGAGTGTGTGCCCGTGTGTGTCCGTGGCATGTACGAGGAGAAATAGTCTATTAATATAATCATTATTATTATTCTTGAAGGACTGAGGACTGCTATATAACTCATATTAAATACATGTATGTTTATTATGAAAATATAGCCCATGTAGCATTAATAATATATGAAAAAGACAGTGCTCTCATTGGGTCTGGCTTTATAAATACAGATAAATAAAATAAATAAAAAAATACAATCTGAATGTTTTGTTTTTGTGTCTATAATCGTGAATAACAAACAGATGGTGTCACCAGGCAATGTTGTATGCAATAAAAATCTTACTTTTAAATTTACAGAATTGTTAGAAGAATGCTTAGAATAATAATAATAATAATAATAATAATAATAATAATAATAATAATAATAATAATAATAATAATAATAATAATAATAATAATAATAATAAATCTGATTATATAGCTCTTTTTTTGGACACTAAAAAATGCTTTACAAATAATAAGAAAACCATAGAAAAAAGTGGTGGAAATCATGGAGGGGATGCCAGATTGAACAAGTGAGTTTTTAGTAGTGATTTGAAGTGCTGTAGTGAGTTGTAGGACTGATGGATTGCGGGAGTTAGTTCCAGAGGGCGGGGCAGCAGCGGCGAAGGCTCAGTCCCCCCAGTTTTGGAGCTTTGTCCTGATGAGGGGAGTGGTGAGGCTGGAGTCGGCTGACCTGAGATGGCGGGTGGGACGGTGCTGATGGAGATGGTCGTGAGATAGGGAGGGGTCAGGTTATGGGGGACGGGTGGGTGATGAGGAGGACCTTGTATTTGATGTGGTACTGTATGGGGAGGCGGTGGAGGTGTTTGAGGACAGGGGCGATGTTGGTTATAGGAAAAGTTTGAACAACGCAGAAAAACTATAAAAAATAGGTTGTTAAAATGCCAATCAAATCACTGATAATTTGTGCAGTAGCAGCTGGTATAGCAACAGTGCGATGAGAATAAACAAGCTGCAGATATTAGGAGCAGATGGAGGAAGTGGCTTATAACTTTTACCCATGAGGATGTCAAACAATACGAGATTTCAGACAGCTATAACAGCAATTTTTCATTCATTATTTCGTGTCATGTTTGTTTCTCAAGTTTTTCTGCTTCTTTATGATTGTATTTGCACTGGGGAGAAAAGTTTTAAGGTACAGCCAAAACAACAACTACTACTTTACTTGAAAACATTTTCTCAAGCAAATAAGTACAAGTTTGAAAGCAGTACTTTTAACCATGTAAGTATGGTTAAAAGTACTGCTTTCAAACTTGTACTTAAGTAAAAGTATAACACACGTATGACACAGTATGTATTAGTTACTTTCCACTCTTTCTCTACAACTACATGGCTAAGCAGTACTTAGCCATGTTGTACTTTACTACTCTATGTTACAGCCACATTACTGTAACTATTACCATGAGTACTACTGCCACTACTACCACAACTACTCCTGGGTGGAGGAAAGAGTACTGAAAATATGTACTAAAGTAGAAGTACAGTTACATGGCTAATGGTACTGCTTTTAAAATTTAACTACTACTACTACTCTACTTTCTACCCCTGCTGCTGCTACTACTACTGCTACTACTACTACTACAACTGCTACTACTGCTTCTACAACTGCTACTACTGCTACTACTACTACTACTACTACTATTACTACTACAACTACTACTACTGCTGCTACTACTACTACTGCTACTACTGCTACTGCTATTACTACTTCTACTACTACTACTACAACTACTACTACTACCACTACCACTACTGCTGCTACTACTACTACAACTACTGCTACTACTACTACTGCTACTGCTACTATTACTTCTACTACTGCAACTACTGCGACTACTACTACTTCTACAACTACTACTACTGCTACTACTGCTGCTGCTGCTCCGATTACTACAACAACTGCTACTACTACTACTACTACAACTACTACTACTGCTACTACTGCTGCTGCTGCTGCTGCTACTACTACAACAACAACAACTACTACTACTACTACAACTACTGCTACCACTACTGCTACTACTGCTACTACTATGACTGCTACTGTAGTCTTCTGCTCCTTCTTTATATACCACATGTGTCTTTTCTATCTCAAACTTCTCTAACAAGTCGGTACAAAATGTCCCTTGGATGCCCTACATCATCAGGACAAAATGTGCTCAAATGACCACTACACTGTGCCAGCGGTACCAGACAAATCAGCCATGACACCTCCAGCCCCTCTGCAACACCCCGCCCACACACACCTCTCCTGGGGCTGTCACGGCGCTAACTGTTCCCCCAGAGGACCAGCCGTCTGTGACACAATTTAGCCCGGCTCGCTAGTCTAGCCATCCATCCTTGTACTTTAATATACGGAACAGTTCTGGTGGGCTTTCAACTGGAGCTGCCCTGAACACAGTTTGATAAAAGAGCAGATGGACAAGATTAGGCAGTGTTTTAGAGAATAACGTGCATCGGTTTGAAAACATCCGGCCAATCAGGGAAGCAATTGGCTCCGTGCACAACAGTAGCCGTCTAGTTCCAATCAGAGCAACAGTCCGCTTGGCCTTTCCCGGCGTAATGTGTATGAGGGTTTTGACAAGTCGCACTAAAATCAATAAATCCTGACAGATCAAGCTGTGGACAGGGAGCTGTGGGTGGATGTCACATGTGAGGAAAACTTCACCAGAGAACTGCTTTTAGAAAGGCCTAATGCTAATGCTAATTTCAGAGCCTTTTAATAGACGTTAGTATTAGAATCGACGCACAAAGACCATTCTAAAAGCAGAAGCGTCCTCCGGTGAAGTTTTCTTAGTATTTGTAAAGTGTTTCCACGTTGCCAAGGACATCTAGCTCCCTGTCCACTGCCTGATCTGACCTCATATGGATTACATTACGTCACAAATGGTCAGACCCTCTAATTGGATCTAGCTGGCTACGATTGTGCACAGAGCCAATTTGTGCGGCTTTGTTATGAATCAGCAGGTCCATATTGGTCCATATAATTCTACCACATAGATGTTGTTGTAGCCTGTAGAGAAATCAGTGTAAGTTTGTTATGAAAAATTGGATTGGACATTCATTATGTAGGTTGATAGTTTCAAATGGTACACCAGCTGCTGAAAGCGGATGTTGTTTTACCGGCAATTGTACTGTTAATTGTCTTTTATGGATTGGAATTTATTGGTTGTTAGACTAGACTATCCGGCAGAGGTGGGGTAGTCAGATTTCTTTGGATCTCCATGTAAAAAATGCAATGAAAGCTTTAAATGTAATAAATTTGCTCTCTGTCTAGAAGGTAGACAAGTCAAATCATGCCAGAAGTCAATACGGTCACTGTGCTGATTAGCAGGACACTTTACTCTCATTGACCATCTCAAATCAATGTAAATTAGCTGGTTCTTCTTCTTGATTGATCTAATTGTTGCTGGTTGTTCAAACGGTGTCTAGCTACTGGTTGGTTGAAGTGATGTCACGTATCTGCTCTGTCTAATTCTTGTCTCCATGGAGATGTTGTTACTTTACTTTGAATGTCAACAACATTAGATAGATCCTGTATTATTAGTTGCTTGTCTCCATGGAGATATATATTTAATACCACACAGAACATTCACAACAAAACAATAACATCTCCATGGAGACAAGCAGATGACCAACTCCCAACCAGAAAATGTAAACTTTGCCCTTTTAATCATTTTTACGATGAAATGGAATAAAACATTGTCAACAACAGAATCGTGAGAGTTGTGTTTAAAGACAAAATGTGATTTATTCTTGACGCTTAAGCAGATGTGGAGATGAGCGCGGCTGTCACATCTGATTGCGTCACCTTCTAAGTATCGCACATTTGATTAAAGAATACCTCCTTTCCACACATACTGACTTTTTCTGCCACCACTATTGGCTTATTACTTCTCTGGGTTACATAATACAGACATATTGTGGCTGTGGTATTGTCTGAAACACAATACCAACGTACCCACAAGCTATACAGAACAAAAGAAGGCAGAGAAATTGGTTGAAGCCACAATAGAACAGCCTCACCTGGCCGGCAGAGACTCCGCGATCACAATGGATTACTGCTGCACTGAAGTGGCTGTTTCAGGGAAGGTGTCAGACATTGGCTCGGGTCAAATAAGTTTCATTCTCAAACTTGTTTAAATTGTGGTATATCATTTTATATATGGGTTATGTTAAAGGTGCATTGTGTAACGTTTCTGGTGGAGGGTCAGCCATAATATATTTAATGACGCTGGGCAACCTGTCAGATCTTTTGCTTTGGTCTTGGTCAGGAACTTCCTACTGAAAAACCTAAGTGACCAAAGAAAACCCACCGAGACACGGGGAGAACATGCAATAAAACAGGGAGACACGAGGTGAACATGCAAACTTCACACAGAAAATAGCAAAAGATGAAGTTTAAATCTGTCAACTGGACAAATCGTTGTAGGAGTGAAGACGGTTCACTGCTCGTCCAAACCGCTTCATCAGTTCTGGTCAGATTATTGTTGGTGGACACTGTCTTATATCTGTCTGAAGGGAGGGGCTAACTTCAATGAAACTGTAAACAGCTATTGTCTCCAGTTTCAGCCTGATATATCTGCCAACTGTTATATCTCTACTTTAAATCTGACAGACGTAACTGCTTCTCAGCTCCAAATTAAAATGTAAAAATGCATGTCTATTTTTGTCTCTATAAATCAAGAAACTTGAACATCATTGCAATGCCCAGTTGACTTTCTTTGGGACTTCCAACTTTTAGCAAGACATAACTTATTCTCTCTCTGGCCTCTTCAAAGTGAATATTTCGTCTGAGAAAAAAGTTTTACAGAGAAAAAAAAAATGTTGTGATGTTTGGAGACAGAGTTTAAAGTGGTATTTCTGATGGAAACTTGACCCTTTAAATAAAAGAGAGAGTTCAGGTTGGGCTTAGACTTGACTGACTCCACGCTGCATTAAAGCTGATCTGTCTCAAAGCACTCACACTCGCCCAGTTAGTGAAGGGAACATTCATCACAGAACTTGTCAATTATTTATGAACTTCGTCAACATCTCTTGCGATTTTCACACCCCACACTGAGAAGCAACAGATTGTGCTCATTTATTTTGAAATTGCATATGAAAATAGACTATTGACAGAATGTAGAGAGTAAAAAGTAAAGGTGACAAGTGGATTATTGAGGCAGTATTAAAGAGGAGGTGCAAAAATCAACCTTTTTGGAGCTTTGTTATAACATTCCCTCATCAAAACACACGTATGAAGAGGTTTTATGTCATTTAAGCGTGTTTGAGTAATCTAGCGATCTCTCTCAGCCCTTTTCGAACCCTTCTTAAGGTTAGCAGTGAGATTCTGTCCAAGACTCAGCCCACAAGTCTATGCCACCTGGGTTCCCAGAGCTCTGAAGGGGGAGTGACTTAGTGCGGAGAGTCTCAGAGTGTCAAAAACAAAAACTTATTAAACATGTTAATACATTGTTATCAGCAAAGAGGCAATACAATACCAGAGCAATTGACTGTGCAAAAAATCCTAGTTCTCTTCCTGGCCTGATTAGTGTAAATAAATAAATGAATAAAAATAATAAATAAATAAATAATAAAAAATAAATAAAAATCAAACCAAATGCCCAGTGTCATTTTATTTCTCAAATAGTTGCATTTACATTATACTGTAGAGTGTGAACGGCATTTACCTGAACTAAATGTAAGATACAGCACCTTTAATCCAATACATCATTATTACTTACTTTTAGCAATACAAACAATATAAAAAATAACAATAATTAGCAGATATTTGACTAATGCACCATCTCTTCCATGGTGTTTTTATTACCTTTAGAGCAAGCTTTTAAGTGAGCTCTTTACCATATAATGACAGTGTTGTTTCAAATGGACGGGAAATCATTGCAGGTAATTGCGCAGCTCAGGTCTCTTATGGGAATGACCCAGGGGGAGTTAACAGGGGGCTGTTCCACTTACAATAACAGACTGGCCCTGAGCTTGTTTCGGAACTACATGAAAATGCACTAAAATACATTAGTCTACTCCAGCCCCTCTACACAGCATGAACACTCTAAAATGTGTTGGGTTATTATGGTAACCCAACTGCTGGGTCAAAACATGTTGGTTTACAAGTTGGGTTAAATAAATAACCCAGCGTGTTTGGTTAGGGTGGATAGGGGACGTGGCTTCTACAAATGCATCAAGCTGCCTGGCGGACATTATCTACCTCCTCTGCCTCATGCTCCACCTGCTCCCAGTGAAACACTGCAAGACTTCATTTATAACATTTTACAACTGAAGCTCTTTGTCATTTGCAAGGTTTATGTAGAAATATCAGTTACTCGTCCGAGCCTGTGGACAAAAGGACTAACTTATAATGACCTAAATAAGCAAAAGTGGAGGCTAATCTAAGAGCCAAAAATGAAAGAGAAATTACACGCTAAAGTTAGCAGAAAAGTCTAATATTGTATATGTAAAACTATGTAAAAAGCTGTGTTAGTTTAAGCCTGAGCAGAGCTAATTGTTTCTGTCACTGCCTGACTTAAGGTTCATGGTTAAATAGAATGAGACGGACAAACATAGGTAGGTGAATCTTTCAAGGGATTCTATTCTTATAGAAAGTCTGCTAAAACAGTAATTTATTGATGGTCCCTAACTAGCACCAAGCGCTGTACCCAGAGAGCAACTCTCTATATATGCATCTGTTTATAGATGTTTATATTTATTATTTTAAAAGACGGTTAAAACAAGTATTTGCTAGTAAAAGATGCATTTCACCTTAAATATTCAACCCCAAAGCTGAGTCATTTTAACTCAACAATTGATTTAATTTCAACCCATTGTTGGCTATAAAATATAACCCAGGTTGGGTCAAATCATGTGTGTAGTGTAGTGTAGTGTAGTGTAGTGTAGTGTAGTGTAGTGTAGTGTAGTGTCGTGTCGTGTCGTGTCGTGTCGTGTCGTGTCGTGTCGTGTAGTGTAGTGTAGTGAGCTTTAGGTACAACCAGCCACAGTGACATCTGGCCTGCAGAACTGTATTGATTTTGCAGGACACAGTAGTTTAATGAAAGGATCCAGCAGTGAGCATTTCTCCAACCAGGGAGCTCTGTGGTTACATTGGCCTTAAGGGTAAAACACACAATATTGATGTGACCAAAACTGCCCTCCCTCACTCTCTGCATTTATTTTTCAGGGTTAGTGGTGCTCCTTAAATACAACATTTTCCTTCGACCTACAACATCATGGTTATTTTTATGGCACCATAGTTACCCACAGTGGTACAATAGTGACGACTGAAAACCTTTCTGGAATTTAAATGACCATTAACTGACAATATGTCATTCAATAACTGACAATATGTAATTTGATTCGATCAATATTTAATAGTGTGCAATAAAACTGTTTAAACTTGAATATATACAGATGCTGTAGTGTTGCAGAGGTGACATTGACATCTCTGGTGTAAAGTGACATTAATATGGATGTCAAATATATGCAATATATTCACATCAAAGTTGAGCTCAGGCTGCCAGAGTTTTAGGTATTATGGGTTCACAATGAACACAACTCAAATCGAAGTATATACTTTACTATTGACTTTATAATGCTGCCAAACCATTTTGTGTTTGTCACTTCTAAGAACGAAGGTTCGCTGAACTGTGTAATTGTGTTCTGGGAACTCTGCACTCAGCAGAGGACCTTCGCACTTGCAATTATCAGCAACATTTCCAAAACCAGAGTCAGCTTGGAACTAGTTTCACTTTTCATTAAGTGTACATGTCATCAAATTTTAAAACTCAAACATTAAACACAGTATCAGTGTGTGTAGTGTTTTCAAATACTGGCCTACAATAATAGGCCTAATTATTAGACAAAATATATTATATATTTCATATTTTTTTTATTTTATTTTTACTTCATTCAAAAATAGCATTTTGTCATATATTTTCAATTTGAAACAAGTAGCCTACAACTGCTACTAAAAATCTACCCTGAGCATTCATCCGTATAAACACACATAAGCCATTTTCCTATCCCAACCCATATTATAATCTAACCACCCCACGAAATAATGAAGAAAATCACAATTACTTTTGTTTTCTCGTATTATTACTACCTCCTATATGATCTTCACTAGACCTGCATGTGCACCCACGCATCAGAGCATTGGATAGGAAAAAAAAATCTCCCTAGCATATATACATTTCGATAATAGCAACTGCATATTTTGAAACCGCTTTGCTGGGCCATTACACTGATGTTTGTTTTATCTCACGGGCCAACTGAACCACAACACCCGTCTAATTGGTTCTGTTACTGATGATGGAATTGCTGCTTTTCTGCATCGCCTTACAACGCTCACAGACAGGCCTTTTTCCCTGCTGTCAGAGCTGGTACCAGCTCTAAAGGAGCCTGGGCAAGATGCTGTGGTAATGGAGGCCCTGCTTAAAGTGGGACTAAACCATAGACGTATAATAAGATCTGGAAGATAAACCAAAAATGACAGAGTATTGTTTTCAATAGCCTGTGCTCATTGGCGCAATTTGTCCAAAAAAAAATAAATAAATCTTCCACATTACTTCTTTGAATACTGGCCTAGTGTAACTTAATAATAATAATAATGGCTTACACTTGTAATGCACTTTTTCAAAGCCTCTCAAAGCGGGGGGGAAGACTGACGGAAACTTGAACCACATGATCATTTTGGACCAATCAGAGCAACAGCCGCAAGAGTGGAGTCAGCGCTGGCTCAGAGTGTGGCTAGGGTAAAACTCACAAAGCTAACTTTTATGCACTTTGGGGATTAAAAAAACAAAAAACTCCATGTTGTGAAAATACAACAACAATCCCTACAAAAACCGACCTTTGTGAAAACTCTGGATGCCCTGTCAGCCGAACACAGACAATTTGAATTCCCAAAAGATGCATTGTGCTTTATTCTTTCTAGGCTGGAGCTCCTGGGAGATGGAGCGTCCACTCACACAAGGACAGAGGGGGAGTGTCTTATCTGGTTCTTATTATAGATCCAAGGACTAAACACCTAAACTCAACCGAAAACCACACTGCAAATGGGGCTCAGCAGTGCCCGCCTGCCCCTGGTTCCAGAAGTAATTTCTCATTCATATTTAAAGTTTAAACACTTGCTCTGGGTTAATCTGCTGTGTGGTAACTAATGACTACAAGACCTATAATTGTATTTAAAATCTCTTTCTGAAACCTTATAAACAACTAAGATATTTAAACATTTAGATGAATATTGCATTTTAAATATGCTTTTTGGACATACAACTGCGTTATGGAAACTAGTTACCACACAGATGGTTAGCGTCTGTGATGCCTTTGAACTCTTAATATTTAAGTTTTTCGAAAAGTCTGTGAGAAAAAATATTCATTTGTTGATGTCAAGATCCCAGTTTGCCTTGTGTTTTTGTGCTGTTTTTCCCCCTCCCTTCTGTGTCTGAGCCTGGAGCTGGGCGGAGACTAGGGCTCTTCCCATGCACACCTGCAACTAACTGACAATCAAGCTGCACCTGGGGAGGACAAAGGTGCAAGATCGTCTGTGTATCCACAGTGGTACAGCTCTACTTGGCTCAGTTTCTTGTTTTTGCATCTTGCTAGTCATTTCTAAGTTGGATGTTTTTGCTCCTCGTCAGATCTCGCTCCCTGGACCCGCTTAGCTCCTCTGTCTCCGACGCAGCTCTCCATGACCGGTACGAACCTCACACCCTCCGACTCAGCTCACCTCTACCGGTAATGCTCACCTCGTCTCTGACCCCACTGCCCACAATCTACTCCTGGACAACTGCAAACAACCCCGCTCTCAAATATCTGATCAAGCTACCTTCATGCACACATTTAAAAACTGTAAAATAAACATTGTTAAACTATTCCCTGAGTTCTGTCTCTTTGGTCCCCTTGTCAGTCGTTGACAGAGATGCTAATCTGGCCGGTACTTGGTGGACTAAAGGGGAGAGAGGAGGAGGAGCAGGGTCTGGACATGTAAGAAACAGTGTGAAAATTGCCCCAAAAAAAGGACTAGGAACAGGAAACCATGCTATTCAAACCTGGTACTGATATAAATACTTATGCAGTTAATAACAGTACTTGCATGTTTTCTCTGATCTCCAGCTTTTTGCTCTGTGTTTTTCGAACATCTGAACAGCAGTGCATGATGGGATGTAAGAAGCCGCGAAGTCTGGCCAATCTCCATGGTAACGCAGACCAAATTTGTCGGCCTCATTTGTGGACTGCATGAAATGGAACAGGCCTTGTTGCATCTGAAGTGAAGTATATACTGTGCAGCTGTTGAATTGGGACACGTCTTATAAATGAAATGGCCTGTTATATTTTTGGTGCATTATGGTCACAGAGCAGCATTGTGATGTGGACGGAAGCTAAAGACCAAGTGCCCAAACAAACCAAAAACAAAGACGCCAACACTGACAGACGTACGTAGTTCCACGTCATCAAAAATGCAGATTATTTTGTTTTGAAAAATGTGCAGAGGGAAGCGCTTTGTGCATTTGTGAACAGGGAAGACGTCTTTGCTTTCATCTCAGCTGGATTTAACAAACGTTGGATTTTTCTACTTGTTTTCACTGTTGTTTCTCATGACGTTCCGCCTTTTCCCCAGTCAGAAGACATTTGACATCGAAGGAACCAAATGAGTGGTTATGGAGTTTACTCACCCACTTGAAACGGTCCTGCATGATGATGTTGTTCTTGTTTCTAATATCGTACAGCTCATAAATCCAAATCCAAACCTGCTCTTTGCCTGGAGGTGCTGGAGCTGCTCTTGTATTTTCAGCCATATAACCTTGAAGCAATATTCTTACCCACAATTACATCACGTCAAGAACATTTTATTTTATTTTTTTTCATGGCTGTTGCAGACCACTTTCTAAAGGTGCAGTTCCATCAAACAGCAACCAGGAAGGCAGGAGACTTTCAACAGCCATTTCCAAAGAGAGGTGTAGCACTGTGTAATTTTCCTAGTGGGGGGTTCGTCATGTTCTTGTCTCCATGGAGATGTTATTGCTTTTCCTGTAATGTTTCATATTTCAGTACGAGAATAAAAAAATTACATTTATAATATAATTTTGTATGGCATAATGTTTGAGTCACAATTTTGTTGAATGACACTTCACCTCTTGTTAACTCAAAATTAACTGATATAACTTGCAATAGATCTAAGTATAACAAACTGTTGCCAAATGCCATGGCTGTGTAGGATTTAAGTTGGTGTGAGTCCCAATATAACAACACCATCCAAAATCTGGGTTATATTTTGGAGCAAATGAAACAACACAGATAAGTTGATTTGCGGGGACAGAAGACCAAACTATGATAATGTAAAAGTTGTATGTAGATGTAAATAAATTGATTCTTATAAGTATACTTAATATGTTGTCTCTGCTGCAGTTCACATAACTGTTTTGTGCATAAAATCCACAAGTTAAAATGTCCATGGAGCACTCGGTGTGCCCCAGGCGTGTCATAAAATCGAGGATCATTGTTTTTTGATTGAGAATGGAGACTGTGTATTCCACAGTCACTGTCCTCATAAAGAAGACTGTATGACATACAGTCCTTAAGTCCTTTATGGCAGCTTGTGACAGGCACACCCTTTGATTTAACTGCATTCAGTAAGAGATGGGGTCTCACTTCCTTCCACTGGTCAACTCCCATCTTCCTCCTTGTCCCCTAGTTGTTTGAAGTTGAGAGCTGCATCATCCTGCAGTTCATGAAGGAGGGAATCTATGTCATATATGGTTTGTACCAAACATCAAACAAAGTAAACATTCTTCATTTACATGCTAAACAGACATTAACTACAATATATGTAAAATACCTGAAGCTGAAAATCTGATCCCATCATTAATGGGACAAGGACTAATGGCTGCCTCAGCTTTACAACACAAATAACATGATGCACTGAAATAACCTTTTGACAGGCTTGATTCAAAATCCAATACAAAAATCCCCCTTCTTGGAAACTAGTTGGGGGTATCTCCTCACTCAAAAAACTATCACCCAGTAGTAAGGCTGCCACAAGCACGTCCAAATGTATATGTATATTAGCACACGTTCTAACACAAACCGAACAAAACAACAGAAAACTGAAAATATATAGATAAAACAGAATATTTTTAAGCAAAGTAGTAGAACGAGAGAAGAGCAGTAGCTACAGTAGAATGGAAAAGAACAGAATGTTATAGAGAGTAAAGAATGGCTTGGTGAAAGGAGCTGGAGGACGTGTCTGGGGTGAGGGAAGTCTGGGAGTCCTTGCTTAGACTGCTGCCCCCTTGACCTGGCCCCGGACAAGTGTAAGAAAACGGATGGATGGAAGTAGCATTCATATAATGTAAAAAAGAGGGCTGACTCTCTTCCATTTAGACCAGGAACTGTGGAGCTCCAAGCAGAACCCAGTCGAGCTCATCTGTAAGGCACTGAAACCCCAAACCACGGCAAGACCATCCCAGCTGAAAAGTGCTATGTAACGCTTGAACTAAATTGTTTAAAAAATCTGTTCAGAATATTATATTACCTTAAGGTTTCAGAAAGATCAAGGTGCATTTTTCAACCAGAAGCTTGAATTACATCACACTGAGGCCATATTTCTCAATGCACCCGGTGACTCTTTGATATTTAGACAGAACGGAAAATAAATGGACACTTAAGTTAAATTCAAAACCTAAATTTCAAAAGTGTTGGTGCAGGTTCGTATAAATGGCGTAAAATTAGCTGTCAAAAATGGGATTTGCTACAAAGAGATGGCGTGAAAGTGTAGTTCACACAAATTAAAATAAAAAATTGTAGCATTAGCACAGAGATGAAGCATAACTTTTCCAAAACAAGAATGTAATTTTACCCAAAACAAGATCAAATTATTTTCAGTGTGGTACCAATTGTTTTATTTGTTTTTTGATCAATATTTATCAATGATGCCAGAGAGAGAGAGAGTCAGTGGTGAGACATTTGCAGCACAAATTTTAATCAGCAAAATACTAAAATCCATGAAAACTGTTGTAGCAGAATTTACAATTTCATAAAAAAGAAAACTTGTTTTGAAATTTCTGAGTTATGAATGTGGTACTTTTAAATCTTGCATTGTTTTTTTCTTAACTATTTTGAGTTAGCATGGACAACATCTATTATACAACAATTTCATCAGGATTTCATTTTTATTCTTTTATTTATTTATTTTTTATCTGAAGGCAGAAGTTGTTGTTTTTTTTTGCTTTTTTTTTTGTTTTTTGTTTTTTTGCTTGGTTAAAAAAAAACAAAAAAAAAAAATCATCTCATTTTAAATGTTGACAAAATAGTTTCTATGTTGTTTTTTTTTTGTTTCTTTTACAAATGGCCAAAAACCTCAAAACAGTTCTGAATTTCTGATCGAAGGGCAGAAGATTAACACTGTTGTTCAAGTGAAATATCTAAGAGTTATTTTGGAATCACATTTTGTTTTAAAAAGCACAGTAAAAAGCTCTCATTGGTCTGGTCTCTTGTCAATATCCTGAGTAAATATAAAATGTTCAGTTACAACCATTTAATTTTGTTTTGAAATCTAAGAAATGTATTCAAAATTATTACTATTGCAGCTCCATCTACACTGAAAAATTGTATTAAACTTTCGTCCTAAAAACTCCCCAATCCACTCTCTCTGGTCTCTGTGAACCCAAAATTGCACAGTATCAAAAAACCTTTGCTCAGTCACCTTTTCATTTCAAACCATCAGACAGAGAATCAGCTCCAGACTCTGAAATTGTCTGTAGATTTGAATAATTTTACAAGAAATTTGGAAAAAGTACATTTCAGACAATGAAATGTGTCCACACCAGTCTAGTTCATTTTATAATCTTCTGTCTCACTGTAAAAAACTGCACATAATTGATTTTTTTTTTTTTACTTATTTTACTGCTAAAAAAACAAAAAAAAACCAAACAACTTATTTTACTGCTAATGTTAATGATGAACTGTATTGAAATGTGTGTTCACCTGCACAGGGACTGTAGAGGGAAAGCAGCAGGCGCTAAATCTGGTACAAATCATCTTTTCTTTGGTAAGATTCATGATTTTGTACATGGCCCCTGACAAATAAAGAATAAAGAAACACAAGAAAAATAAGTTAACACTATACAGTTTAACATGGTCAATTTCAGATACATCAGGAACTCCCTAACTACTGAAGCCTGAATCTAAATGCAATGATAATCCCACTTTTTTTTTTTTTTTTTTACTGCATAACAAGTTGGGCACAGGCCTGTAAACCTCTAGAATCATGATCTCCTGAGTGACTCCATCTACCGTGCGTGGCGAGTGCAGCATCCCCAAACCCAGGACAACGTTTAGAAACTCAGGCTTTTCCTGTGCAGTCATCCGTCAGTGGAATATGTTACCAACAGAGCTGATAACATGTACAAACGATGGCGCCTCTCGAACCAAACCTGCTCCCCTAATGTTGACTGACATGTGTTTGGAGAGAGGATGATGTTCTGGAGTGAATGAATTGATATATGCCTTTGGGTGATGGAGGGTGACATTGAGCTGCTGAGAAAAGTGGATATGAATGATGTTACAGAACTTGTAGAGTGGTCTGGTCATTGTAAGCCACGTTCTTTATATGTTTGATGTTAGCTATAATGAGCTATAATGTCAGCTTGCCCAGGGGGAATAAAGTAAATACTAACTAATAAACTAAAACTAACTAATAAACCAAACTACTCAAAAAATGAAGTCAAATAAAAAGGTTTGTTAAATTATATATGTTTTATTGCACTTAAAAACATTGAAAAACATGCATCCTTACAGGCTTGCCTCTTTATAGAGCTAACTTGTAACTTGGACTGAGTTAGAGTAGGCTACCTGCTTATTAAAGATTCACTGTTTCAAAACTGGTATCATGGTATGTTGTTTTTTTTGTTTTGTTTTTTAAAGAAATTAAATACAATTTTCAGTCTCTGTACTGGTATTGGTTGATATCAAGTATCAGCAGATACAGACAGAAGCTATAATGTCAAAATCAGTATCGGAACTGAAAAAGATGGATTGGTGCATCTCTATTGCTTCTCTAAACGCATATGCTGTGGCTTATATCAAACTGATCCATCTCTTTGAATTTTATGCAGTGCTTGGGAATTTCTTGGAGAAGTGATTTTTCAAGTTAAAATTTTTTGATCCAATGAAATAGTTTTTCACAAGTTTCCATTCTCCAAGCCTCCCTCTTTCTCATGAATGTCTCTGACCTTATACTGAATTAATTAATTCAATAAAAGTTTTCATGTGTCAGTGATAACATTAAACTTAACTGCCAACAATCAAAGCGGCAACTTGAAAAAACATCAAAAGTCCACTGATGTGTAACTTTGGCAGAGGACAGCACAGTGCAGGACGGCCCTCCACAGCATGTGAACACAGGATGTGGAATGGCTCATTCACTACAATGAATGAACAGTTCTTGCAACAGTTGTGGCGCAGTGTAGCAGAGCTGCATGATGTGGAGTCAGCCCATAATAATTTAGTAAGAGAAGTCTTCCGGATAAATGGGTTGGGATGTGATGATATTAGGGGATTCACTCCACTCTAGTTGTTCTGATAACAATCTTTATCCGATTATAGTCTCTTTCTCCAGAGAACCAGTCACGCTACTTCATGCAGTTAAAGAGGGGGTATTATGCAAAATCTTTTTTGCTTTCTGCCATGTTGTAATGTTGTTCACTTATCAAAAATATGCCTGAAGAGGGTTTAAATGCCATCTCCCAGGCTCTATTTGAAACCTCCTTAGCTGTAGGATTGTGTGCAATGCTCAGCTCATAAGCCCATGTCGTCTATGATCCCACACGGCAATTCTCCATAAATATACAAAAACATGAAACAAAACTGATGTGATGTGCAGTAGTTTCATTAGCGAGATGCACGCTGATTGTGTTTTGATAGAGCACTGAAGGAGGAGTGCCTTAACAAGGTGAGCAAAGGGAGAAGAGACTCAGAGTGTCAAAAACAAGTAAAACCTACAAAACATGTTAATACATTATTATTATTTTTTTACAAATATAGCATGTTCAAAACAATAAAAGGTAACAAGGTGATCTAAATATGTGATGGGTTAACAATTAATACCCCACAGACATGGCCGGCCCAGCCTATAAGCAGACGAAGCTGCTGCTTTGGGCCCCTAGGCCACCAGAGGGCCCCCAAGAGCCCATACATTTATATTGAAAATAATAAGTTTTGGAGTTTTTTGGAGACTAAATGGCGCTCAGGTGTTTATACTAGTCTAAATATCCCCCTTAATTAATTAGATGTTTTTCATTTCCAGTAGCTAACTATCTGCTGCCTACATTTGTTTTTGAGTCGGGCCGTGGTGTGGACAGCCACATGTTTACATCAGTGTGAAGGACCCGCTTACCTCAAGGTGCACTCTAGGTGTGCTCAGGCAACAGAAATGCATCATGGATGTATCTGAATGGGTTTTTTTACAGACTAAAAGACTTTAAGAAGAAGTTAAGTTTATCTAAAGTATGGCCCAAAGCATGAAGAGCCCAGAGGAAGATCACTTTGGGGAAAGAGGGACTTTTCAGAGAGGACTCGAAATATTTCACCACATTTACACTATTAGACATGCAGAGATAAAACAGTGAAGCTGGAGGATTATAATTATGCATACAGGACATATATCAGAGCGACGAAGACAGCATGTGAGTCTTTTTATGAAACTGTCTGTTTTTGGTTGTGGCTGATCCTTTTGTGAGTGTCGCTAAAGCAGGTCACTGCTCCTGTGTCAGATTAACAGCTCTGATTATGGCAGAAACCTCTCTTTGTTACATCTGCTGGATGAAAGGACAATCTGCAAACAACTACTGTATGCATTCTAAATGCTCATTAATTAATTTATATTGTGTCTCAACTCTGGATCCAAAGCCTGACTATAAACATCAAAATAATGTGATCATAAAATCCTCTTCTTCTGGTCTGTTCTTTGAAGTTACCAGATTTTGTGCATTATTTAATGTTCAGTCCTTCCAAATGATGTAATGATTATAAATCGATGTTCTGTTCAGACTGTTTCTCTTATGCTGCTCTAACTTGGATCAATACTTTGTACTTCTTGAGTGATATGATTTTGAAGTAAGTGTACTCTTGTTTAAATACATCGTTTGGCTACTCCATCCAATCCTGTATTTTATAACATAAAGAACTGATAAATGTAAGCCCACTATAGAATACTGGAACACATTAAAATGCACCAAAAATTAACATGTTTTATATTGTTATACTTGTGGGTATTGCTGATGTGGACCTCTAGATTTTTTTACAACTTTTTTACTACTTTACTACTACTACTACTACTACTCTATCTTTTTATTGTGGCAGTTGAAGAGTGTATGGCATGCCTTTGATATTGCTGTCCTGTCAACACATTGTTCTCTAACACTATTATTGCCTAGGTTTGGTTTCCCTTGTCTGTGATTGGCTGGTGAAGGACCCCAGAGGCGAGGTAAGTGCCTTTCTCAGCACAAGCGCTGCTCCACTTATAGCCTTTGTTGTTATTTGTGTTGGCGTTGCCGTTGGTCCTCTTGTTTCATCTTTTATTTTGTTTTATTTCTTAGACAGAGGAAAGAGCCTGGATATGAGAGAACGCTTTATGGTTGGGTTTGCCCTTGTAAAGTTTTTGCTGCTGTCAGTGTTCTATACCATGCTTTTCAATAGCACACCTCAACTGAAGACATGAACGACAAAACAATGCAAAATAGTGTTTACAACTGGACATTTTGATAGATTTTTGTTGGAGTTGTTTAATTATCCTTTCATACTTGAACACAAAACTGGGGCAGAATTCAACTGGGCTCAAACTAGTCATAAAACGTTCATATTTCATAAATTCTGTAAAAATGTAAAAAATCTATACATTTTGCTTATGTGATCTATTATAATATAACAAAAAATTTAAATATACATATTCATTTTTACATTAGGTAGCTTTTTGTTTTATGTAGACCATAGATCATATATATAAATGGACATAGCTAACTTTTTAGCCACTGCATTCTAGATAGGAAGTGAATATGGACACTCTTCCAGCTCCATCAACTCTGGCTTCAATTCACTTTACATTGAAAAAACTGTCGCCCCTGTCTCCATTACTGCTGCTGTCAGGCTCGACATTTTGATATTAAAATGTTCGTATTAACCTGCTTGACATGATTCTGGTATTTTTATTTTGCTATTGTGTCAGTAAATCAACACATGAATCCAATCAACACAGAATCCATGCTTTTTCACTGCATTCGTTTTACATAAAAGAGTCAACTGAATGTTACGCAAGGATGATCAATGTTTGGTTTGCAGATTTGCACAAACCCAGTAGATGGAACATATTTTGTGTTTCTTTCTTGTTGTTCCAGGTCCTTTCAGATAAATATTCACAGCGTCTAAAGAACGGCAAACTCTGCCCACAATTCAAAGCTCTGTCACTATGTTTATATGCAGAGAAATACGAGTGCACTAAACTTGGCGTGGGACGATTTTGAAATTTGGTGTCGCGGTTATCATGGCCAAAATAATTGCGATTAATGATTATATTACTCTAAGACAGGGGTTCCCAAACTTTTTCCACCGAGGGCCATATCTTGAAAAATATGCGACACGGAGGGCTAGTGGTCAATACAGTGGATAATTGAGATGGGAGCATTTAACATATTTTTGACTTCATACTTTAAATAAGGCTTGAAATATTAACATTTAGTCTGTTTGACAATGCAACGTGATGTTATTTAGGTTATATTGGTAGGATTACTCAAATTTGCCATAAAAAGTACTGATTATGATCAATTGGGCCATTTCATGTGAAGGTTTGAGGGCCAATAAAAATTGGTCTGAGGGCCGCATTTGGCCCCTGGGCCGTAGTTTGGACACCCCTGCTCTAAGATGTCTGTGTAATCCTTCTGTTGTCCAGGTGTGAGAGGGAAGTTAAAGAAGCTATTTTTGTTAGGAAAAACAATCCTTCCTTAAACAGGAATAGAGGCCTGAGACATAATCTCTCACTGATCTATAACTCTATCCTCAGACCCAAAGCAAACAGGAACAAAGAGAATAGGGGGTTATAGAGATTATAGTTCTGCACTTTGTTACAAATGAAAACAACAATGAGCAAGAAGATGAGCAGTGAGCAAGAAGTAGTCATTTTTTTCTGCACATTCTGGTGATATAATGGCAATAATCTTTGATGGCTATTATCACGATTATATCAAATGTCACAATAAATATAAAGTGATTGCTGTCGACCCTTTTTATCACAATAAACGATATTGTTTATTACCCCTACGCTAAACAACCAAATTCCAAAAATTTTCTCCCTAAGACCTGTCAGATCACTCAAGTTTACGTGGAAACCAAAGACCAAATAAGTGTGAATGTGGGACTAAGACATTCAGCTGCGCCTTCTTATTTAGCATTAGCAATAAAACTTTGCAGACATAAATATTAATAAAAAAGGATATAGAAATAGCAGCAACATAAGCAACATCTCATTTACTTTAAGCATTTGTTGTTCAGACCTGCTAGGAGCTGTATTACTCACCAGTTATCTCCTCTCTGTAACACAAATAAACAAACTGAAGTGCCCATAGTTTTCACTTTAACGCAGCAGACCAAAACAATGAAGAAACATTAGCCCGTGATGGAGGGATTGTAGTGTGCCTTTGCTGCTCATCTAAAACAAATCCAAACATGTCTGATATTTTCTTGGCTGTTTCTTACCCTGTGCAGTTGAACACCTCTTCAAGTCTGCATCTAATGTTTATCAGACTGCTCCGTGACAAGCAGCCGGAATCCGAGTACTTATGGGTTTCTCCAGATGTGTTGTTTAGATCAATAAACTTGGCCTGTTATCCAGTTTTTCTTTTTACATGTAAACCTAGTGAATGAATACATTTACTACAGAATTTCTTCATGTTGACTATGTTCTCTTGCATAATAAATGTAGCCTATTAATCTTCCTGCCCCACTTTAGCTCACTGAGAATGAATAGTATATATTTCCCGTGGTTCATGAGTCAAAATAAAAACATGACTAATTTGTAGTATAATACGACAAGTACATTCGTTTGTGATGTGAATAAAGCCTGATGTACTTAAGTTTGGGTACTGGTAGGAGAGGGGGGAGGGGGGGTTCCTTTATGGGCCGAAATGAATGTGCATTAAAGGATCAAGGGCCAAACGTAATGACAGTTTGCACATCAAAATATTCCTCTGCAAAGAAATGTATGATTTAATTCACTTTAAATACCTCCTGACTCCTCTCATATCTTGACTGTCTTTTCAATAGAAGCTTCTCCTCTTTGGGCACCCCTAATCTATTGCAACATCATCAACTCCCGTAATGTTATGGGAGTTATATTTCAATGAAAGATCATTGAGATATAACTCCAGTAACATTAGTTCAGATACAGAATTGCTTATGTAAGTATTTTCTACGTAGTGTAACTGCACAAATTCCGAGGCTGAGTATAGTGATAATATAACTGAGATATTCCTCAGTGTCAAGAGCATAGCCATTAAAAAGCTATTTCCTAAAATGCAATATCCCTTTGAAGTATGCTACATTAGGCTTTCTTACAGATCATTTGGTGGATGGGACTTTTGGGTACAATAGTGCACTAAGCCAGCCTGCCATGCAAGTTCTCTCAAGTTCTCTTGTGGTTGCTGTTGTGGTTGATGTTGTAGTTGTTGTTTTGGTTGTTGTGGTGATTGTTGTTGTGGCTGTTGTTATGGTTACCATGGTAGTTGATGTTGTGGTTATAGTGGTCATTGTGGTTGTTGTGATTGTCATTCTGGTTGTTGTGGTTGTGGTCATTGTTATGGCTGTTGTGGTGCTTCATGTTGTGGTTAATAAAGTATCAAAATAAGACCAACTATGCAAAATTGCTAAATAACAGTAACTGAATCAACAAAATAGGACTTGGGAACACCAGGAAAGTTAAAACAGAAAAGTCCAAAATAGTCCAAACTCAAAGTTCAAGGAATCACAAAAATACACTCATAACAATGACAATACACAAACAAAGTAAAATACTAAAAAAAAAAAAACACCAGGAAACAAGAAACAGGTGAAACACAATCAACAGACAGGAATTTAAACTCAAAAACAAAAACACCCAGGACATATGTTAAATTAAAACACCAAGGACATGAACTATAGAAATCTAAAAAAACAAAAAAAACAAAAAACAAAACAAAAAAAACAACAACTAACAACACTTTGTTTTTTTTTTACAAAAATGTTAACATTTTATTTGTACCACATTTTCCGTTCATTTTTTGGTACATGTTTTTACTTAAATATTTGGTCCCAAAATTCTCTGTGAAAATGTTTGTATACAAAGAAACTTGGCAGTGTTCATGCCAACATATCTGCAAATGTGTTTGCCTGGGATCCAAAAAACACACTTTTGCAATACTTTACAAAGATGTGAGTCTGTCTCAATATGTTTGCCCAGGCTTGAGACACAACGGAGGATGTGGGGACCAAACGGATCAGTCTGGCCAAAAAGTTTTTTTTTTTAAATGATATCTCTATTTTTTTTGTGTGTGTCTTTTTTTCAGTGTCTTGCCTTAAAATACAGATGTTACAACTTTTCATTTCAACTTTTCATTGTACCTGCATTTGTCAGTATCGCCCGTCTCTGATCCTGGTCCATTCTGGAGTGTATTCACTGATACAAAACCGCTGATGGAAAGAAGACACCACAAAAACTCAACTTTCTTTCACTGCTACCGCTTTACAAGTATTGTTTAACTTTTGGAGAACTGTGAGTGGAAGCAGTGGAGTTTGGAGACGTAGCCTGCTCCTCTCAAACAAAAATGAGCCAGGCTTCGAGAGAGGCAAATAACACTTTAAACCTTTTCCCTCCTATTCGATTTCTCCATCACATTCGGCTTGGTAATACCACAGAGGACAGAATGTACCTCTCCTCACGGGCCCCGAGCAGAGAGCAAAGTTTTATCCTCTTTAAAATTGGATACTTCTCTGGATGGAAATTTGGATGGGCCAGCAGTGGATTGCTTGCATGAAGGGAACCGAATAACGACCAAATCAAAACTGCCACAAACCCAATAGATACTTTATGCTTTACAGAAATACAGTAAAGGTGACTGTATCCAATTTATGTTCCAGATATGAGTACGTTTCGTCTTGCCCCAATACAGAGATATTGTAAAAGAAGCTGTTTATAATTGTAAGGCATTTTATAGTACGAGAATCAAGAAGTGGACAGTTTATATGCTAGCTGTAACTTTATAGTGATGGCAAAAGTCCGCTGTACTCATAGACTGTATAAAGAAGTGGACTAACGGAGTGTGATGTCACCGATAGCGTTCGGCTGAGTCAGTTTCAGAGGCGAATTGGAGCCAAGTTCTATATTTGCAATTCCGACTGTGCGTATCATAGCAACCAAAGAGCCAATCCGGAGCAAGGATGTTGAAGGTAACGCCCTGTTCCACTCGCACCACTGGTTTTGCAAGCAGGGGCCGCTTAGCAACACCGTCGGTCTAACCTTGGGGAAGTAAGGTGCCTGATTTGTCTGTTATAAATGTAGAGCAGGCACAAATATTTTAAGACCAAAATGACAAACCTGGCAGCAGCAGTTACAAAGAGAGGCAGTCCTATTTGGAATTCAGTAGCTGGCAGGTTAGCTATGTTCATTTATGTGTACAATCTGTGGCTTATAAACTCATCATGGTTAATAATTAGATGTTAGGAATGTGTTGGGAAAGTGAGAAATAACACTGGACCGCTGTAAACAGTTTATGAATTCCAAATCCGATCATGCAAATTTTTCCACTGCAATGAGCTTTCTATATGCTTTTCACAACTGTAAGAGACCAGAGTTTACACTGACGATAAAATGGATAACTGTTAGCATGCTAGCAAGGCACTTATTGATTTTCAGACAGTAAAACACTTTATAATTAAATGCAGCACAGCAAACTTATTCTGGCCCCAAGAGCTGATTATGCAATACATCTGTACTGGAGCAAGACAAAAAAAAATGAGTACAGGGCCTTTAAGTCCCTGAAGTTTCAAGTTAAGGAAATGATTAAGGTTAAGGTTTGGTTAAGTTTAGGAACAGCGTCAGGTGGTTCAGCCTCCCAGAGCTGTAAATGTAGCACTAACCGTCTCCTGTTTGTTTTGCTATGGGTTTTGTTTTCTGTTTGCTCTGATTAGTTACTCTATCAATCTTCTGCCAATCAAAATTCAGTTCCAATGGCATGATACCAAACTTTTGGTGTCACTCTGAGAGGCAGGCAAAGTTGCAAACTTCTAATTACAGAGAGACTGCTTTGGCATGTTTAGCCAAATGGGGCTGTGCCAAATTTGATAAAAACACGAAAAAGAGAACTAGTTCTGGTTCGCAGTGGTCTAGATTATTCCTCACTTACATTATGCAATCCGAATATCCTAATTATTCACTGCGAGTTTATAAGTGGTTTTCACAGCTCTCAGAGACTAGTGCAGAGTCCAGCATGCTAACACCCACTTGTGCAATAAAATGCTTTATAGTTAAATGCAGACAGCAGAGCTGATTATACAATAAATCTGTACTGGGGTTAAGGATGTCACATTATCAACATTTTGAGTTACAATTACTGTGAGGAAAAATACTGTGGTTTTATTATTATTTACAATTATTTACAAAAAAAAGACTCAGATTTTCTTTTATATTTATACTATATGGCAATATTTTTCAGAATAAAACATGCATGTTTTTTCATATCCCAATGAGTGAAATAATCTTCCTTTGTTTTTTGTTATTCAGTTACAGTAATGGTTATTATTATGTTAATAGCCTATTCTTCCTGCGTGCGCTCCATACACGTGCACTGAAGGGATACATACTGTTTTTCCAGCTGATCCTTGAGCCACATACTTCACTTTCACTTTCAGATCACAGTTTATATCACATGTTGTACTCTTAAAGCACACTGGTCAGGTACCTTTTAAGTACAGATCTGAGGAGCTACAATTGATATAGACAGATGAGCAAAGCCCCGAGGCGAGGAGCTGACCGTTTAATTGTACATACTCAGGGTTAGGAACAGCATACATAGAACTTACAGTTTTGTTCAATTATTGTGAACCTTTCAAACGCTTGAGCTAAAAAATCATTTTAATATGCGCAGCTCATTTATTTTGTTTTTCTAATGTAAATAGGCTGTGGATGCCTGTGCTGATAGATTGCTCTTATTTAGAAACATCTGAGTAAGTTAAAATATGCCCAGATATGTATTAAAATGCATGAGATTCCATTCTATTGTCAGACCAAACTGCCAACCAGCGCTCACTGCTTCCTCAGCTTTTCTGCCAAACAGTACTGGAGCAGATGTGCTGTGCAAACCTCATAAGCAGCGCACCGAAGCCAGAAGAGCATATGGCGACCGAAGCACGAGGATGGGAGCGGCAGGCTAGCACCATTCTGAAAAGCTGCTGCCCACTGCTAAATATACCCACCATTATATGACCAGGAAGGGTTTGAGAATCGCTCTGCCAATCATGAGTCATTGTTCCAGGTCGACACTTAGATCAGCCAGTAGATGATCTGGATATAAAGGAACAAGCTGGGAGAGAGTGGCACTTGGACAAGTTGAAATGTCAGCAATAAAATGAAGACAGGGGATGGTGGACATAAAAAAAAAAAATTAAAAAAAATGGCTCCCTAGCATTGGTGGAAGAAGTACTCACTTCTATTACTTAAGAAAAAGTACAGATACTGGAGCAAAATAATACTCAGATCAAAATAAAAGTATCACATGAAAACGTCTGCTTAAATAAAACTATTAAAATGTACTTAAAGCATGAAAAGTAAAAGTATTTTGCACAGATAAAGATTTGTGGTGAATTTTGTTCAACAAAAACAAGTGAATCGATTGCTCTTTTTCTGGCAGTTTTTATCTGGATCCTTTTGTTTGCTCAAATTATAAACAACAGACTTTTCACCAGGTGTCAAACTATGATTAAAAAAATAGTTTCACTTTTTAGTCAAAAATGTTGTGAAGTATAAAGTACAGATACCTGCTCTCAAATGTGGTGAAGGAAAAGTAAAAAGTATGTTATAGTATACTACTTTTGCTTCATTACATTCCACCACTTGTATAAATAATGCTAAGTCTAGTTTCGACCTCTACAAACTTGTTCTGAAATGTAGTTTAGCAGTTAGCATCAGTAAAATGTGCACTCAGAATCCTACAATGAAAACGTAATTTGTACTTTAGGGCTGGACGATATAAAACCTTTGACGATGATACAGGTGTAATGTTTGGGGACAATATAAAACAAATATGATAGAATTTGTGTAAAATGCCTATGCACAGTGCTGTTGTTTCATCCAGTTTAAAGCTCATGGAGTGAGAAGTACGGCACTCCTTAAATGTTCAGCATTTTGTCCAGGTGCAGAGCTGCTTAGCATTTTAAGTTTATCAAAGATGCTGCATGCTGTATTTTCCCTGATGAGTGAGTTCATTCCATAATCAGCAGATGTATTTACATTTACAACTAAATTAAGGTGAAGCGACAGTGATAGTATTTTTATTTTATGTTATTTATTTTTTGTGATCTGTTAAATAAAGTTAACTAATATGTTTATTTATAATGGTCTTGTGTCTAAAAAATTACAAAATTACCTGTGCCAAAACGCTACACTTACCAATTCCTAAAGCTATCCCTGATCCTAACCCTAACCTTAACCTGATTGTGAAAAAGTACACTGTCAATAATCTACATTTACAAGCATGACCACTAATACAAAGTGACTGTTGTTTGGCATAACTGTGTTTGGGGAAAAATGGTGCCACTGATTGTGTTTCTGTTATAATTTTAGGTCTAAATTAAGCTTTGTCTTGTCAAAAAATCTGTTTATTAGATCTTGCAAGAGAGGTGAAAGACCAATAACCACATTCAACGATACAATAACATTTAACTGGACTTTGCATCGCTGCATAATGACATAAAAACTCCATGTATCTGACTGAATGTCCCTGTGCTTCACTTTACTGCTGATCTGGCCTTTATGCTGCTGCTATGATTGTTACTGTTTATGACACATGGGCTGCACTGATGTCATTATTGTGCTAATATTTACACTGAGGTTATTTATGAGGCTATTGGATGGACTCTTGCACCTTTTGTATCTCATTTTACATCAGAACTATGCAGTGTTTTTGTTTGTTTTATGACAGTAAGAATCTTGAATGTTGAATAGGAAAACACTATTTAGAAGTGGGTTGCCATGGTTGCAGAAGAATGTCCCAACCCGGATGAAATGCTGATCTTTTAGGGAGTCCCCCGCGAAGCATTGCAGCGATAGAAGAGGAGAGAGACAAACCAGAGTTTGTTCCCAAAAAGGGTGCAACTCCTGTGGTCTGGATCTGGTTTGGTTTTGGTCCAGCAGATACACACCAGAGCACTATATTTTGTGAAAAATGCAACTGGGTAATTGTGGTGAAGGAAGGAAACATGATAAACCATTTAAAGCAAAAGCACTCAACTGATGTGGCGGTAAGACTGAAGAAACTGACTCAGCAAACAATCAGCACAACTTTAAATAGTGGCACAGAGGTCGCAAACTGAGGGGACCGTACCAATGCAGTGACAGGAATATCACACCGATCCAGAGTAGATCAATACAATGTGGTGTTACTTAATGTGGAAAACTACTGTTGTTCATGCTCACATAAGGATAATGCAAGTAAATAAATGACCAGATAATAAATATTGTGCTTCATTCTGTATTATTCAAATGTATATGCACATTGTACTTCATATAAATACAAAATATGATTAATAGGCAAGGCAAGTTTATTTGTACAGCACAATTCATACACAAAGTAATTCAAAGTGCTTTACGGAATAAGAAAGACAATAAAATCACACAAAGGAAAGCATAAATAATCACAAATAATCATCATAAAATGAAAATTAAAACAGAAGAGTGATGAATAAAACCCTTTCAGTCATGCACAACTAAACAGAACTTAAATACACTTAAGTGCCATTCTAAACTCTATCTGTGCTATAATTATTTTTTTTTTTTTTCATATGTGTCATTGAGAAAGAAGCATGAAGGACCCAAAGACTGAGCGAGCAGCTGGAATGGTTAAGAAGACTGATGCTCCAACTGCTTTTGGCCACAGTTTGACGTCCCAGCGGGCTCTCGAGGGTGCCCAAAAAGAACTGGGCCTACCAAAACACATTTATAACTGAATGTTGCACTTGTCGGGGTTCAAAGCACAGACTGATCCAGCGGCTCCTTGAACAGGAAATATAGCACAGGTTTTAGTTGCTGATAAAACTGCAAGGCGTCTCATGTTGACGTGGACAGACATAGAGGTGTTTGACTCAGCACTGCATTGAGTTCGCAGATGCATTTTCTGCTGAAGGATATGTGACTATTTCATTTGAACTTCAGATTTTTAATAATGATATTTTTTAATAATGATCTGTAAAAGTAAGAGACTGACACTCAGCTCACTAAAGACATCTAAACAGCAATACTTAATTAACTATGTGAACAAAAGCTATAAAAACACACGGAGACATGTAAACCAGAAGAGTGAGAGTGAAGTAATCAAGGTCCAAGCTGTTAGTGAACTGAAACATCTTGTGTCAGAGGAGGCACAGCTGAAGGTGTTTTAGCTAAAGCTCCTTCTCCATCCTGAGGAGAAGAACAGTGTCAAGGAGCTGTTAAAAGCGAAAGAGGAACCTTGAAACTGCAGCTCTACAGTTGTCCTGATTGGCTGTTGGATTGTAGACCATTGTCCATTTGTCTCCTCCGTGCCGTGTCTCTTGTACAGTACAGAATGTGTTCAGACAAATTTACATAAATGTTGGATCGCAGTGTGACTCTGAAGTGCTGTACGTTTGCAAGTTTTCTCCCCGACAAAACCCACAATGTCGAAACGCTCTGCACCAACAAAGGCGCCTACGAAGGTTTGAACTTTGAGAGAGTTTAAACAAGAGAGAAATGTGAGAAAATGTTAACGCCTGTGTGAGAAAAGTGTATAAAGTGTGTGGTGAGGGGTTTTACAGCCAAAAAACATATGGAATAATTGTAAAAAATAAAGCTGATACTTTGCGGGTTTCGCCTATTGTGAGTTATTTTTAGAACGTAACCCGCACGATAAACGAGGGACCACTGTAAATGAATTGTCCACCAGCAGACAGCGCATGTGACCCTCTTGTGGTGGCATATTCACACAGTTTCCCCACATCAGCAGATTGGCCAGAAAATACTCGTGCATCCAGCCTCTGCATCTGAAAGGTTAGCACAGATGGAAACGTAGTAACTTGTCAAAGGTCATCCCTAACGCCCTCAGCTGTGAACATGTCTCTTACAAAGAATCTGACAAATGTAGATGACTTTTACCTCCCTGCTCAACAGTGTTATTCATCCACATATTTTATTTTTATGTTTCTGCAATTTTATTATTTGATTTATTGATTTTGCAGTTTTATGTGACACAGCAGCTCTACTTTACGTTTGTGGATACAGGTTTATGCTCAAGATTTGTTAGCATATTATTTGAATTATTATTTACAATGTCTTTTCATTAAACAAAATGTCAGTGAGCGATTTACAACTGTCGTAACAACTGACGGGGGACCAAAGAGACAGGACTCGGGGAAAAGTTTAACAGTGTTTATTCACAGGTTTTAAATGTGCAAATGAAGGTAGATAAATCAGGAAGTTGAGAGCAGGGTTGTTTGCCGTGGGTCAGGAGTAGATTGTGAGCAGCGGGGTCTGGGATGAGGTGAGCAGTACCGATAGAGGTGAGCTGGGTCTGGGGGTGTGAGGTTCGTGCCGGTCGTGGAGAGCTGGGTCGGAGACAGAGGAGCTGAACGGGTCCAGGGAGCGGGATCTGACGAGGGGCAAAAACATCCAATTTAGAACGAAGCTGAGCCAAGCAGAGTTGTACCAATGTGGATACGCAGATGATCTGGCGCCGAGTGTCCGGTCCTGCCTCCCTTTGTCCTCCCCCGGGTGCAGCTTCATTGCTGATTAGATGCATGTGTGCATGGGAGGAGCCCGAATCTCCGCCCAGCTCCAGGCTCAGATACAGAAGAGAGGCGGGAAACAGTAAAACAAAAGACAGGGCAGACTGGGATCTTAACAACTTATGCACTATTGATTTTGGTACAGTTGTTAAGCTTTTCAAAAAGAGCTTGTTAAAAGGAAAAAATCATTAATTTTGTTCCTTTTTTTTCCTAATGTGCACAAATAAAGTTTTTTGTCTAGTGTCTATTATATCGTACCATATATCGTCACCGCAAATTTTCAAACGTATATCATGATTTTAAAAAATGGATCGTATCACTCTGCCCTATTGCATCTAATAAAAAACACAATCCTTGTCAGAAAAAATTCCATTAGATCATTTTCTAACATTGTTCAACCCTAGTCACATGAACTCTTTGGATTCTACAGCTGGATCAAGGTTAGAATTGAGAAAATGCAGCAAAAATCTTTACCATATCATTCACATTTTTACTGATACAAGCTACATTCTCATACTCATACATACATACTCACTAGACGACCTTCACAACTTGAATGAGAGCTTGAGTTAAGGCGGATATCAGTTAAATCTGCCGTTACACTTCAGTTATCTCGTCTTATTTTAGCATATTTTCCATCTTTCTGACCTCTGCGAGTCGTGAGTAAGCGAGTTTACGCTCATGCTTTTTGTCCTGCCTTTCCAAATTCACACTCCACATCACATTTGGGTAATTACTGCCTCCAATCTAAAAATGCTGATCGGACAACAGCCTGCTGGCAACAAAACTGGATCCAACGGTTAAATCTCAACATCCTGGCACCGAATCACCACGGCAACAGCAGTGGTAGCCTATCGACCATATGCCTGAGCCAGTGACCAGCCTCATGGCCATAACGTCATTTTGTCCCCCTCCAAAGGGTATTTAAGAGTTACCAGGCTGTAGCTAATACGTCTAGACACTCAAGACTTCACCCATCACCGAATATGACATTTCCAGAAGGTTTTCCACACGGTTCACAGTAGGAATCTTAACAGCCGGCTACATTTGTCACCTGTTCTTACCCCAACCCCGTGTCCAATTGCATTGCACGAATCAAATGGTAAATAAAAAACTCCATGTGCTTTGGAAGGAGATAAGAAAAATAAATAACCAGAGATTGAAAGGGTTTCCCAGGGACAAATATGAACTAGGTGAGAGGAGAAGTAGGGTAAGAAGGGTGAAGATGGTCCTCGATGGAAGAGTTAAAATACATGTATTATGGTGACATCAAAAAGACAAAAATAAATAAAATACAGAAAATAGCTTTGCATAATGAGTTTGAAGAAAATATGCTTTCAAGAAACAGAAGTTAATCAGAGTATACAAAGTGCAGCAGAGAACAAACTGGGTATGTGTTTAATGATGCATTAAAAAGAAAGAAAACACACACAGATTGGATCAATTCAAGCTGATTCTTATCTTAAAATTGAATTGAATGATCATGAATACACAAGTACCAAATGTTTGTTTAGACAAATGTCTCCATAGTGCATTTCCTGGGATGTTCCATAGTATGGCATTACACTTCTATCTTTATACTAATAAGTTGCATGAGTTGTGAGCTGCATGTCCACATGAAGATGTAAGTTTAATATAAGTTTAATGCCACACTGTGACAAGTATGTAGTAGATTTTAATGGAACAAGCCACAAATGAAGGTTAATGGTTGTGTATTGCACAAAATTGTGAACTTTTTTCATGTTGGAATTTTGTTACTTCATCAAAAACACACAGTTTTGTTTCATTCACACATGTTTAAGTTACTCTTTATTATTAATCTGTCTATATCTCCAAAGTTCAAACAGTCAAGTTCAAAAAGTTTTGTTCCACCTTGTGATGTCATCAAGTGGCAGTTTTAAAGATAGTAACTATTTTTAGCTGAACCATTTTACTCTACAATACACTAGAATAACCCAAGTTGTTGCCTTTAAAAGAACAAAACACATGCTTTAGTTTTACCTTTTGTTCAGTTGAGATTGCCAAAGAAAATCTATAATATCTGTGAGTGCAAAGAAAAGTGAATAAGTTTCAATGAGGCTTAAACAACAGACCGAACCTCAAAGTTTTGCAGTCTCAGTGCTGAAAATAATTTATATGAACATAATAAAGAATATGTATGGAGTTTAAAAACACAAGCGAGCTCTTCCTGTATTACCACTTTTTACGGACCAGTCCTTTTTCTGTATTTGGTGTCGCCTCCATTCACCCAGATCCACCCATCAGTTGATGAGCTGCACCTGGTCTGCCAGCAATCACCGGGGGAGAAAAGCCCAGAGCCGCCGCCTCATCAGCGACCAGTGGGTCCTCCGCTGCAGCAACTTTTTTGTTATTTGTAGTTTATTTTTGTATTATCCAGTGGTTTAAATTGTACACTTTTTCATTACTTTTTGTAACAATAAATCTCATTTATCATTTTGACCACGTCTCCACGCTCCTGTTTTTGTTCTACGTCCGGTTTTACATCATTTCGTTACGTGCCAAACCGTCTGGACAAAGTAGCTCGTAACACCACTTAATGACATCACAAGGTGTGTTTTCAGTTTGAGGGAAAAAGGTCTAAAAAATACGCAGGATTTGTGTGTTAAATGTATGAATGAAACAAAACATAACTCCAGGTCTGTCTGTGATAAGGATACAACATTATAACATAAGATTTTTAAATTGTGTAATATTGGCCCTTTGATAAAACTGGGTGTATTTGTTTTTCCATCTGTCAACACATTTCAGTTTATTGGTGTTGACAGCAATTTCCAGCAGGTTAAGGTGAGCTCATCAAACCTTTCCTGAGAGATTGTGTGTCCTCAATCACTTTGACTGGTTTGATGTGGTGACAGAAAAAAGGAGATGGCCTTGAAAAACTCAAATAGAAGCAGCTCAGGCATTCAGGGGCTACACCAGTGTTCCACCAGCCTAGAGGATCATCAGACCCACGTGAACAGAGCAGATTCATTCTCTGCTGTTTAAATAGTTAGAATTAAGTTGTAAAACATTACTTTAATTGTTGTCTCCAGAGTTAACCGGCCCAGGGCACTGATGATTATCTGTAGTTAGTAAAACACAAGACTGTGCTAGCGAGTACATCTGTTTAGTTGTCTGCTATTTGGCTTCTCCACCAAAAGATTTAATAACTCCACCACCTCCAGCCTGTTGGCAACATCAAACAACAAAAAAATAAACGTCTATTTTGGCCCACGTCTACCCCAGGACAGCTGTGGCTAAAGAAACAGGTATGACTAAATTAATGTAACGCACCTTTGAATGGTCCCAATTAAATCCACTAAAATTGTATTATTAATTGCTTAATTCCATATGGATATTTTGAAAAAGTAGGGCATTTGGCGTACAAGGCTGCCAAACCACTAAATGATTGGTTCCCTATTCAGTCCTGAACCAAAAGCTCAAAGGAAAAACCATCCAAAGCAGACACGTCCAATCTGAACCAATTTATTTATTCCTCTCAATTTACCTGTCCTCTCACTACTCTCTGATCATTTCAAACAGTACTCAGTTACAAGAAATCGTGCTTTTCAGAGTACTTTTTAATCAGCATGCTCTTACCTGTACTTGAGTAATATTTGTATTGAAGTAACAGAACTCTTACTTGAGTGAGTGAAACAAGCTTCATGACGACAATATAAAATCATTTGAATGTTTGTGTTTCTTGCACTGCTCCTTCAGCTATAATGTCGTTTTTTGTTTTGTTTTTTTTCCTAATTGTTATGTCTATCCTTTGGAAATACCAGTTTTTTTGTATTATGTAATGTTTTGTCCTACCAATTACAGTAACTTTAAATTATAATCACAAGTTACATCCTTATAGTTACTCTTCCGGTTACACTTACTTTAGTCTTAATATAAAAAAGTACTTTTTTACTCTTCCTTGAGTAATTCCTTGGACCAGTACGCTTCACTTCTACTTGAATACTGTATTTTCCAGAGTATAACGCACACTTTTTTTCATAGTTTGGCCGGGGGTGCGACTTATACCCAGCGATTTATATGTGAAATATATGCTTTTTTCTTCATTATTATGCATTTTTTTTAGCTGGTACGACTTATACTTCAGTGCGATTTATTCTCTAGTGAGACTTGTACTCCTGTATGACTTATACTCCAGTGAGACTTGTACTCCTGTATGACTTATACTCCAGTGAGACTTGTACTCCTGTATGACTTATACTCCAGTGAGACTTGTACTCCTGTATGACTTATACTCCAGTGAGACTTGTACTCCTGTATGACTTATACTCCAGTGAGACTTGTACTCCTGTATGACTTATACTCCAGTGAGACTTGTACTCCTGTATGACTTATACTCCAGTGAGACTTGTACTCCGGTGCAACTTATACTCCAATGCGACTTATACTCCAGTCCAGTGTGACTTATACTCCAGTGCAATTTATACTCCAGTGTGACTTATACTTCAGTGTGACTTAGGGTAATATTATTTGAAGTGATGTTAACATTTTTGGCCACTCAGGAATAGACTCAATACTGATTCTGATACCACAATGACAATAAAAACACTGTTTATTTAGACAAAAGAATGTGATTTGTAACATTTAATAATAGTACTTAATTTTCTTTTACCATGTGGGGTTATGTCTGTATTCAGTCAGGTTCCATAGTTTTCCATGGGAATCTTAAAGTCATTCTATAACTTTTGAGGAAAGGTTCAGTTCTGTCCTGTGAATGTGACTTTTTTACTATCAGTATCAGAATTTTGATACTTTTGACCACCCTTCTCTTCCACCTCTGAACCTTTTACATGTGTGTTTCCCAGCATCGCCTCTGCTTTGAAGACCTCTGCTCACTGTAGGACTATAACGCCCCAACAGTTAACTCACACAGCGCTAACCTCAGCCGCCACTCCGGGCCCGGGCTAATTACGTGGGCTGAGAGTTCATATCCTGTGACAGAGCTAGTCTTCACTTACAAGACTGAGTGCCTCTAAATCAGCAAGATACAAACAGTAAACACACATCAGAGCCGCACACGACACCCGCGTCATTACAGGCGCCGCAGTGAAAAATGGACGCTCATTGATCCTCTGCCTGATGCGAAGTACCTGGCAACTTCTCAAAACGGCTAATGATGTAATAAAATGTTTTGTAATGACATTAAAGCTGATTCAGGAGTTTGGACCAGAGTTGTTTTGCAGGCTGGTTGGATGAACTTTGGAGTTTTGCTTAATTAGGACTTCCAGAAGCAGTTTTTTTCCGAAACTGGAGGGGTCACGGTGGCGTGATTTGATGTGTAAAGTAAACAGAAAGATTACAAAACATGTGACTCTATCAGGGAGTTGCAACTGTGGTTCCGGGGAGCTTCATGGATTAAAACTTTCTGATATTCCAGTAGATGCCAGCAATCCAATTACTGGATTGATTTTTTGCATTATAAGTCTATTAAAATGACGTGTAAACAGCAAAATCATTGAGTTTAGTTTCTTTCTGATGATGGTCGCTCTGATTAATGTCATTTAAATGAATTTAAAAGTCTAGAAATCAGATTATATTCAGATGTTGGTGTAAACAGAGCCTCTGAGAGAAATATAAGATTACTCACATGTAACGAAAGACAAAAACATAGTGATAAAATAAACTAAAACATATCCCGTCATATTTTTGAAAAGAATACAACATATACTATATAGTTGGGAGGGGGTGATCTATTTTACCAACTATAAGACTTCTGATAAGTCTGATAAGTTTTGAATTTTTTTTAAAGTCAATGTGCTGTAGAATTTTTGTAATGTCCCCTTATTACATAAGATGTCCATTTCACTCCTCAATTTCTATTTAGATGAACATTAAAATAAATCAATAAATACATATATAAATACATAAACCAGCTATTTTCTTATTTGGTGCAGTGCTGCCACTCAACCAAGCACAGGTCAAATTATCCCAAACAGCTCTCATGTTTATTTTCTGCAGATTCAATCGTTTCAAATAAAGTAAGTTGCAAAGCACAAGTTTAGTTGTTGTCTCCAGAGCCCAGGGCACTGGTGATTATCTGGACTGTGCTGGTGAGTATATCACTTTAGTTGTCTGCCATTTGTCTGTTCCACCAAAATTAAAGGTATAAATAGCTCCATCGCCTCCAGTTTGTTGTAAATGTAAATAAATAAATAAAATAATTGTTTTGTTCTATTTCTGTCGCACTGGATGAGGTGACAAATGCACTGACACAATACCATTCTCATGTATTTTGGCAAAAGGTGTCTTTCCCCGCTAGATATTTATTGTATAGCTGTTCTTGAGGTCAAAGTAAGTGTGATGTGTTCTGTCTGCATCTAATTATAAAGCATTTCCCTGTGTGATCAGGAAGTGCACGGTCATCATGCTAGTTGTTGTTAGCACTACACTGAGTTTATAGCAACTACCAGGTGGGCCCAGTATGTGCTTTGAGCAGGTGAAGTTAAGGTAAGTGAGGAATAATTGCAAACCATTTAAAATGAAAAATTCACTTTTTTTTACACTAAGATCACGTACAGAGAGTTAAATCAATAGAGACTCCACAAAGGATTATTTGCCCTGATAAAAGGTTGAGACGGTTCAGTCAGAGAGCAACATGTGGCATAAAACCTTTGCTAAATGTGTATGCAAATCACTGCACTCTGAGGCCAAAAAAATGACTATGGAGATGTCCTCAAGGAAGAACAAACAGTCCCAAAGAGACGAGGACGGCCATGTTTGTTTCACAGTTTGAATTTTTGTTCTAATTCTAAAAAGTGCAGAAACGTTTTATTATTCAGTGGAGTGTTTCAAGTTTCATCTTCAGACACATTTTTTTTCTGGCTTTTATCAGTTTGAGTTGTGACTTTTATTTGTTTCCATTTTTGTATTTTTGTATTTTTTTTTTTTTTTTTTTATTGTGTCCTCTGCATTATTTTCTTCCATGTTTACTCATAAGACGCCATGTTTGTTTTCACCTGAACAGGCCATTCGTTAATCCGCCTGACAGTCCCGCCCAACTGAAATTGAGGAGACAGGATATGATTCCAGAGTTTTGGCAAAGTTTGGTCACAGCGTGTGGTTTTGGCCGATCACCAGTATAAATAAAGTGGATCTTGACTTAGTCTTAATGATTCACTTTTCAAATTGTATCACAATTAATTTAAATGGTTTGCACAAAATGATTATGACCTTCACTCACAAATGCCTTTTTAATTGAGCTCATCTTGTGTTATCGGATGCCTGATGATGCTATAAATTGCAACATGTTCCATCCCCAGTGAATGTGTTTTACTCTTTACGCATTATTTTATGGCTGTTTGAATTGCATTTTATTTGTATAGTCTAATAATAAAACTCCATGACGCAAGATAAATTCAGCCTTTTTAACTAATTAACTAATTTTGCTACATTTAAGAAAGTAAAATTATCAATTCTTTTTGTCAGATGGGAGTTTGTTTACCTGCTTCAGATGTTTCACTTCCTGTAGCTTTTCTCAGAAGTGTAGTTTAGTGATGTGTCTTGCAGGCTGCTTACATAGTTTTGCTACACAGTGGGGGAAGCGTACGCCCCCTCCTGTCTGATGCCTTCTCCAGGACACACCCCAAGTGTTTGAGAGGGTTTTGGTTGTGTCTCAAGAGACGGACATGGACTGGAACAATGTCAGAGTCAACGGGCCTGAAAGCACTAAATACAACCGCAGCATCAAAGAGGCCAACGAGAGGTCCAAGGAGCGTAAACTGTGACGAGCGCACACGTTATCACACACAGAGTGCAGTCCTGGAGAAGGCGTGAGAACACAGGGGGCGTGAGCTTTCCATAGTGTCTGGAAAAACCAAGTAAAGCATCCTACGAGACACATCACTGCACCATCATGTTCTGAGGATGGATAGAGGATAAAGAGTTGAAACATGTAAAGCAGGTAAAAGCACGTTCTGTCTGACAAAAAAAAACAACGCTAATCATAAGTTCAAAATTGAAGGCAGAATGAACCTTTACTGAAGGTTACAAAACGTTCCTTCTTATCCATTTGTTATCATTGATATACTTAATGATTCAACATCACAATTTGTTTCACCACTCGCACAAAATGATTTTGACATTCACTTACAAATGTGTTTTTAATTGGTCTCACCTTGGGTTGTTGAGTGTTTGCTGGAGTTATAAATTATCATGTACACTTTCCATCCACGGTGAATTATATTTTTCCTTTACACAGTCGTACACTGTGGTACAGGTGGTACTTGGACAGGTCTTCGGTTTGTGGGTTTGTCTAATTTAGAGTTCATTGTATGCACCTTTTGGCCTCCTTTGGATAATTTCGTGTTTAGAAATACAGTGGAAATAATGTATTCAAAATTTAGACCTGGTTTAGCCCTAGATTAGACCTGGAGTGGTCCTGTTATAGACGTGGTTTAGATCTGGGCGTAGTCAGAAACCCAAACTTTGTCTTTGGTGGTCACTGGCATAGATATTGAGAACTTTTGGGGGTAATTTTTTCTATACTCGATACAAGTCTAACCTTAAGGGTGAAGGTGTTTCATTAAAGACACGTATACAAAAGTGTTTCAGATAAAGACAAACAGAACACCTGACACACATGGATCAGCCCTTTATGCAACTGCTTCACACAAAACAATAAAGAAAAGCCCCTATCATCTAAAACTGATGCCTACTGTTAAAACTTGCATATTAATTAGCACTGATATTTGCTAAACAGTATCGATACCCACATTTGTGTTGAGTCTGTATACATATATTGATACTTCAATACTGATACTCTCATCCGTAGTCCAAGGTAGAAAAGTTTTCAGATGTAGTCTCCGTTTTTATCTATTTTTTTCTTTTTTTTTTTTATTTATTACATTTTATAAACTAATTGATTGATTGATTGATTTTGTATGTTCCGTTTGTCTGAAATGTAATTCTGCCTTTTTAAAGCTTTTAGAGCTAAATGTAAGTTTCATAATGTTATTACGCTCTTAGATGGATTTTCATATTTGTCCTTGTTGCTTCTGACATTTCCGTGTTGTGGCTGTGGCTTAGTCATAGTTTACGTCTCACTTTCATTGTGTTTGTGTTTGTGTTTGTGGAGTCCCTTCTCTGCTTTTATAACCTCTCTTTTGGGAACAATTGTGTTTTGCAGCCTGTAGAATTAGCTGGCGTTATATTCTTAAGACTCAAGATGATGTTTATCTGTGGACTTTAAAAACACAAAAGAGCATTGGTTTGTAAAAGTTGTCTGTCGAATGCAGAAGACAGCTCTTTTCAGAAAATTCTTGCATTATTCACAAACAAACTAGGCCTGTATAACGTCTTTTAGCTCAGATACATACATGTTTAGTGTTTCCCCTGTCAGTCACTTGACCTGGAGGTATCACCTGCATCACCATGGAGGTACATACATACATTTAATGTCACACTATAAGGCAAGACAAGTTTATTTGTATAACACAATCCATACAAAAAGTAATTCAAAGTGCTTTAGAGAATAAGAAAGACATTAAAATCACAATACAAACAAATCAAAACATAAATAATCACAAATAATCATCATAAAATTAACATTAAAAGAGAAAAGTGCAGAATAAAACCTTTCAGTCGTATGCACAGATAAACAGAATTATTTTGAGCCTGGATTTAAACATTGTCAAAGCAGAGGTCTGTCTCACATCTTCAGGAAGACTGTTCTGCAAAAATGTGCTGCATAAAACTGAAACACTGATTCTCCATGTTTAGTCCTGACTCTGGGCACCAGCAGGAGGCCGGCCCCTGAAGTCCTCCTCATGTGAGATGGTTCATGTGGCTCTAACATGTGGGAGATGTTCTTTGGTGCAGGTCCATGGAGAGACTTGTTCACACAGAGCTGCTTTAAAGTCTATTCTCTGAGCCACAGGAGCCAGAGACCTGAGCACAGGACACCTGTGTGAAGTGCTTCCTGGTTCTAGTCAGGACCTGAGCAGCAGAGTTCTGATAAGTCAGTCAAGTCTGTCTAAGTCTGGTTTTGACAGTATATCGTTGATTTTTGCTATGTTTTTTAGACAGTAAAAAGCTCAGGTAAAAAGCACTGTAATACATTCACATAACATCTCCATAGCAAAAAAACAAACAAAACACTCCACCTTTGAGCACAACGTTTTGCAAAGGTTAACAGCATTATATGGTTCAGATTTAAAAGTCATGTGAACAGTATGTGCCCTTTGAGTTTTCTGTTGCATAAATGTCTCTTTCAATTTCAGTTTCAAAACTTTATGTACCAAGTCTTCACTGAAACTCTTGCCTTATAATTCTTAGATTTGCTGGGTCTATTTGAATTGATACAAGCTGCAAACATCCCAACTGTTACTGAAGGTAGGAGTTGTTTGTATTGACACAATCGCTGGAGGCTACAAGGCCCTGTATGAGAGCTATTTCGATTTTCCACGGCCAAAAGCAGGACAAGCAAAACACATGTATACCCTAAAGGCCTGCTCAGGAAATTAATACCATGTTTTAATTAATTGCCATAGTTTTTGAAATTGTGTTGAGTAAATGGAGATGAGTTTAATAAATGTAATTAAGGAACGCCTAATACTCCAGACAAGTGTTGGTGAGTCATCCATCTTTATTGTAAAAGTAATTACAAGGCTTTTACTTTTAATTAAGCGTGTCTTTACAATTCAACGCTGTTTAAGTTTTGTTTAGTGGTCAGCACTTCAACTTCACAGCGAGAAGGTCCCGGGTTGGCTTTGCTGAGCGGAGTTTCCATGTTCCAACTGTGTTTATGTAGATTAAGTCCACGTGCTCTGGTTTTTGTTGCCTCTACACACCTGTACAGTGGGTTCATCAGTGGGATTATCGTAATAAAGATAAAGAATAAAACTGGTGATTATTTCGGTGATGTTTTGACCTGACCATTCCTTTCCTTCTTTTGAGTTTTTCTTTAAATGTCAAAAACGACTTCTTTGAGGTACAGTTCTGTCTTGTTCATCTGAAATAAACTGAAATAATACATGAAATACATATATTCTTAATGCCATATTGTGGAACATTCCTGGAAAAGTAATAACATCTCCTTCTGCTTGAGGGGAGTTATACAGTGCACCTTTACAAAAAGATATAATTATCATCCTGTTATCAGTAAGAACATTTAGACCTGTAATCGTAAGGTTGCCAGTTTTTGTACCTTTTTTTTTTTTTTTTTTTATAAGTCATGTTTTATTTTGTTCTGTTTTACAATTTTCTTCCTACAAAGTGTTATTGAGCAGGTCTGCTGTAGCATAAAATGGACAGAGAGGGTAATACTCACATTGTGCCTCGCCTTAAACCACCGCACATTGGCAAACACCAATTTTCACTTTTGGATTCTTTTTCTGTTCCTCTTTACACCATTCTACTTCCAGGTTTTCACCGACCACACTTTTGCTTAAAGGCTTTTTCTCTGGTCAGTTGTGAGTTGACCAAAGGACGTCATTAATTTTTCACTAATACAGGGACCAAGTTTGAACAACCAGCCTCAGGAAAAGTGCAAGAACCAAAACTAAAGCTCAAATTCCTACAGCAAGCAACATACCACCCTCTTTTTAAAATTTAATTCAGTGTTTTTTGTAAAGCCCAAAACTGCAACAGCAGATTTAACCAACAGAAAGTTAGAAAATCCAGCAGCAACATGGGCAATAACAGATAAGCAGATTAACCAACATTCATAGAAACAAGCAAATGGATAACTGTCCCAGAGCGCCCCATGTCCTTAGGCCGTCCTCCTGCAGGAAAAACTCACTCCCTCAGAGGGGAACGGGACAGGGAACAACTTGAAACAGAGCATAGTGCGTTGCCATACTTCCCCCTGCAGAGATGCTCCTAAGGCAGCTTAGCTGAAACTGTGGGTTTTATTTCTGCTCCTAACTGGCCTGACCATACACAAATTCAAAGAGGAAAATTTTAAACATGGGCTTCAATGTAGAGACATGGGGGGCCTCTTTAACACGGGCAGGGAGTTTGGTAAGTGAAAGCTCTCCCTCCTACTGTGCTTTTAGACACTCTGAAAATAGACCGGAGTGCTCTGTTTGGATGATATGGTACTGAAGTATTTTGCAGACAGGATGGGGACATGCCCGCTATGGCCTTAAGGAAAAAAAAAAAAAACACTTTTCAGAGCTTTGTTATAAACCATTTTCCCATCTCATTTACAAAGTCAAAGTTGTATTTAGAGTCACTTATGCATGTTTGAATCATCTTTATTTTCCTGTATTCAAGACGTCATTGCTCTGATCTAACCCTGTTTTCACCTCCACCTGTATACACCCACTACCCTTTACTTACATTGTTTTCCAATTTTATTTTCATAACTGGTGACATATGTAGGATTCGGCAGCATTGCGTATGAAAAATAAATAAATCTGCTGCGTGCTGGCATGATCTGCGACTGGAGGGTCCAAGAGCAGTGCTGGTTGTGATGATGTTGATGGTAACACAGTATAAAAGGCAGGCGGGAATCGGCTCCTGATTGTGTGGGGCGAGACACAAGATAAGATTTTGAGAGATATTTTTCTAATAAATAGATTGTGTGGTTCAGTTTGCCATTTTGGCCTCAACAAAATGGCCTTACTTTATTTAATACTTTTGCTGTCATTCTTATGCTGCTGTTTGGAACTACAGCTTATCAAGAGGTGCAACTAACCAGCACTTAACCTGAATTGGCGTTTTTGTCTGACATGTGCACAATCTTGGGGCAATTTTGTGCCATTCCTACTCATTGGGCACTACAATTTTCCAACCCAGAAATCATTATTTTTAATTAAAGTGATTTTAGATCAATATTGCATTTTAAAATGAATGTCCAAAATACAATATTATGATCCATGGGTGCCATAACTTTTAACTGTATAGCAGACTAAAGCGCAGGATTGGACTGTTTGTCGAGTGTCGTGGGCATATTGTTGAAGCTGTCTGTATATCTGTGTAGGTGCAGGTGATGAATAAGTGCTGTAGGTAATTAAAAGTGAAGAGAAATTAGGGTGTAGGGAGTGGGGGTGTGCACTTGGGGCCTGTACCAAGCATTCGCTAATGAAAAATATGTGAGCGAAAGTCAACAGTGATTAAATGCCAAGAGCAGGTGGTTCAATTATTCAAATGGCAGAGAGTGCTTGTAACGAAAGGATGACTACGTAGGCTCAAAATGTGGTGAGACCAAACTTCATATTCGCGATTAGGTGTATATTATGTATGTATGTATGTATGTATGTATGCATGTATATCTATGGCAGAATGTTCAGCTGTTACTATTGAGACAGTGCAGAAAAATGGCAAAATAAGTTTTAAGATGGTCTGAAAGCTCAAGAAAAAATACAAAATGGATTTAAGCATTTTCCGGAGCCTGTGATCAATAAGAATGTTGATGGTACAGTTTAGTTTTTGAATGTTACAAAATTTGGGAAGGACTTATTAAAGATTTAGATTTTAGAAGCTAAGCAAGGCCAGACTTGGATGGTAGACCACTGGGAATTTCAGGTGCCACAGTGGGGCACCAGTGGCTAAAACTCGCCATTCTGTCCTTAGACAAGACACCTGAACTTCACCTGAGTGCACGAGTGCGGTGGTAAAGACACCTGTTTGTGTGAGTGTTTGTGGTAAAGACACCTGTTTGTGTGAGTGTTTGTGGTAAAGACACCTGTTTGTGTGAGTGTTTGTGGTAAAGACACCTGTTTGTGTGAGTGTTTGTGGTAAAGACACCTGTTTGTGTGAGTGTTTGTGGTAAAGACACCTGTTTGTGTGAGTGTTTGTGGTAAAGACACCTGTTTGTGTGAGTGTTTGTGGTAAAGACACCTGTTTGTGTGAGTGTTTGTGGTAAAGACACCTGTTTGTGTGAGTGTTGGTGGTAAAGACACCTGTTTGTGTGAGTGTTGGTGGTGGCCAGAGGGACCAATGGAGCAGGTTGGTATTATTCATTCACTACAAGTATGGAGTGAATGAATAATGTATGAAATTATAAAGCAACTCTGAGCATCTGGAAAAGTGCTATATAAGACTAATGCATTATCATGATTATAATTATGATTATGACTTTGATTACTATAGTAGGTCCATAAATCAGCTCACCTGTTGTAGTTCCACCTAAGTCAGCTCAGAATGTTGTGACATCATGTGAGCGCAAACTATTTTCCTGGTCTTTTGGTGTGGAGTTTACATATTGGCTGTGTGTTTTGGTTTCCCTGTCAATCGGTTAACTCGCACAACAGTGTAATTTTAAAATAGATGCTCCTGACCAAAAACCTTGCACAAGATCAAAGAGTCCTCAGTTGATCAACTATAATCATGTCTACTTCAAATAACTTGCTTAAGAAGTGATTTAGGATTAAGTATGTAGGGCCTAACCCTTGTTGTTTATGTTAGATGCACTATTTTTCCTGTTTTCATGGATATGTTATTGGTTGGCCAGAAATGTTCTAGAATATGTCATTAAACATATCTTATCTTCATTAAACATATCTCATCATCATCTCCAATGAGACAAGCAGGAGACATTACTAGTTGAAGTAACATATCAGATCTTTGGAAAGGTGAGTAGTGACCAGTAAGAAAATATGTTTGTTTATTTGTTTTTTTACTGTTACTTCTACACAAGTAGAAATACTTGAGAAATAAGCATATTTTCTGAAAACCCACCTTGGCAGATAAAGTTAATACAATACTATGAAACATTCATAGCGCACCTTGATCAAAAATAATCAGGTTTATATTTACTATACTAGATTCTTGCTGTCACTTTTCCACCAGAAAACTTACATAGTGCAGGGAGCACCTCAAATGCTGTTGATGGATTAATCCAGTTTTAAATGAAAACCTTGTAATGACACTTATTATTAATAATAATAATAATAATAATAATAATAAAACATTATTATTTATGTATTTTTTACTTGCACGTCATTGCATCCTCTTGTAACCAACATGGATTGTCAATTGTTTACACCAGCTTTTTTTTTTTTTTTTTTGAGGATGGATGAGCAGTGTCCAAAGATCAGTGTGAACTCAAGCACCAGTCATATATTTCCCCCGGGCCCCATCAGAGGCATCAGATAAATCGAGAGCAGTGAGGAGACATGCCAGCAATTGATCCAGGCCTTTGAAGGACTCCACACTATCCTGGACATATGACGCCATACTGTGGTTTTTCAAAAGGAAAATTATTTTCAACAGCTTTAGACATCTTATAATCCCATTTTATTTTCTCCATACACACGCACTACACTGTACTTTTTTATTTATTCATTTTTGTAGTACATGTAGATGTGCTGCATCAAAAGTTTTAATTTTTTTTTATACACAGATCACTACCATGATCTGTGGATTAAATCCATATATGTGGGGTTGTGAGCATGGTTTGGCAGCACATCACTTTCTTTTAAAAAATGCAACCAGTGCATAATTTAAATCAATGCAAAGACCTGCAAGAGCTCAACACTGATAATCCTGAGAGGCTGGATCTGTCAGTAACGGCCTTTGTTTCCTACAGCCTTACTTTCAAAACAGCAACGTAACAAGATAAGAAAAGGAAATTAATGTGCAAAAAGATATCCAAGGCATCCACAATAACGTAAAAGTCTGCCCCCTAAACTGAATTATTCAACTTTTGATATTACTAAAAGCAAAACACCTATATATACTTTTACAAAAACTGGTGCAATTGGAAAGTTACTCGTTTTACTCTCAACTACATTCTTTTAGATTTACACTTCCGTTTAACTTCATGTAATTTCAGGTGAGCATAACTTCTCGTCATTCATCATGAAACATCATTTCAGATAGTTAATTTTTTTCCCCATGCAGAACAGTAGACACCTCACAGGGCTGTATATAAACAGCTGATTTGATCAAACACATGTTAGTGACTCTGGACAACCGCAGTGGCACTAGATTTAGCTCTGTTTACTTTTTGGGTCGGTCTTGTTCACATCACAGTACACGTCACACACCATGAGCCACATGACAGTCCATCAGCTGACTGATCTTCTATGAAAACATGCTTCAAGCAGACAGAGGTCCATGATTATGTGCACACACTCACTTCCCCTACACAGTGGTCTTTTCTTTCACCTGTGGCTAAATACACCATGAGGACCGCACAAGTGTAACCTTGGTTCTCAGAGTCAAGTCGCTTCTGGGTGTAGGGACTACTGTTCCATAATCATCAATCTGTAATATTGATGATATGTGATATAATTTGTAAACCAGAATGATGCTAGTGTTTAGATTCTGTATTTGCCTGGGATCCAGAATACAAACAGTTTTGTCTTAAAAAGATGTGAGTCTGACTATCAGTGAATCTCCCCAAGTTCAGATGGGCATGCTTGATAGATGGATTTAAACAATCGGGAACATGCATGGTCAGTATGAAAACAAATATGGCTGCTTACAAGAAAATAAGGAAAAAAGTATCACAGGAGACTGAAAACATTGCAGATTTCTCTAGAATGAACGGGTGCAGCCAAAACCTAATGACCTTCAGTCGGGCTCAAGATGTGACAGAGGGTATGGTCACCAGGCTGATACCTCCCAGTATAAAAACACAGAGGTGTCATTCTGGATTTGGCAGGCACTTTGACAAAGACATTTGGCAACAAAATATCACTGGGTAAGAAAAAACTGAAAACTCCAAAATTAGTCCAAACTCAAGAAATCACAGAAAATGAAGGAACAGCAGGACTGTCGTAACCGGTGGGTGTAGCGGACCAAAGAGTGAGACTTGGGGCAGATTTACAGTGTTTATTTTACAGACTGTGAAATAATTAACAAGAGTTCATTAACCCAGCAAGGAACTGGGAGCGGGGTGTGAGCCAGAGTCTGGGACGAGACAAGAGGGTGAAGACCAGGAGTTGAACAGTACCGGGGCCAGAGCCGGAGACGTGGAGCAAGCCGGAGTTCAGGACAAGACAAGGAGGTGAAGACAAAGGGTGGACTGTACCGGAGCTGGGGTGCGGAGGCAGGAGCAGGAACGAGCGGGAGCAGGAATGTAGACATGTGGACACTCTGACCACGAACAGGATGAAACACCGCAGGAACAAAGGACCAACGGCACAGCACAGGGTGAAGAAACGCAGACAATCTCACGCCGAGTGTCTAATCCTGGCTCCTCTTATGCTCCGCAGCAGGTGGGAGTAATTGTGCAGATGAGCTGCAGGTGCACACAGGAGGAGCCAGGAGTTCAGCCCAGCTCCGGCAGGTGAGGGAGGGAAGGAGCAGGACAGGAGGTAAAACGTGGAACAGACGGTGTGGATCATGACAAGGACAAGACAATGAAAATGCACCAAAAAAGGACAAGGGGAATCTAAAGGCTAAATGAGGCTAAAAATACACCAGGAAACAAGGCACAGGTGAAACACGAGAGGGTGAGACAGGCAATCAACAGACAGGAAGTAAAACTCCAAAACACAAGTACACATAAACTATAGAAATAAAACACGGAAAACAGTGAAACAAAACATGATCCATGACAACATCACAATAAGATTTAAGATTTTATTATTATTTTAAAACAACAAAATGTTCAAAGCATCAAACATTGCATAGTTTAAATGTAAAGTTCAATACAAAGGTGCAAGAGTCCATCCAATAGCCTCATAAATAACCTCAGTGTAAATATTAGCACAATAATGACAACAGTGCAGCCCATGTGTCATAAACAGTAACAATCATAGCAGCAGCATAAAGGGCAGATCAGCAGTAAAATTGTATTGGTGCATGTGGTTATTGTCCATGGGAGGGGGGCAGATGGTGGTGGTGGTGGGCTCACAGTCTGAAGACACAGGCTATTGGTCAGTCTGGTGGTTTTGACCTGTTTGGACCTGTTGCTTCTACTTGAGGGCAGCAGGTGAAAAAGGTGATGAGCAAGGGTGAGCCGGACGTGCAGGGCGTTGTGCACTCTGCTCAGACAGCGAGTAGTGTAGATCAGTGGTCCCCAGCAACCGGGCCGGGGACCACTGATGTAACTTTCGCCTGTCCCTCATGACACACTAATAAGCTTGTCCGTAGATATAAAATGAAAATCCTGACAGGAAATCGCCACAGAAATCCATTTGATACAATGGCAAGTACATTATATTTGTGCTTGTCCTCTGCAATGACGTATCTCATATAACTTATCAGACACATTGCCCAAAAGTACACCCACAAGTTAGCAAAAATAAGCCAAAAACAAAAGTCTTTGGAGAGCTTTTTGTGAAGGGTAAAAGGCCAACTGAGGAGCCAGAAGAGGAGCCTACGACCTCCAAGAAAAAGAAAGCTAAATTTAACAGATAAAACCAGGAGTCCTACTTAAAATATGGGTTTGTCGCTACAGGTGACTCTCAAGTGTCGAGTCCGCTCTGTGTAATATGAGGGGAAAGCAAGCTAACGAGGCAATGAAACTTTCAAAACTGCTTCGGCACAGGGAGACCAAGCACCCGGGTTTAAAAAATAAGCCTTTAGAGTTTTTTTTGTGAGTAAACTGGGTGAATCGAACATGTCGGTGCAGCAAGAGGATCAGCTGTTGGAGATGGCAAATGATGTTGGTCTTAAATGTGTTTGAGACAACATCTCTGCTGACATTCTGGATGAAAATCAAGCAGGAATATTTTAACATCGCCACAAGAGCACTGAAAACCTTACTACCATTTCCAACATCCTATCTGTGTGAAACTGCGGGTGTCACTGTCTCCGATCACTCCTCAATGGGACCACCTCACTGCAAAGTAACAAGTGCAGGGCTCCCTCTGATTCAGCAGTATGGGGAGTTGGGTTTTTTATGCACTTTACTTATTTTTGCCAAATTAATCTGCCACGCGTAGAAGGCTAGTCTGTGAAAATAAAACCTACATTATTACGGTCCATGGTGCAAAAAACGTTGGGGACCCTTGGTGTAGATGGTACTGATCCCTGGGAGAGTCGACCAATGGTTTTCCCCACTGTTTGCACCACCCCCTGCACTGCCTGCTGGTCGGCTTTAGTGTAGCTGGAGAGCAACACGAATAATCTATACGTCAGAACATTACTAACAGCACAGTTATAGACATAACCATCAGTGATCTGGGGATGTTGCACCTCAGTTTCCAGATGTTGTAAATAAACAAACTAAAAGTCCTTTCACTGGGTTTTGCAAACTTTTTTATTCATCCCTTAGAGCGTCTATCAAACAGTCTAAATTTGAAAAATAATCCTGAAACAACCAGATAAATAAATATCCAACGACTGAAACGTGAACTGAAGAAACTAAACAGGGGCTGGATTTAGTGGAACAGTCAGAGCAGTTTTGAATAATTTCATAAACAGAACATGAGCTCATAAAAGTGCATTTTTATCATCTCCGCCTCATTGTTATGCAAATGTCGTATGCATCAGAAAACAGCTGGTGGTCTTTAATACAGAATGATGTAAAAACTGTCACATCTGCACCAACAAAGCCCTTTGGTTTTGAATAGAATATAATATAGAATGCAAATCCGTAACCACCCAATTTAAAGTGACAGATTTTCAAGTTTTGTTTGGGTTTTTTTAATTATTATTACTCGGTTTGGTGGGATAGTACCTGTGGAGTACCTGGAGTTGGGTTTTGTTTCATTCGCACATGTTTAAAACACCATCCCTGTGCATATAAGCTGAGTTCTTACAGCTAAAAACACTCTGTTCCACCTTGTGATGTCATGTGTTAATACAGGAAATGCTCCACTGTGTTTTTAAACTCCACACACCTTCACTAGAAACATTTGGATGATTTCACTCCAGGAAATGCTGATCTCTACTAAACAAAAGGTAAAAGGAGCTGTTAACTTGAAAAATGCTGCTTCATGACATCACAAGATAGCATTTTGAGCTTTGGATATGTACAGACTAATAATAAAGAGTAACTCAAATGTGCGAATGAAACAAAACACAACTTCATGTATGTTTTTGGTGAGGGATTAACATTACAACATGGCTTAGCGCTCACAAGAGTCAGTGTAGTGAAATATGGCAGTTTGGAGAAGTAGCAGTGACTTTTCAAACAGAATACCTCTACTTATGTCAGATAAGTCCACTGGTTTGTGTTGGGCAAGCAAACAACAGGGTAAAAGATGAAGGCCTACAGTTGAGTGGTAAAAAAATCCACAGGCCCACCCAGGTCATCTCTGAACTACCTGCAGTAGACCTACTACCTACTACATCCCCTGAGCATCCATGTACTGAATCAACTCAACAGAAAAGGTGCTAAAACATAAACAATGGGAAAATAGGCTGAAGAACTGGCCAAAATATTAGAACTGCAAAATTATAACCCATCCATCCATCCATCCATCCATTTTCATCTGCTTATCCAGGGCCGGGTCACGGGGGCAGCAGTCTAAGCAGGGACTCCCAGACTTCCCTCACCCCAGACATGTCCACCAGCTCCTCCGGTGGGACCCCAAGGCGTTCCCAGGCCAGCCGAGAGACATAGTCCCTCCAGCATGTCCTGGCTCTTCCCCGGGGCCTCCTCCCGATGGGACATGCCCAGAACACCTCCCTAGAGAGGCGTCCAGGAGGCATCCTGAGCAGATGCCCGAGCCACTTCAGCTGGTTCCTCTCGACGTGTAGGAGCAGCGGCTCTACTCCGAGCTCCTCCCCTGTGACTGAGCTCTTCACCCTATCCCTAAGGGTGCGCCCAGCCACCCTGCGGAGGAAGCCCATTTCAGCCACTTATCCGCGATCTTGTCCTTTCGGTCATTACCCAGAGCTCATGACCAGAGGTGAGGGTAGGAACATAGACTAACCGGTAAATCGAGAGCTTTACCTTCCGGCTCAGCTCCTTCTTCACCACAATGGACTGATACAGCGACCGCATCACTGCAGACGCTGCACCGATCCGCCTGTTAATCTCACGCTCCATCCTTCCCTCACTCGTGAACAAGACCCCGAGATACTTGAACTCCTCCACTTGAGGCAAGGACTCTCCACCCACCCGGAGAGGGCAAACCACCTTTTTCCGGTCGAGAACCATGGCAGAGCTGATTCTCATCCCAGCCGCTTCACACTCGGCTGCAAACCGCCCCAGTGCCTGCTCCAGGTCCTGGCTCAACAAAGCCATCAGAACAACATCATCTGCAAACAGCAGAGATGAGGTCCTGTGAGATCTGAACCAGACCCCCTCCGGCCCGTGACTGCGCCTATAAATTCTGTCCATAAATATAATGAACAGAACCGGTGAGAAAGGGCAGCCCTGGCGGAGTCGAACATGCACTGGGAACAGGTCTGACTTACAATGCTCCTGCTGCAGTCATACAGGGACCAGACAGCCCTTAGCAAAGAGCCCTGGACCCCATACTCCCAGAGCACCCCCCAAAGGACACCACGAGGGACACGGTCAAATGCCTTCTCCAGATCCACAAAACACATGTGGACTGGTTGGACAAACTCCCATGAACCCTCGAGCACCCGATGGAGAGTATAGAGCTGGTCCAGTGTTCCACGACTGGGACAAAAACCACACTGCTCCTCCTGAATCCAAGGATCGACTATCGGTTGGATTCTCCTCTCCAGTACCCTGGAATAGACCTTACCAGGAAGGCTGAGGAGTGTGATTTCCCCTATAATTGGGTTCCAGAGCCCAAGCTGTGCGTGGAGGTGAGGCCAACTATATCTAGCCGGTAACGCTCAACCTCCCGCACAAGCTTAGGCTCCTTCCCTCCCAGCTAGGTGACATTTCATGTCCCCAGAGCTAGTCTCCATATCCGGAGATCCGGTCGTCGAGGTCCCCGCCTTCGACTGCCACCCAGATCTCCTCGCACCAGCCCCTTACGGATCCTCTTGCAGGTGGTGGGTCCACATGAGGACAGCCCCACGTCACTCCTTCGGGCTGAGCCCGGCCGGGCCTCGTGGGGAGAATCCCGGCCACAAGGCGCTCGCTGTCGAGCACTCACCCCAGGGTGGGGCCCCGGTAATGCCGGCCTTAATGGCCTTGATTTTTCTCTTTTCATAAGGGGCTTCTGAACCGCTCTTAGTCTGTCCCGTCTCCCAGGACCTGTTTGCCATGGGTGACCCTACCAGGGGCATGAAGCCCCCGACAACATAGCTCCCAGGATCATTCAGGCACTCAAACCCCTCCACCACGTTAAGGTGGCGGTTCAGGGAGTTAAATTATAACCCAAAATAATAAACAAATAACTAAATCTTAGAAACCAATATAGACAAATAGCTCCTACAGGTGTATTATGTAACATTTTTGTTTTTTAAGCTCTGCAACCTCCTCGATTCCTTGGAAATTGTATTGCTTTGTCTAGAATTTATCTTATTCAATTACAGATGTTTTTATTGCTATAAAAAATGTACTGAGTTTCCTTTCCACAGATCTGGCCTGTAACCTGGCTTGATGGCAATACCTGCTTGTCCTTTTACCTGAATATTTCACGAAAAGCAATAACTACTCCACAGAGATGAGCCAGACAGACAAATAAGCAGGTGGCGTATCCCTTAAGTAAAGTTTTCACTAAACCTGTAGTTAAAGAGTCTACTTCCCGTAGTACAGACGTATGGTAGAAGCAGCTCTTGAAGTGAAAATAAGTCCACTGTGTATTGTCTGCACCTAATTAGAAAGCATTTTATTGTTCTTTGATAATCAGAAAGTTGTTGTTACCTTTATTGCAAAAATGAACTTTTGTTTTTCACATTAGAAGACAGTAAATATCAGGTACAGTGGCTAAGAAACAAAGGCATTTTAAACGTGATTTCCAGGCCTAATTACTTAATATATCAAGTTCTCTATGTGGTTTGACTTTGCAAAGTAAATTCTATTCAAATCCTTCCCCCAGTTGCTTCGTGTTGCGTATCCCATGCGTTCTCACACCCCAGTAAACCTCATTTAAAAGCATGAGTTATAAATATTAGCATGATTATAGGCTCATTTATAATAAACCTACACCTGCACAGATAACACATGATGAAGCGCTGCCACCAGTCTCCAAGCGCAAGCCTCCGTGACCTGATAAGTACGGGGTAATGGTTTATAGGAGTCAAATGTACATGTGCAGGCTCCTAGCTCCCACCGTGCCTCCCGTCTGCGTGTGTGCCTGTGCCTGTGTGTGCGCCACAGCCTTGACGTCGATGCACGCGAGGCTATAAGAGCGCGCACGAGCCCAGAGCACACACAGCGCGAGAGCACAAGGCACAGAGCGCGAGCGGCTGCTGATGGTGAAGACCCCCACTACGCTTGGACGCATTCTAGAGCCAGTCTAGTGTTTCCACTCCATTTGGACACAGTCTCTTCATACTTCCACGCTTTGACTACACTTTCTCTTGACTTTTACCGCGGAGTCGTTCTGGTAAAGCGCGCAGAGGTCGTCCCTGAATTATGGAGGCGTACACGGTGGCCGGAGCCCCTCTCTCCTACTCGGACCTGTACTCAGTGATCCCCTTCAACACCACGTTTCCAGATGGCGACTTTTCCGAGGCTCTGCGTAATGACAGTGGAGAAGCGGAGCGCGGGACACCTGTGCGCAGCGCTGGAGACATGGTGATCGCCATCTCCATCACTGCGCTCTACTCGGTCATCTGCGTGGTGGGACTGCTGGGGAACATCCTGGTCATGTACGGAGTGGTCAGGTAAGAACTGAAGTCTGGGTTTAAGTTGGAGGAGGCGTGTTTCTTCCGTCTCTGTTGTAATTATGATTTGGAAACGTGTGCGTCAGGAGTTACTTTTGGTGAAATTTTGGATAAATGTCAGAAAACTTGTTTAGTCCGAGTTTAAAGATGCATTATGTAACTTTTCCATATGAAATATTATTGTTTGAATATCCCACAGTATGACATTAAACATATGGAGCATATATTCAATTTCATGTGGTTTAATTGCTAAAGAGCAGGCTCGCCTCCCCGTAGATCTCACCTGTGCTTGTCTGTCTCATTAAGATAGATGAGCTTAATGCCATACTGAGCAACATTCCAGGAAAAGCAGTACCATCTCCATGGAGACAAGCAGGTGGCAGACTCTCCACTAGAAAAGTTCATGGTTAGAATTATACGTAAGAACTTGTGTGCTTTGGTTTCATGATTTTCTTGTTTGTTTGTTTGTTTGTTTGTTTGTTTGTTTGTTTGGCAGTGTAACAACATCCCAGTAGTAAGGCTAATGGAAGCATGGCCCACATATTCATTCATTGATGTGAGAAGTGTCTTGCTTCAGGGTTCAATAACAGGCAATGCTAGTCGAGGGGATTGAACTGCCAACCAGAGCTTTTTGTTAATCATTTTGTCTTCTCTCATTCCCTCTCTCATTCTCTCCTTTTGTTTTAATGGATTGTGCATTAATAATACCTTTTCATGTTTAAATGTATTCATGCTCTGTTCATTACTAGATTTTGTGTCCATCTTATGTAGAATTATACAACATGTGGAACTAAAATGAGCTATTGTGAAACTGTTGTTTGTGTAGATAAATATACGCTGACCTTGACCTTGTCACTAAAACAAATCATATGGTTTAACATTATGAATTTTGGATATTGATATGAAAATACCAGGAATATTGTCTCATTTTGCTATCTGAGTTAGTAAGTTTTTGCATTTTAACAAAACAACCATTTGTAGTTGTCGTTTAAAGCAGAGGTATTATGCAGTTGTTGTTTTATTTATTTATTTATTTATTTATTTATTTATTTATTTACCTTTCTATCATGTTATAACATTGTTCCCTCATCAAAAACATGCCTTGAGAGGATTTAGATGTCATCCATGCACATTTCAGTAATTTAGTGATTTCTCTTGGGTCCTATTCCAACCCTCCTCGTGGTTACCTCTAAGATTCTGTCCTAGTCTCTGCCCACACGCCCATGTCACCCATGCTCCAACATGATACTTCGCCATAAATCTACAAAAGCATGATACAGAAACTGTACACAACAACTTCACAAACCTGATGCAATGTGTAGTTTCAATAGCGAGATAAACACTGAAGGGTGAGTAACTTAGCATGGAGAGCAAACAAAGCAATAAAAGGTGCATGGTGATCTAAATATGTTATGTTTTAGCAGTTAATACCCCATAGAAGTGAAATAACCCTTCTTTAATGCCTTCTTAACATTCATTTAGGGGATATATGGCCCTTCTAGACCTTGCCCTGTCTCTGTGTTTGCTCTAGCTAGCTGCTCTGCCTCTCCTCACGGGGGCATGCAAAAGCTAGACTCACTTCAAAGTCAGAGTGTCCCTAGAATACAATACAAAGAGCTGTTATGGCTTAATCTGCCTTTGGGTTCAGCAGAAGGCCCACTCTTCAATTTATATGGGGCGTGCTATTACTGAGACCAGAGTAAATTGCTGTATTGTGCTCTGTATTGTGCTTGGATTCTGGAGATGGCTCAATAGATTCATTTCTTACTAAGTTGCCTGACGTCATTTTTTGTTTTGACTCCATGGAGAAGTTATTGCTTTTCCTGGAATATTCCACAGGAATTGAATACTTGAATTCATTAAACTGCAGGTCTTTTTATTGGTTTAAAATTAAAGACATTAATTGCAAACTCTACCAAAAACGTTACATCATGCACTTTTAACTTTTTTTTTTTTTTTAGTTCTGGTTTAGAGCTCAGTTTGACCTGATGTTCACTCACATTTCAGACAGACCTGGTTGATAGTGAGTTTAGCCTTAGAAGTGGCAGGGTGCATTCACTAGTCCTTGTTTATTTCCAGTTTAGTCCTGATATATACTTGATTTAGTCTTGTTTTAGTTTCTAGTCCAGGTTTAGTTCCAGGCTTAGTTCCAGGTTTAGTCCCAGTTTTGATGTAAGTACACTGTTAGTCTTGTTAAGTCTGGTATAGTCCTAGTTCAGACATTTTTATTACCGTAATTCCACTGGGAATCTACTTTTGCCAGATGCTTGAGCGGACAGCAGCCTTTTCCATTAATAAATAAATAGTTATGACGTGAATATGTGGTCTTGTACAGCTTCAAAGGTGTGACCGCAACAGCACAGCAGAGCTCTGGTCCTCGTGTTAGTGTCACAATGTAATAAAACTCGTCCGATGCAGGGGTCGTAGTTGGAGCAGCTGCAGTCTGAGCGAGGTGTAAGAACTTATTTAAACTTGGTTTAGTCCAAGGTTAGACCCTTTTTTTGAGCCAGTTCACCCAGTATTAGATAGACCTAGTTTAGACCTGTTTTAGTCCTGAGTTATTAACAGCAGTTTTACACCTGACAGTCTCATTTATGTAGAAGCATGTATTGAAAATGTGTTGACTGTATTTGATCCAGGCTCTATGCTGCATCTAAGGAGCCTTATCCCAGTTTTGAGCACCTGTCTGGAGAATTAGCCCACTGTGCATGTGTTGGACTGAATCCAGACATGACAAAACAAGAAACTGCAAGCAACACAAAAAGGAAATCGAACCTTGTGTTTTCTTGCTGTGATGTTGAGCATAGCCAGGACAGTTCATTTGTAGGGTCTTGTTCAAACAGGGACGTCTCTAGCTTTGTGGGAGCCCAGTGCTAGATTCTTCTTGGGGGCCCTTAGATTGTCAAAATGGGACCATGCCACAATGTATTTGACAAATCAGTTATCTGAATAAGCAGGGATACTGTTGTCTTAGTTCAGTGCTCCTAAACCCCTACTACAATAATAATTGTAATACTGCATTCACACTTGTCTGGTTTGGTACTGGTTTGAGCCCAGTTTAGCCCTGATGTTGACTTGCTTTGGACTTGTTCTAGTCGTGGTTTGCTTCTGGTCTAGTCCTGGTTTAGTTCCAGTTTAGTCCTACTTAATGTGGTCTGTGTGTGTTGGTGTGAACAGAGTTAAGGTGCAATAGTAGAAGCCCAGTAGTATTTGTGGTACCACTTTATAATAACTGCACTTGCCTTAATAAAGCATGATGAAAGACTTCATTTTGTAAGACTGAAAACATTCATTCAATTGAAACATTCTTACTGAATTAATGTCCTAACCTGCATCATTCATAATAAACTATGTGTTTGTTCTTGCTTTGTTAAGGCTAATTAGGGTTATTTATCAAGTGTTACCATTTTAGTAGCAGTAGTGGTTACGTATCTTTATACTTTAATTCCTTACTTCTACTTGAGTAATATTGTTTTATTTTATTTTTTTACAGTATATACAGTGCTATTGTGCTCTTTCCATACAGTTTATGAGCATGTGAACAAAAAGTATAACTTGTCCAGTAACTTGGCTCGTTTTGTATTGCAGATGTCCAATAACAACGGACAAACTTAATAATTTACAGATATTTGAGTTGTTTTAAGAAAAGTATTTTGGGAGCTTTTACTGTATCATAAATAATTGAAAATTTGGACACTGGCTCTTTAAAAGCACAGTAGTAAAAGGGATTTTGTAAACATGCTCGCCCCTATCTTCCATGTTTAGTGTTCAATGCATCACTGTTCTAGCAGCTGTCATAGGCATTTCCATCTCTCATGTGATTGACTGAGACCTTTGTGCCCTAAAATGTCAACACTATGTAAACAGAACAGGATTATGATGAAGTGTTCTGCACGGGCTGAGCTGTAGATGTAAGTATGTTCAGAGGTGAAAGACAGACATTTGCAATCAATTGAAGCTGTGAATGAAGCCAAAGGACCTTTGGAGAGAGCAAGCAAACTATGCACCAAATAAGCATCAGATCAGTTTTGACCCATATTGTGTTACACACTGACATATGTTGTGAGATAGCAATGTAAAATGCACAAATGAAAAACAAAAAACAAAAAAAAAACACACACACTTTTAGGTTAAATTAACTTTTTTTTTTTTGCTTTTAACTATGTTATAATATTGTTCCCTCAAACATATAACTGGAGTTGTGCTTCATTCATGCTTGTGTGATGAATCTTGAGCAATGAGTCTTCCCTGTGTGAGATGTCACAAAAAATCCCTGTGCAGTTTTTTAAGTCCAGAAATGATTGCTAAGCAAATGCCCAGCAAAATTGTGCTCATTACTACTGTGCGTGTGCATTAACATGTCTTGGCAGGTCCGTTAGCTAACATTATTTTTGGGGGGGTTTCCCCATGGCAATTCCCTCTGCTGCCAGTAGATGGGGCCTTATAGCAGATTCCAGTATGTGGAGCACCCAGTCTGGAAAATAAAGTCTGGTTCTGCATAAAGCCATTATTTTAAGGGCTAAAACATGAGGACAAAAGTTCTACCTACTATTGTTACCTTCAAAATAAAAATAGGAGAAATAACACTACAGATGTATACAGTAAATTATTTTATAAACTCTATGCCAGTATTCTCAGAATTTTTTTCCCCATCCAGTCCCCCAAAATACAAGCAGGTCGATGTATTGGTTGTGCTCCGGTCGTGCTGTGCACCTGGAGCAGTGTGGAGCTGTGAAAACTGTCTGTCTGAGCCCAGTCTGACTCAACGGCACCCTCGGCAGGAGCAGAGCAGGTACGGGTCTGTTACCCAGCACCGTGTAGCGAACCTGACATCTGAGTGGTATGTGAGAAAAGCAACACTATTCAAAGTGTGTTTTTGATAAAACAACATTCAAAAGTTATACTCGCTAACAAAATTTGAGTATATCGTTATATCTCTATGAACAATTGTTTTGATATCATTAGTGGACAACACAGTACAATAACCTAACATAGCTTTTCCCTTAGCTAATCTGTGCCTTTATGAGCTGTAAATCCAAGTTTATGTTCAAACTCTGCACTCTTATTGGTCTATAAACATCAATGGGGCCCTCAGGATTCGCAACGTTAAGCTACAGAACGGTATTGTTTATAGGCCTCCTGCTTTAAAAGCACTTGAAGATAAATACTGAGTTTTCTGAAATATTTAGGTTAGGTCTTGTTAAATGCACCAGAAGATTCACAATGTGCGTATAGGTAATCAATTAGATTTATTTTATTTGTTTATTTATTTTTAATATTTAATTTTGTTATCTCTCTCTAATATCTTAGTTTGTATATTTTTTAGGTGATTTTTGTCATTTTTTATTGGTTTGCAAAAACTCATAACAATATACTGAATGCTCTAATTTTGGTATTACAGAAAGACTATATCCTTCACCTCTGTGACAGTATACATATTCACAAATTAAACCTGATCATTTATATACAAACCGACAATTATTCCTGCAATATTTTACCAGCCACACCACAAAATCTGCAGATTAACAAAAAACATTTACTATACCTGCCCCACATGTCACTTAAACCTGGTGGGCACATTTCCTCCCATGGGATGTCCGGTGTTTTATAAATCTAATGCACACTGATAATCCTGTAATCAATGTTTCCAGTTCAAACAGGGAAGAACAATTAGTCATGACAAACATCTATTAACATTTTTAATTGAATCAGCTGCTCACATAATGTGACAAAAAGTGAGAAATGCACAGACAAACTAATACAATAATCACATTTCAGAACACCAAATTAACTCCTTTGATGTTTTCCTGTCAGGTTTTAGACCCACCACAGCACTGAGACTGCTCTTATCAAGGTGACAAATGACATCCGCCTGAATACTGATACAGGCAAAGTCTCAGTCTTGATCCTGTTAGATCTGAGTGCTGCTTTTGACACTGTGGATCATGCGATCCTCTTACAGAGACAAGAGGACTGGGTGGGCATGTCTGGTATGGCACTAAACTGGTTCAAGTCCAAGATCTAAATTTCGAAGACAGGGGGAACTTTGTTTAAATTAGAAACTGTGTCTCAGGTGACATGGCCCTGACCTGTGGGGTGCCCTGGGACCAATGTTCCCTCTAATTTTTCACGAGTCTGAGCAAACACACAAACTCCCTGAGCGTCCCATGGACCACTGTGAGCGACATCAGACGTGCGCACTGTGGTCATTCTGCATCACATCCATCCAAGTTAAATGGTTTATTAAAAGAATCAAATTACCACATTTACATTTCTGTTATAAGACTTTTAATTAAGTGCTTTAGCCACTTATACAATGAAAATGACAAAAATCTTGCTCATGACCTGTGTAGTATGTTAATGCTATTGGAAGTATAAATATTTAATTTTAACTATGGAAAAACATGAGCTTCAACCAAACCAAGACAACTGTAAACTCCAATGTTGAAAACACACTTAACATTTTTATGATAAAGCTTTGACTTGTATTATGAGTATAATCCATTGTGTGAAGCTTTTGCTGTGACTGAGTGAGATTGTCCTACTGTGTCTGGGACAGTCCGGTAACTCTTTTTCAGTATGTGACACGATCATTTGATTTTTAGAACTCATGAACTAGTGACAGTCAATGACCAACACACACTGAGGGGAATCTGTATCTGCACAGCTGCTCTATTACTGTACATTTACATATCATATCAAAACACAATATATAATGTGTATTTGTACATAAAATATATTCAAAACAAGTGGTATGGGTCAAAATAAATAAATTGACCCACAATTAAGTCAATAGCAGGATAAACCATGCTTACCAATCAGGAACAGAATCCAGTCCATCAGCACATAAGGTCCTCTGCTCCTGAGTCCATCATGAGATCTTCACTCGGTTCCACGAACCGCTGTGGGTCCGAGATGCCTCTAGTTTAACTTGTACAAACATCCACAGTGTCCTCGGTCACGTACTTACTTTGTTTTGTTCGTTTCATCATGTTTAAAACGCAAAACTGCAGCAAAACAGTGCGTAAAATTATGCAATTACGCGTGCGGATCTTTGCCCGAGGGCGGGCTGTCGGAACGTTCAGGGATTAAACAGCAGTTAGAATCATTAGCGAGTCTGGAGCAGCTCGTCCCCGGTCACACTCACTGACTCACATTGTAAAATAGCTCAGAATGAATTGTTGTGTGTTTATTTTATTTTCAAGCTTAGCTCTAAGCAAGCAGCTTAGAGGGAACACTACCTGGGACCCCTGTTGTTCAATCTCTACATGTTGCCATTGGGCCAGGTAATACGTAACAATAATATGTCCTACCACAACTCTGCAAAAGACAGATCTATGTCTCACTTGCAGCAGGTGAATATGGACCAGTGGATTCACTCTGCCACTGCATCCAACAGATCAGTGTGTGGAGGCAAAACAACTTTCTTCAGCTGAACTCAGACAGAACTGAAGTCATCATCTTTGGCCACAGAAACATAGAGAAAGTGTCAACAGTCACCTCCAGTCTCTCTCTCTAAAACCTTCAAATCAGGCTAGAAATCTAGAGGTAATAATGGACTCAGACTTGAACTTTAACAGCCACATTAAATCAGTAACATCTGCAGCTTTTTACCATCTAAAACATCGCAAAAATCAAAGTTATACTGTCAAAACCAGAGTTGAAGAGTCTTATCCATGCATTTGTCTCCAGTTTAGACTAGACTCAGGTTAGACTACTGTAACGTCCTGCTCACTGGCCTCTCCAAACGAACCTTAAGACACCTGCAATACATCCAGAACACTGCTGCTCGGGTCCTGACTAGAACCAGGAAGTACTTCACACGTGTCCTGTGCTCAGGACTCTGCACTGGCTCCTGTGTCTCAGAGAATAGACTTTCAAGCAGCTCTGCATGTGTCTCTACAATGCCTAACACAAAAGCATATCTCCAGAACACTGAGGACCTCAGGGACCGGCCTCCTGCTGGTGCCCAGAGTCAGGACTAAACATGGGGAATCAGTGTTTCAGTTTTAAATCTGGAACAGTCTCTCTGAAGATGCGTGTTTAGCTGTTTATGTAACTAATAGGTTTTTATTCTGCACCCTTCTATTTTAATGTTAATTTTATGATGGTTATTTATGTTTTGATTTGTTTTTATTGTGATTTTAATGCCTTTCTTATCCTGAAAAGTACATTGAATTACATTGTGTAAGAATTGTACTTCACAAATAAACTTGCCTTGCTTTGTCAATTGTACAGACTTAAACTACAGGGTTAGCAGTTTTTATGCAGAAAATGAAATTATATTTTGTTGTTTGTGACTGAAATTATAGCAAGTCAAAAACTGTAGCCTTTGCAATTTGGTGATTGTGTTAATTAAAAATTCCGTTTTGATTTAAATCAGTCAACTAGTTCTGACATATTTATGGTCTTTGAAACAATAGGTAAATCCTTGCATTCATAATTTTTGCATTCATACCAACAAACAGGTGTCTACATCATAACTAAACAAATCCATGTTTTCCTCATTTGAATTAACCCTTCCCCGTTAAGGCACTACATGCAACATATGATCCAAATGACTTGGAACTGCTTGGTGGAATTATTTATACCACTGCCAGGACTCTAGCAGCAATCTCGGTCCACTGTCTCACAAATAATTCATACTGCTTGTTCACGGGCACCACCACTGTTTTCATTTAAGGCGACTGGCCAGAGCAAAGAGTCCATGCGATTAGAACGAGCGGGGTTGGGGCAGACAAAACAAGATGGATTACACATTGGAGGAGTAGTGAATCAAAGTGAGCTCAGTGATGTGTCCAGTGTTGTTGTGGGAGGGTCTGGCAGGTTTGAAGGAGCAAACAGGAGCTAAAGCCATTAACACGTCTGTCAAAGCACATCAAGTCAACTCGCAACAGCTGGAACACATCCCCCCTCTGAAAGAGGCATGACGATGAAGTATTTTTTTTCAATTCAAAATACTCATTTACTTTCTTACCATCCCAACATCAAAATGTTGGGATGGAAATGGAGCTATAAGATTATTCTCAATCGAATCAAAAGTGCAATTTGAGTAGACACAATTAGCAAATCGCAAATGATAAAATATTATGTTTTATTCAACATAAAAGTTGCTAACCCTGTAGTTCTGTATAAATGTATAAAAGTTTATTTGTTCATATTTCTCTTGTTTTGTTTAAAATATGTCTTTGAACAGAATCCTATTATTAATGCTCGCAAATTTAAAAATCGCTGATCTAATCACACTCACAATGCTCAGAAAAATCACAATTAGACATTTTCCCCAAATCATTCAGCCCTAGATGGTAATTGGGTTTTAAAAATGAGTCTGTAAATGATATTGGTGAATTGTATTACTGTGTATGGACCAACTTAAGCTAAGGTAGATCCTGGGGAGATCCGTTTATACAAAACCATCATAAGAGTAAATTGTATTAACTAATTGCAAATGTTTTCGAAATATTACATACATACATGAATACTCTATACAGATTTTGATACCCCGATGAACATATGATACACTGATATGTGTCTTTTTCTCAAGTGATCATACTATTTCAGTACCATTTGTATGTACCTGCTTAAATGTGTATCTAGTTTAATTCATAGTTTTAGTAGCAGTTAGTATCTAGCATGTTTTGTAGGGCTGCAACAAATTATCGACTTATAATTATACTCATATGTTGATTATCATAATCATTATCTGGACTATACAGACTCTTAAACACATAAAAAAAGAGCTTTCTATAAGAAACAGTGGCGATATTAAATCAAAATGTCAGAGAAGAATAAACATCAATCTATTTTCTTCCACTTTTTCTGGGGCCGGGTCACAGAAACAGCAGTTTCAGCAGGGAGGCCAAAGACCTCCCTCGCCACACACACTTCCTCCAGCTCTTCGGGGAGGATCCCAAGCCAGCCGAGAGACAGAGTCCCTCCAAATGTCCTGGGTCTACCTCGGGATCTCTTCCCAGTGGGACATGCTCAGAACACCTTTCCAGGGAGGCATAGATAGATGCCTGAGCCACCTCAGCTGGCTTCTCTCGACGTGGAGGAGCAGTGGCTCTACTCCGAGCTCCTCCTGTGTGACTGCACTCCTCACCCTATCTCTAAGCGAGCGCCCAGCCACGCCCTGGAGGAAACAAATTTCAACCGCTTGTATCTGCAATCTTGTCCTTTTGGTCATTACCCAGAGTTCATGACCATAGTTGAGAGTAGGAACATAGATTGATCAATAAATTGAGAACTTTGCCTTTCAACTCAGCTCCATTACCGCAACAGTCCGATACAGCAACCGCAACACTGCAGATACTGCACTGATCCGCCTGTCAATCTCACGCTTCTTCCTTCCCTCACTAGTGAACAACAACCCTGAGATATTTGAATTTCTCCACTTGAGGTAGAGAATTCCCACTCACTCGAAAAGGACACCCCACCTTTTTCCGGTCGAGAACCATGGTCTCGGATTTGGAGGAGCTGATCTTCATCCCAGCTTCTTCACACTCGGCTGCAAACCGGCCCAGTGCATGTTGCCGGTCCTGGTTTGATGAAGCCATTAGGACAACATCATCTGCAAACAACAGAGATCCTGTGATCCCCAAAGGGGACCCTTTCCCGGATGCAGAGACGTGTCAGCCAAGACAGCCCCACAACATCCAGAAACTTAAGATGCCAGGATTTTTGGGGGCCAACCCATAGTCCTGCTCCACGACCTCTCCAAACTTCTCCCATCCCCGATTGTTTGCCTCTGCGACTGCGCGAACTGCAGCACATTTGGTCGAACTATACCTGTTAACTGCCTCAGGAGTCCTACAAGTCAATAGGACCAGATAGGACCCCTTCTTTGGTCTGGCAGCATCCCTTACCTCCGACGTCCACCACCAGGTTCACGGATTGCCACCACAACAAGCACCAGCACCTTGCGACCACAGCTACAAGCTGCCGCCTTGACAATGGAGGTGGAGAACATAGTCCACTCAGACTCCATGACCTCAACCTTCCCCACGATATGGGAGAAGCTCTCCCGGAGGCGTGAGTTGAAGACCCTGTTGACAGAGGGCTCCACCAGATGTTTCCAACAGGTCAGATGACATGAAAAAAAAATTTATCATTGACCTCCGGCCTAGAGTGTCCTGGTGCCGCGTGCATTGATCGACACCCTTGTGGTCAAACATGGTGTTTGTTATGAACAAACTGTGACTAGCACAGAAGTCCAGTAACAAAACACCACTTGGGTTCAGATCGGGGAGGCCGTTCTTCCCAATCACACCCCTCCAAGTGTCACTGTCATTACCCACATGGGCATTGAAGTCCCCCAGGAGAACAATGGCGTGCCCAGTCAGTGCACAGTCTAGTACCCCTCCCAAGGACTCCAAAATGGTCGGGTACTCTGCACTGCTGTCAGAGACTTGCCCCCGACGCAAAAGCACAGGGATGCGACCCTCTCATTCTCTGGGGTGAACTCCAGCACATGGTGTCTGAGCAGTGGGGTTATAAGCAAGCCCACACCAGCTCCCCGCCTCTCCCCATGGGCAACACCAGAAAAGTGGAGTTTCCAACTCCTCTGGAAGAGTTGGGTACCAGGGCCCAAGCTGTGTGTGGAGGTGAGTCTGACTATGTCTAGCTGGTACCTCTCAACCTCCTACACTAGCTCAGGCTCCTTCCACCCTAGTAAGGTGAGGTTCCACGTCGCTACAGCCAGATGCTCTGTCTGTTGACCAGACACCCTCCCTGACTGCTGTCCAGTCCTCTTCGCACCTAACCCCTTTAAGACCCTCTGCAGGACCCACATCATCATTTCGGGCTGAGCCAGGCCGGGCCCGCTAGGCGCTCGCATTCGAGTCTCAACCCCTGGCTTGGCTCCAGGATGGGGCCCCGGCTACACCATACTGGACGATATAACCTTGTTGTAACTATTCATAGGGATGTTGTAAACCGCTCTTAAACCTTCAACCTGTTTGCTATGGGAGATCTTACCAGGGGCATAATACCCCAGGCAAAATAGCTCCTAGGATCATTTGGGTACACAAACTCTCCCACTACAATAAGGTGACAGTTTTTAGGGGGAGAAATAAAGAGTTTCTGATTTTTATGAATACACATTATTCATAAAATTACCTATTTAGAAGACTTCAATCAGCACATTTGACCCACTGTTTGGTTAATGTGGTATTTAAAAAGTCTCATTGTACAATAGAAATAATCCTTTGACTAGTCGACTGACTGAAAACTGAATTGACTTGTTGACTTATTGACTTCTAAAGTGGGAGTTAGTTGAAGCCGTAATGTTTTGATAACCGTTGGGCTTGGATTATTTGCTGTTTTTGTATGTTTTTCTTGTTGTTTTCAATTATGTACCAATGGATTATATTTTTTCAAGTGCAATTTATGTATTCTACTGGCAAGCAACTTTGACTGAAAAAATAATCTATTATTTCCAATCAGTTATAATGGCTAAAGTGGATTTTGTTCTCAGGGGAATAACAGATGGAACCACAGTGTAATGAAGCCTCATCAAAAGCTATTTTCCAGCAGAGTAACCAGAAACCACACACACTGAGCAACACATCAACACAACCAAAATCCTTTTACCAGGAAGTCTGTGCATACTATACATGCTAAATGTGCTCTGTGCTGCAATGTTAAATGAATCTCAATAACATACCTGGAGTAGTTCCTTTGTCTAGTATAGTGCTTAGTGCAGTTTTTTTTTTTGTTTGTTTCTTTTCTACAAGTATTGCAATTTCAATCAGCAATTTGGGTCTCTCAAGTTTCAAAAAAGAAACACACATTGAGGGGGCATTCACACGTTAGTCCACTTAAGTGGTTTGATTGGGGACTAAAACAAAGATTGTTGCATTTTTCATTTGGCGTGGGTCACGTTCTGACCACACTTCAGCTCAAACTAAGGATGTACAATAATATCAGTTACAAATAATTATGACGTCACACCAATAATTTAATCATATAATTAAAAGTTGCTTTTCTTCTGAGCTTTTCTCCATTACAGCGCTCACTCTGAGCCCTGGCTCCGCCCCCTGCTCTAGTCACACACACAGAGCAGCCTGTGGTCAGAGAGCCACATGTTTACACATATAGGCTTTCACATTTGAAACAAAGATATTTCAGTGAAACATCATTAGTGCTGTAGCTTGACACAGATGTTATCGGGTTAACAAGCTCAGGCGCTGCGAGGATCTAGTTGTTTTTTAGTTCAAACACTTGGTGCAGCGAGTGTCCAACAGACACGTTTCACTAACAGCCCAATGCAGACGGAGTTTGTACAGGACTTTCTGGGTCTGTCTCTCTCCACTAACTTTTTATTCACATAAACAACTTATCTGAAGCATATTGTTAATAAGGAGGAAGGAAAATAACTGAATAAAACTGCAATGTGACAAGAAGAATTAATGTAGACCTATATGAAACATTACCATGACATAGAAAGTCTATAATTAGTTTACACTGAGATTATGAGCAGGCACAGACCAGTACTGTTACTTCATATTTGTAAATCATATTTTGTATGGCTAAATGCATTTTATATGGCCTGCTTTGTCACATTTAGGCTTATAAACTAAAACAGACATTAAAAAAAAAAAAAAAAAAAATGGAAGTCAGACTCATTTAAAATTTGTTATGGGTTTTATTTTATTGTTATTGATGACAAACATCTTCCAATGATCTGTTATTGGTACTAGTTGAAAATTCCATTATCATGGATCAGTAGCTCAAACAAACCAAACCAAGAGAAAATAGAATTTACCTTTTGCCAAAGGTGGTACTGCAGCACAAATAGTGTGGGAAATGACATCAAAATAGAAACTGTGTTCACCCATTGGCCAGAGCAAAGTCTCTACTTGATCTGTTGCAAGAACAAATGTTGAGCTCCAGAGGACGTGACGACTGCATGATGTGAGCCCAAAGGAGTTTACAACTTTATTAGCACTGTCCGGGATATAAAGATATAAAGATCAAGATAATTCATGACTGTAAAGGCCATTAGGGCTTTGTGCAAGAATAAATACAGATAAATGAGGAGCAGCCATCGCTCTTTACGCACCCGTGTGACTGATGAGCCTGTCAACTCTGCTGTTTTTTGTGATCCTTTCTAGAAACTGTGATATGTCTTTGTCTAATTATATGAAACAACAGCCAACGTTAATTTCTCCTCACTATGCATCTTGTCACAACGTATTTCTCTGGGGTTTATTTTGTTCATGCTCCATGCACTACGGAGGCTTGTTTAGATCAAAAAGTGCACGCTGGGCTGGATCAAGACTGGTTACCGTTTATATCACAAGTGAACCGCACTGGAGTTAGGAGGTCAGCAAGGTTTTAAACAGGATGTTAATTAATACAGTCTTGGTAATGTGCTAAAAGCGCTTTTCACGGTCAACAAATAAAGCCCGGGACCTCACGTTGTTACATCACATCAAGACAAACAAACGATAGCTGCATGTGGATTCAGGCACTTTGAAAAAAGTTTTATTTGTGTTTTTCCAAGTTACAACATGTCATCCCTTTCCCCCAACCCGGAAAGCTCTTTTTTTCCCTATATTTTTTCAAAACAACAGCCTGACACTATCCCAGGCACCTGATTTTCTGTCATAGTGCATTTTCAAGAATAACAAAAACACAAATAGTAGTCGGAGATTGGAGTATAAGGAAACAACCCTATCCCAGTTGTTTCTGTGTCATGGTGCAATATCACAGTGGCATAAAGGGCGAAGTGGGTGGGGCTAAAGTTGAAATTCAAACTAAAACACGTTCCTGACTCATAGTGCAACCAGGTACAGACCCTTCAACAAACCTCTACCAAAGAATTTAAAGTACGACCCTACTCTTCCTTATTTTCCACTGTACTAATGAATAAATGTTTTTCACCTTATATTCTATGTGATATGTAATATTATAAAAAATACACAGCTATTCAAGTGTGGCCACTGTCAGAAAGAGCATGCAATGTTAGCAGGCCACTCTATCCTTTAAGCTGCAGAAACAGTTCACAGTATGGTCCTTATAAAACCCAGGCTATATATAAGGTGCAGGCAATAAACCTCACCGTGGCTTATCGAAAACACTACATGCTCTGCAGACTTGTTAACGCACAACATACAGGCAGGAGATTAGGTGATAAGGTCAGTTTTTTCCAATAAAAACAGATTCGAAATCCTAGAAGTTCTGAGAATGAAAGCAAAGTACGATATTATCAATACGGAAAACTGTCTCTTGCCCCTCATCTGTTTAACATTATCACATTCTCAAATCTTAAAATCATCAACAGGCAGCACTTGAGGTTAAAAATCTAATTATAACGTGTTTTATTGTCTGAACTGAGATATATCTTCACCTGTTTATCTCCATATAAAAACACTGGACCAAGCAATACCTTTCTATTGCAAAAAGTAAGAGTGTGTTGCTTCTTCCAGCTCCGTCTGCCAAGTGTTTCAAAGCATCTTATAAATAGCAAAACTCATACAATTTGAATGGTTCTCTCACAACTCTATCCATGACTGTAGAGCCTCACTTACGCCACAGTCCCTCCATTATTTTATGCCTGGCTGCTTCCATCTGGGCCTCCAAATTCAAAGTAAGTGTTATTACAACAGCTAAGGTGACACTGAAGGTTATAGTAGCTTCTGTTTTGTCTTATCTCAGAACTTGCCCTCCTCATATCTCCCATTCTGTTACACCTGAGATTAGTCGTGCCTCCGCGGCGTTTTCCATGCATTATCAAAAGGGCTTCCACGTGAAAGCACAAAGCTCTCTACAGCTGAAGATCCTTATCCACAATCCACTGTGAATTCTGTTTTATTGAAATGGATTATCTTCACCTTGAATCTGACACCTTTTTCATGGTGGGACAAAAGATAATGAGTGAGTGGACGATAATAAGGGATTGGATTAGAGCGCACAGTATATTTGTAAAATCGATTCACTCGCAAGATCTGTTTAGCTGTGCGTACGACGTATTTTCATTCTGCACTCTTCTCTTTTAATGCTAATTTTATGATGACTATTTATGTTTTTTGTTATTTGTTTGTATTGTGATTTTAATGTCTTTCTTATTACGCACTTTGAATTACCTTGTGTACGAATTGTGTGTGTCACTTTTCTATAGATCTGACCATTTACTTAGATCGATATGTTTATGGCATACTGAGGCATACATTCCATCGTTTCCGTGGAGACAAGCCGATGCTGGGCCCTACACCAGAAAAGTTACATAGTGCACCTTTGATATGTTGAATTCAATATTAATTATTATTACCCATTAAAACCGGTCAAAAATATCTTTAAAAAAATCTTTAAATTATCTATGCCTAGTTTTTATTGAATACTAACCAAATATATAGCAATCATGATTCAAGTATTTTGAATTCAGTCATTCATCACTAAGTCATATTAGGTCATGTACAGTAGTTTTTCCTTCCTATAGTCTTTGGAGTTGCTTTTAGAATAGAATTTAAATGACCTCAAGAAAACGCAGGTTTCATTTTCTTGTCAGAACAAAGAATTGCTACAGAATGTCCCAAGGCGAATCATTAAAAAAGAAATTGTATTGATACTGTTTGTAAAGTTTCTTACCAGTGACCCTAATTTATATGTTCTGTTGTTTTATCACATATGTGCAGTGCATGCTGATTTCAGTCTGATCTCTATCAGGAAAGACTAATAAATACAGAAAATCAAGGCGAATAGACAAGACTGACTGAATAAATTGCAAATGAAGAATTAAGCATTGATTGGTTATCTGCAAAGCATAGTGACCTCCAAGGAATTCTATCCACCCACGTTATTGGATTGAAGAAACAGACCCTTTGTTTGCCTCCTTACTGCAATACTGGAAAAGTTGAGTTCAGTACTATGAAAAAAAAATATAGGAGTATTTCAGACCCAAATAGATGACGGGTAGTCGGAGATTGGAGTAGGATTGGAGTTGGATAGTGTCGGGCAAGTGAGTTTTAACCAAATCTTGCAATACTCTAACTTGCCCTACCCTGAGACTGCATGTGGTGCAGCTCCAGTGTATTAGGAGTAAATTAATGAGAGAAGCTGTGCAGGCTGGTGGCGTAGCGCTCCGGGTTCTTTCCATTGTGAGTCTGGTTTCGCTGGACCCCAGAGCCAGCTGCAGCCTTTTACCTTAATAAATGAATAGTGTGAATGCAAAAATGGTGACCACAACGGCACAGCAGGACACCACTCTAAGTGTGAGTGTCACACCACAACAAAACCCACAGTGCTGTCACAGCTGGATGGGTACAGTCTGAGCCAGCGGTAAAGTAGTCTCATGATTAGAGTTGGCAGTAATTCCAGCTTCCGTTTATGCTTCATCTATTCTTCTAAACTGCCAAGGTCAACATACTACCTTGGCTTAGTACAGAGGGATGAACGAATTATTGATTTTCCTTTAATCCCCCCATTAACATAAGTCAAAAATGAAAATACCATTACTTTACATGTATATAGCGGTTGCACTATGTAATAAATGAGCTTTAAATGGCTGGGTGGAGAGGACCATAAATATTAAAGACTAATAGACCTTTAAGTGGTCTCTTGTGCAATCCATAATGTTTGAGAATGCATTTTTGGGTATTCTTACAGCCTGTATGAATACTTGAGAAGTATTGTTGATGTTGGCTGTGAATGGCCAAAACAACTAATATCTACAGAATGCACTGATTTACATATGTGATATATGTGATGTACCACATACTGCATGTTTTGATGTATGGCCAGCTGAATAATGAAGTAGAAGCGAAAGCCTAAGATCAATTGCATATCGGCTCTAACAGACAAGGCAGCTGAACTCATTTAAATGATCGTGGGTACAAGCAGCAGAGGTCAGCAGCTCAATGTCCACCCACACCCAAGATAAATCACCATTTATTTTGGAGGAAAAGCACATGATCCCATCTATCACCTTTAGTCTTATGTGTTATGCACTAAAAGATGGACACCAGGGCACCAAGACAACCACACAGAGTAAAAGTCAACCATTATTTTGTAAAATGTTGTTTCTTTTAAATTTCTTTCACCATCCATCCTTTTCTGGATACAATCTCAAGGTCTTTTGGACACTCAAAAGTTACCTTGCAGACCATGTGTCACAGCTTTTTTGGTTTGAGTCCCAGCTGGTTTGATCTGTTTTCATGGTCTCCCAATTATCTTCTTCTTCTTTTTTTCCATTAAATATATTACTAAGCTTGCAAAGATTGGTTCCAAAATCAAATGTGTTAAGAGAATTCCTTTACAAAATTGGTATTATTACGCCACACATTTCAAATGTGAAAATGTATGCCATTTCTCAGGTATTGAACATTATGTCTCATTCTACAGTTACGCTACTCAGTAAAATGAATTAAACTTCCTAAAAAGGAGAAAAAAGTTACAAAACAAAGTTACCAAAGAATATATTCTAAAAAATGATTTAATCAATTTGTGTCGCATGTCTGTTAATGACATTTCTTGCTAAATTGTTAACTTGTTAAAGTTACACAGCTGCTCCCTTTGAAAACAACATTATCTCTGTGGCCCTTTTCCATAGGGCCTCTTATATAACAAGGACATCTAAGAACTCCCTTGGTGAAAACAAACACAGCCATTGGATGAAATGATCAAGGGGCCATCTGTCCCTCTACTTTTTTATTAATGGTTTTTAAGAACCACGGCCATTTTAGGCATCCTATGCTCAAAATAACATTGCATAAACTATCTGCAATCAAGTTATTAAATCTGTGCATTTTTTTTATAATGTCGTGTTTATCCATCTTGTTTACCCCCCACCAATTACTAGCAAACATGCTAACCAGTTCACACCGTTGGGAATGCAGTTTCCTGGTTAGAGGTTTAAAGTCTGCTCGTCTCCGTGGATATGTTATGTTTTTGCCTGGAACATTTCACAGTATGGTATTAAACATATCTAACTCCAGTACATTGTAAACATCCACCAGAAAAAAGTCACACAGTGAATCCAGGCAGAGTGTCTTGCAGAGGATAGAGTGGAACTGGAACTGTCAAATACATGGTTAGAAGATGACAACTCTAGAGCTGAACAATTTTGGGGAAAAAATATCTATTTAAATTATTTTTTGACGAGCATAGTGATTAGAGTTAGACACTGTTCAAGAATTGACAAAAAGACTGAAATATGAATAGACAAATTTATACAAGATTTACATTTCATTATTTGTGGGTGAAATTATGGTACTTTAAAAATACAGCCTTGTGCGATTTACTAATTGCGTCCATTCATATTGCAATTTTGATTTAATCATGATCAGTCTTGCAGCCCCAGACAACTCAAACCAAATGATCATCTGTGGTAACCTTTATACAGTTTTGTCAGGAACATTCCATTCTGACCTGCATTTTTCTTTTATAGCGTTTTTCTTTTTATTCAGACTTAAACTCAGCTGCTAACGTCCAATGCTTTGAGATAGATGTTAATTGGTGGCACTCTGTCACCGATATAAATGTTAAATCCGACAGTCGGTGACGAAGAGAATGATTTGTGTCTCGTGAGGTTTATGAAAAATCGATTACTTCACTTGACCTGGACATTCTCTGCAACCCAATTTAGACAAGACATTTCCATTAGCCTGCCAACTTGTGATCGATCCACTATCAGGCAACTCTGCAACACGAGGCCTGTCATCTGTAAGTCAAGGGCACCCATTCAACACGACAGCCGACAGTGGTGCTGGATAATGACCTTTTCAACACACATTAAGAAGCATGACGCCTGACAAACAGCGAGCAGGTAAAGCACCTCATTGCCAGTTAGCACCGAGGACGACTTTACAGCTACACATATGTTCACTACCACACATATAAAGTCACCGTATGTCACTTCCTGGAGGTGGCTCGTCATCTACATGATTCCATGGAAATAGAAAGTTGAAGCTATACTGTGGAAGAATATAGACACAGCATTTCCATGGAACAAGCAGGAAGAGGCGCTCCTCCTGGCCAAATAAGAGTCAGGTTTGTAATGATTAGGCAAAGAAAAAGACGATGGGTAAATATGTTCAAGAATCTTTGGCAATTCCTTGGTTCGTTGACACTGAAAGAGCCGTAACACACAGCTATGTGGAGGATCGTTTGTTTGATTCTAAGTGAGTTGATCTGACTTAGTAAAAAACAGGAAATGCTGTGAGGAGACTGTGTGATTGGTCAGAATTATTCTAATCAAATGTCATCTCCTTGAGTCCTTAACTATAACCTCAACCCACAGAAGATAAAGACCAATAGGAAACAGCCTGCCTCTGTCCTCCTCTTTCACACATGATCGACTGACAATGCCTTGGCATTTTGGATCTTTGCACATTTTTCCCTGTTAGTTTTCCTCTTTGAATTGTGGCTGTTGAAATTGAGGGCTGAAAAATAAGCCATTGAAATTCAGAATGAAAATCGTTCAAACATGCCTTTTCCAGAGATAAAAAATTAAAAGTGAGAAGTTCAGTGGCATTTAAAATTCAAAATCTGAATTATATTTCATCAAACTATACAAAATACTTCTATTATCATGTATTTTAATAGTCTTAACACCCTTCATTAGCTTAATGTAAAAATGGAACTTCTGGAATTATTGATTATGTTGTTGCTCATTGTGCATATATAAATGTGCAAAATTCAACTATTCAAAATTCAACAAACTTGAAATCTGGTTGATTGCAGGTGAATGTGGGCTTATTTACTTCCTCCAGCTGCATCTAAATGACTCCATGTTTGCTGGGACTGTATGTTCACTTTGTATGTTCAGCTGTTTTCCGTCTGTCTATGGCCAAGTTTGACGTTTGATTTAAAATGTAAAGTTTTACATAAATAAGGTGTATGAAACAGTCGGCAGTTGCTAAATTACATTTGTACCCTTTAGTTCAGTCAGCTGTGAGGAAGGCTCCTCCTTGATATTCTGTAGTGGAGGTTAGAATACGTAAGTGAGAATTTAGATTTTAGCTGTACATGTTTATGAGAGATTATTCTGTGAAGGGCAGTGGCTTCAGTTGTGCTCAGAGATGTTCTTTACTCTGCTCATTTCTATTGTTATTCACTAATTGCATGTGCTGCTATTAGTTTTATATTGTATTTATTTATTATTTTTTTTACCAAAGCCAAATTTTGCTTCCGATTAATTATGCTGTTGTTGAAAATGACCTCTGACCTTTTTAATTGTAAAACTGTCGACCACTATCACGTGGATTATTTTCTGCTGTTAGTTTTTACATTCCATTATTATCATTATTTTCCTTTTATTTATTTATTTATTTTTATTATTATTTACATATTTCTATGAGAACATACATTGATTTGCAAACAATTATGAATACAGTCACGTATTAACATTTTATCTTTGTTTTCGTCATTTGGTTAATAGTCACAATAAATTAGTTGTTCTGTGCTGATGGAATTGTACTGAAGATAATGACATTTACAATTTAAGCAAAAAAAGTAAACAATTTCAATTATTTTGTTCTTTTTCTCCCACAAATGAATGACTTAGTGCTTATTGGAATGTAGGACACACCAGTATAAACACTGTTATATCAGATCAATGGACAGTGGCTCCACAGTGTATACATTAAGTAGCCTCCAGCAAAATGACATTTTTATTATTATTTTTTTTCTTGTTGCATAACAATCCACCACAGCCTCTAATGTCTGAAAAAACAGGCAATCAATATATTAATGTGAAATTGTACCCTGGCCTTGCGTTTTGAAAAAGACTATAGATTTAACAAGGAAAGACTCCAGATGACAGTTGCATTGTAGCGTAAACATGAAAACCCCACAAGATATTTTCTGACCTGAATCAGCCACAGCCATAGCATCAGCAGGGCCATTATTTTTAATTTAACACATGCAATGGCATCTTCTTGCCTACAAAGTTGCATGCAAATCCCATGTTGAGAGCTGAGAGAAACATATGTATAATATATATGTACTGAAAGTTCACATGTAGCTTTCTCTTTGCAGCCCCGCGTGCTTTAGCTGTAAGGAGGCTGTTTGATCAGAGAGGCCAACAAGGCAATTGGAACCATTATGTTAAATCATTCATTTCAGCGGAAGCATCTACTAATCTTCTAATCTAAACCATGGAGGATGGAGGATGTGCTTCATGCGTTACAGCTCCACACACATGCAAAGTCATAGGGGAATTAACATGAAATGGGTTTTATTATTTCATCAGTACCGCTGTTAATATTTCAGTGTTTTCAAAAACACCTGGGCTTTGCTGTTTAACACAGTAGTACGCACAGATATCTTCATGTCCGCTATTTTGCTCCACCCACTCGTCCAATCGGTCTCCACTTTGCTTTCATTGACTGAAAGGCGTATTAATCAATCAAATTGTGGAGTCTCAAAAGAAGCAGATACTTACGTCAGGGCTGGCCCTTTTGGTTCTCTAGGTGAGATTTCTGATGACTCCCCCTGCACCCATTTTAGAGTAATAAATACTCTAACATTGTATACACTATATTTTTGTCAAAACTTTTGTGTGTATTCATCCACGAATTAGGGGCCCTGAATTAAATGACTGAGTGTAATGATTTAATAGCAGAAAAGCAAGCAGGTCTGGGGTCCCCTCTGGAATGTTTTGAACAAAACTGAAGTAATTTCTTGGAAAATGGGGTAAACTAGATTTTTTTTATTTTTTATGTTTTTTACATAAATAAATATCTGTCTATTCATTATGATTCTAGGTGGCATCAGTTATTATAACAACACTTGTGGCACAGTTGGGGCTAACCTGTATTTTACACTTGCTGCATGTCACTTGTGTCCAAATATGGTGTCAGTGGTTCCCAGTGGAGGGCCATTCCTCTGCTGCCTCCCTGTGCTCCACCCCTGCTCCAGCACACTGAGCCCAGCTGCAGTCTTTACAATGGGCTGTGGACAGACGCTCCAGACATAGTCACAGTCCAGTTTAAACTTCAGACTCCTGTCCTAAAACGTGAGGACAGGAGTCAGAATTCAAATGAAATGTGGGGAGAAATGCATTGCGCTTTGTCACGTTTTTTGTACAATAGATTATTAGTTCAGCAGCTGTTTGTGTTTGTAACTCAGTGAATAAGAGGAGGATTGGAAGAGGAAAAATAAAGACTCACTCAGCACCTTGTGGAGTGTAGAACATTCTTTTGGAAACAGTTTTTGATTAGGCTCATTCAGATGCATTGTATCATTGTGCACAGAAAACAGACAGCGTCTGGTGCCCTCACCAGGCCAAACCAGATTTTTCTTAATCGTCCGAGCCAGTAACGAAGTAACTGGTGAGAGGCATAGTTTTTTGTTGATTATTATTCTTATTTTTTCCAGCATAATTTTTATGATGGACTAAACGTCAACGAAAAGTCTCACATGGGGGTATTAAATGAACTGTCCAGAAAAAAAAATGTGATAAAATGGACAGTGCTGCCATGAATTTGAACAGTGACAGAGAACAATAAGACTAGCCAAAAGTTCAATTGGTGCACTGCCCTGTGATGAACAGGAAGTCAGCCATATTAAATCAAACCTGAGCGCCGCTTTTGACACTATTGTTCATAATATCCTTATCAATCACCTACAAAATATAATTGGTCTGTCTGGTACTGTTTTAAACTGATTAAAATCCTACATTAAGAGCAGAAAACTCTGTGTCTCTCCAAGAGGATGTTTCAAACTATACACTACGGCCTCCCGCAGGGCAGCTGTCTCGCTCCATTGCGTTTTTCTCTATACATGCTTCCACTTGGCCAGATTATCAGAGAGCACAATACGTCCTTCCACAGCTATGTGGACGATGTGCAGTTGTGTGTGTCAACAAAGTCCCACCAAATTGAAGCCATCCATCATGATGTAGTAAATAAATTAATGAATAGTAACAGAATGAATGATAACAGAACTGAAACTGAACTTAGGTCTTGTAATACTGTTAAGCACTTTAAATTTCATTTTTTAAATGAAATATAATGTATTATTATTATTATTATTATTGAAAATGCTATGTCAGTTAGATTGTGATTATTCTTGCAGCTCTACCTCTCACGTCTGTGGCATGTGCGTTTTTCTAACATTTAAAAATAGCTAAGATCTTTAAAATCCTTTAGTGTGTGGCCGTGGCAGGCTTAAATACATGAATCATGATAAAATCCAAATTGCATCATGTTTTCTTCACTAAATGTGACTAATCCCTATTTTTCCTATGCTCTTTTTAGATACACCAAGATGAAGACAGCAACCAACATCTACATCTTCAACCTGGCTTTAGCGGACGCCTTGGCCACGAGTACGCTACCTTTCCAGAGTGCCAATTATCTGATGAGTACCTGGGCGTTTGGAGAAATCCTCTGCAAGCTCATCATCGCCATCGACTACTACAACATGTTCACCAGCATTTTCACCCTCACCATGATGAGTGTGGATCGATATATCGCAGTGTGCCACCCGGTGAGGGCGCTGGAGTTCCGAACGCCGGTAAAAGCCAAAATGATCAACGTTCTCATATGGGTGTTGTCTTCAGCCATCGGAGTGCCCATAATGGTGATGGCTGTGACCAAGGTGGATAGCAGTGGTAAGTGATTTTGTCCAACAAGTTTAAAAGAATTTTGTGTGGAATTGATATATTTTCCTTGGATAGGCCAGCCTTTCCAGTCAACCTAAATATTGCATAGTAGGGTAAACTTTCTCTTGGTTCTTTTGCTCTCAGTAATATTTTTTGGGAAGGTTCCTTGGGTGCTGTGTGGTCACCTATCCAAAAGTAAATAGTTATTGTAATCTGGAGTATACACAAACTGCCAAATGTGACATCTATTTATTTTATTATTATTATTATTATTATTATTATTATTATTATTATTATTATTATTATTATTATTATTATTATTATTATTATTATTATTTCTTTATTTATTTGTATTATTATTATTTTTTTATTTATTTTTTTACACAAAACAGTAATCACTCCAAAATAACCTTTTCTTATGTTGTCCCTTACATGTTACCTGCAAAAATAAATGATAAAACTCAGTTCATTTTTTTGGATTTGATAAAAATAAGAACATTTTGGTGATATTTATTGCACTGGAAAACATATGTCCAGTGAGTGGCCTTGCATCTTCACAAACCTGACTTTTATTTAACCGGGAGAAGGGTCTCAAGCTTGTTTCCATGGGAATGTTGCTCACTTGGCGATATCTCCATCTCCATAGGGAAGTATAGTGAAGTATCATCTTAATGTTCTATTTCCATAGAATTATGCAAGTAACGTACCACCTCCACAAAGTTGCAAAGTGTTGCTTTTTTTAATATGAAATTTCTCCAAGATACGATACATCAAAGGTACCTTTGATTGACCAGACTGTGCACTATTTAAAACCTTCCTTGAGGATTAAATAGCCGCTCTACCATCTTGTAATACACAACACTGGCTCAATACAAATGGTCAGCACATTTTCTCTAATGCTCGATCACACAAACGTAAGATCTGGATGACTCTTTGATCTGTCCAATGCTTCACTCTCACCGCTTACACAGCAGCTTACAAGAATCGCTGTGGAGTGGCTTTAATCATTACTTTGACCCTGATAGACCCCCCATCACGAGTCTACAAATGCTTCTATTAAACACTCTTGCAGCAAAACAAGGGAACACAAAGCGGTGACAAGCTTGAGTCTACTTGTATTGCAGGTGAATAGGGAAAAAAAATCTTCCTTTTGTTGACATATTAGATCCTAAAAAATGTACAGAAGATTTAGTATTTGAGTAAACTAAATGTCACTGAAAAGTTGCATAAAAGTTCAAATTTTGCCTCATTTTGTAGAGGTTAAACCTTTTTTCTTTTTTTTTTTTACAAAAAACAAAACAAAACAGAAAACAGTACAGTACAAAACATAACAGGACTTGTCAAGAGATAGAAACATGCAAAGAAGACAAAGATACAGACAAGACAATGATAAACAAACATGGTACAAAGCATAAGGCAAGAAACAGAAATAAAATACCGTAAATTTCGGATTATAAGCCGCTACTTTTTTTCCATGCTTTGAACCCTGCGGCCTATACAGCAGTGCGGCTTATTTATGGGATTTTTACTGGATAACGGCCCCTGGGGGGCGCTCTCTAGCTGTAAACGTAAAAGTGAGACAGACGTGGGGAAAGATTCTGCTCTGAAGAATTCACTAGTTTTGATTTTGAACGATCATTTTGCGCATCATGAAATGGATATGATGCAGTTTTTAAGATAAAGAAGGAAATAGAGCAGGGGTCGGCCTTTAACACGCAAAGAGCCATTTGGACCCACTTTCCACGTAAAATAAAACACTGGGAGCCGCAAATACTTTTTGACATCTAAAATGAAGATAACACTGTGTATAATAATAATATAACGGAATAATGTAGGTTTTATTTTCACGGACAAGCCTTCTACACGAGGCAGATAAATATGGCAAAAACAACTTAAGTGCATTAAAAAAATACAACTCACCAAACCGCTGCATCAGTGTGACCCTGCGCTGATTATGTGATTATGTCTACTCTACTCCGCAGTTTCTTAAAAAAAAAAAAAAAAAAAAAAAAAAAAAACTCTAAAAGCGTATCTTTTAATCCCAGGTGCTTATTCTCCATGTGCCAAAGCAGTTTTGAAGGTTTCATTGCCTCATTTGCTTTTCCCGCATATTACGCAGAGCGGACTGTGCGTGAGAGTCACCTGTGGCGACAAACCCAGATTTTAAGTAGGTATTGTCTGTTAAATTGATCTTTCTTTTTTTTTGGAGGTCGTAGTCTCCTCTTCTGGCTCCTCAGTTGTCCTTTTCCCCTTTGTTAAAATCTCTCCAAAGACTTTTGTTTTGGCTCATTTTCACTCACTTGTGGCTCTACTTTTGAGCGTCGTGTCTGATGTGTTATACGTGAAACGTCATCACGGAGACAAGAGCAGATAATAAACTTATCACTACATCAAATAGATTTCTGTGGCGATTTCCAGCAGGATTTTCATGATACATCTACGGACGAGCTTATTAGTGTGTCATTAGGGACGGGCGGAAGTTACTCCTGACCCCTGTGCGCACAGCGTCTGAAAATCAGGGCTCTTTACGCAGGACTGTGAGCTGTGTCTGTGTCTGTGTCAGTGTCAGTGTCTGTGAGACGTGAGCGGTGTTTATTTTGAACATTGTTCCGCGAGTGTGACGCTTATTTTGAGCAACGAAAAATAAGAAAATATAATTTTATTTTAAGATCATAATAATCTTCCAATTTAAACTACAACAAAAAAGAGCTAACACAAATAAAATACACTTCAGCCACGCAGAGCCGCAGTATAAGGCTGAAAGAGGCGCATACGGCTCCGGAGCCGCGGTTTGCCGACTCCTGAAATAGAGCCACTGCACGTAAGCTCGACATCAATGAATCCAACTTGGTCAATGTAAAAAGACGACAAAAGTTTTCAGAGGAAATAAAAGCAGATTTTCCGTGTTGGTGCAGCTTTATTTTCTAAACCTGCAGGTGTGTTCATCCCGTGTTGATGTCGTGTTGGTGCCAATTTCCAGGCACAGTTTTTAAAAAAGCGTGTCGGTGCACCGTCTTTCTGTGTAAATATCTCATGTTACAATATGAAAACCTGCGGCTTATATTCAGGTGCGGCTTATATATGTACAAAATTGATTTTCTCTTCAAATTTAGCTGGTGCGGCTTATATTCAGGTGTGCGCTGTAGTCCGAAATTTACGGTAATCATCCAAGCTTGGGGTGGGTTGGAGGGGTGGGCTGGGGACTTACAATGAGCTAATGTTTTATAATTGAGCAGGTAAAATGAGTGAGTGACTAAGTATAGTTATTAGTTATGAAGATAAAACTAGTTTTAACATTCAGTTTCCCTCCTCTTCCCCCTTTTCTCTCTCCCTCCTCAATTCTTCCTTTTTTCCTTCTTCTTTGAATGAATAATTGGGTAACCTTCCCCACATCATTTCTATTCTGCCCTATACTCAAGCGAATACTATTTGTCTGTGTGGAGAGAAAGTGCATTAAAAGAAGGGCCTTTTGTGAGTGTTTCTACCTGAGACAGGGTTACTGTTCAAGGAAACCATCTCTCATCTGGCCTGTCAGCCTGTATTTGAGTCTATAATGATTCCCTACTTTATTGTGGTGCATTAAAAACACAGAAAATGATGGGGGGCAAAGTTAATGTTTGAGCAGTATCTGCTTTTGTGGTATCAATACCATCAATATCAGCAGCATCATCAGCAACTGAAATTAAAATTGAAATTATAATTGAGGGAGAAGGGAGAGGGGGAACTGCTATGGATAATAATAAAATGTACCATTACAGAGAAAAAAACAACAAAAAAACAAAAACAAAAAAGAGGTTAAACTTTAATAAATCAAATTTGGGATTAGATATAAAAATCCTTCTGTATGTTTTGCCAAAATCTGTCGACTGAAGTTGAATTAAATATTCAAACATCTTCAGTGCAGAGTGGATGTTGTTTCCACATGAAAGCTTATATGCTAAGAAACCAAACTGACCAAAAAACTAAAAATAAAAAAATGAGTTCTGCCTATAGTGTCTTTCCTTAAAATAATGTTCTCACAATTCTAACCAACATGTTTCAGAATGAGCTGTTCTTTCACTCACCGTGACATTAAAAGTGCAGTCCCAGATTTTTACTGTCTTGAAAACATGTAAAACAGAACTATAGCCTGTTTTAAATGTTTTTTATTGGTCCAAAGTTATTCCTCACTTACCTTATGCAATCCAAACGTCCTAATTATTCACCGCAATGAGTTTATAAGTGCTTTTCACAGCTAAAATAGAGATTAAGCTCACAACAACTTACATACTTTTATTAATGTGCACTTCCTTCTTTCTAACAGCCCCCAGTAGACTTATTTTGACCTTGAGAACGGCTTATACAATATATCTGGGGCAAGACACGTTTTGCTCAAATACTTGGGATGTGGAATAGTCAAAGGCCCTTGTTCCAGCATATAAGCATGACAAATGATTTTTCATGGTTCTTATCCAAAAATGTGTTCTAAATCTAAGTATGCCTTACGGAGTTAAAAGCAATTCCCTGAACTACAGCAAATGAATGTCAAACACAGGCCTTTAAAGCTGTCATCTGCAAGTTTATTTGATATTTTTCACCAGTAGATGTCAGATGTGAAACCTGTTCCCCTCTAATCCGTCCCGTCACCTGGCCTTTGTTCAGACTCACCTGTGCTCTCTGGTCTTCTTTCGTCGGGCCAAAGGTGGGACACTATCAGACTGCAGTAACGTCGATAGCATCTAGTGGTGATGTGTGAGAATACAACTGGGGCGGGTCTAATTACCGCTTTAAACTTGAGCCCAGAGTAACAGTATATTTCATTATTTTGTTTTACTATGTGCAACAGATTCACAGTTCCATAGTCTCCAGTTAATTAAATCTGTCATATTTCAACAAATGATCAACTGTGGTGTTAGCGAAGAATAAAATCATCCATCAGCAATGTAAAGTCCTCTGTCTGTTGTGGTTGAATGGAGCAGTGAGTAATCTATCTCCGGCTCGTTTCTAAAGTGACTGGGCCGTTAACGTGTGACTGACGAATGCTGGTCGTGCGCTGACATCCCGCTAATGGCTGCTGCAGGGACTTTGCTGAACAAGCGCGTGTCCTCCTCCCCCCTGGAGACTCACAAATCCAACTCACCGTGAAGCCTGTTCTAATCGGCTCTTCCAAACCACAACCTCCAAATTCAATGCTAGACTATAAAAATGGGAAAGTCATGAAAATCGACTGAAACTGTGATCGACCACTAAGCCCACGAACAACCTACAGCACATAGTGTCGTCACGATAGTAAAACTTCAAACTGGATTTCTTTAGACAATACAACGTGATGTTCAGCATTAAATCTACTAGTACGACTTTCTACTAGTAGTACTTTCTTTTATATTACCATAACTTCTTCTGTAGTTTAGTTAGAGAAAGATGTATTACAAGTTTTTCATCACGTTTTCATCATGCCTGTGTAATCCCTCAGTCGTGGTCATAGTGGTCCATGGGCGTATACTAGTCTGTGTCTTATACTTGTTCTGATTCAGCTCAAGATTAGTCTAAAGCATACATGTCAGAGTCAAGGCCCGCGGGCCAGATCCGGAACTCGAGAGTGTTTTTTATGGCCCTCAGAATGATATTGATTTATTATTAGATCCGGCCTGCAGGCCTCAGCAAGCCAGCGACCCGCAGGTGTTTTACACGCACCAATACTACATTTCCCACAATGCAACGGTGCCGCACAGAGCGGGATGTGGCTTCATTTTATTATTCAATAAATGTGAGCCTGAGCAGAAACACCGTTGCTGAGCGCGTTGACCAGCTGTCAATCAATCTAAAAGAGAAGCTTGTGAAAAAGGGAAAAGATTTCATCGCATATTCCCTGGCTGTGGATGAGAGCACTGATACCTCTGACATTGCCCAGTTGTCAATTTTCATCCGCGGAGTGGACTCCAGCATGAGCGTGACAGAGGAGTTTTTGACTGACAGAGCCATAACAAAATATTGCTTTATTTATCTGATCCGATCATATATATTTGTTAGGTTTTCAGTAGGTTCAATATTAGGTTCACTAGACTATGTGCAGTCATTTTAAATAGTTTCAATGAACATTCAATTAGTCTGGCCCTTGGCTTGTAGCTAATTTTTTCATTTGGGCCCTGTCCATTTGACTTTGACACCCCTGGTCTAAAGCTAATAAGGTAAAGGTTAATGTGACTTCTTTAGTACTCAATACTTGCTCAAATCAGTATCCAGTTGTCAATACTAGTTCAATAAATATCTGACTGTCGATACTTTTGACAACCCAAGTAGTACCAACATTCGAGAAACGATGGTTTGTCGGTTTGCAGTGTATTCCTTGAAAATACATTAAGAAAGAGAGACTTGATTAGACTACTGAAACAATTTATCCTGCGAGATTTCCCATAAATCAACAGAGATTGCATCCTTGCTGACGCACATGGATACAATGGACAGTTTATCATCTGAACAGGTCCATCCACTGTCTAATTCTTGGACATACTTGAGAATCTACAAACTCATGTAGAATGTCTAGATTCATTTTTATAAAAGAAATGTTCAGCTGTCATTTTGAGTTTTATTTATCAGTATTAGAAAAAAAAAAAAAAAGCAAATACCAAACAACAAATGGGCAAGGCTATTTTTTAAGTAGTTTTTTACTAGTGTTGTGACATTTGTGAACAAGTCTGCGCTTTTGAACAATTTTCTTAACCATTTTTTAAAAGAGCCAAATCTTTTTTTTTTCTTTTTCTAATTTTTATGCATTTTTATACTGATGCACACTGAACCAATTTAACAAAAACATATTACACATTTTTATTATAATTATTGTAGTGCAATGTTTTTTGAACAGTTCCTTAACTATTTAAAATATATATATATATATATATATATATATATATATATATATATATATATATATATATATATATATATATATATATATATATATTATTTTTTTTTTCCTTTCAAATTTTTATGCATTTTTATACTGATTCACGTGGAACGAACATGAGGAAAAAAAAAAACCCAAAAAAACCTATTTGACCCCAATGATAACAGTTTCTTCTTCTTCTTCTTCTTCTTCTTCTTCTTCTTCTTCTTATTATTATTATTATTATTATTATTATTATTATTATTACTATTATTTAGTGCAATGTTTTATTTAGTTTATGCATAATTTCAAAGGTTAAACATTCCCACTCTTAGTTTGAACAAATTATAGCATTGGTTTGAAATGAAAAGATCCAAAAGATCCTATAAAAGAGACAAAAGTCCTGTCATTAGTTTTTACTTTGGGTTCCGTCCCCAGCTGGAGTTGTGCTTTTATTTTCCTTCTCACTTGTTTGACTACTCTTGTGTTTTCTGGCACCCAACAAGATTTCTATATCCCCCTCATTTTACTCCAAATGTGAACAGCTCTGTAACCACTGATCCTTTTCAACCATATTGTATTGTAAGCAAAATGGTGTAACACAAAACGTTAGAAAAAAAGAAACTTCATTGTTGCTATTCAAAGATGCTATACCACTGTTTTAGTTCAGAGTCAGCAGCCGGAAGACAACAGCTCATGTCTCATTAATCATAAGGACAGACTGGTTCAGGAAAAATATAGATTGACGGATACGATTTTTTTTCAATTCCAATACTGCCTAATATATGATTTGAAATGACTACAAACTCAGTTACTGCACAGCTCAACATAACAATAGTGTAAGGTATATTTTCGTATAATTTTGATTCATTTTTGGACATCCATATCCCTGTACAAACCTGTAAGAGAGTGGTGCAAATCTTGTGAAGTACCTTTTTTGCCTAATCGTTCCAATAGTGCTTTATGTATTTCATTTAATCCCGTAATCAGCCCAAACAAACAAAAAAACAACTTAAGCTAAAAAGTGCAAACATCAGCCCATCAGTGTATCTCATAAAAATGTGTTTGCACTTTTCTACTCTTGGCTTCCAGGCTGAACCACGTCTTTCTTCATGTATTTATTTATTTCATATTTGTCCGGACCATGGTCAAATTCATTCATCTTCCAAAAGAAAAGATGGTTTATGCCAGATTTAGCTACTGCTACTTTTCATCTGCAGTCCCTGTAAGGTGACACAAATTTATTTAGTTCCTTTGCCGTTTTGATGTTTGCTTTGTAACTGTAAAAACGTATTTCTGAAAACAAACAATGCAATATGTAGTGTGTTGTTTTGGTTCAGAGACTGTAGTGATGCTCAAATGTTCTCTGTCTTCCAGGTCGAACCATGTGCATGCTGAAGTTCCCTGACCCAGACTGGTACTGGGACACCGTCACTAAGATCTGCGTCTTCATCTTCGCCTTCGTGGTCCCGGTCATGGTTATCACGATCTGCTACGGCCTGATGATTCTACGCCTGCGAAGTGTACGTCTACTCTCCGGCTCCAAGGAAAAGGACCGCAACATGAGACGCATCACCCGCATGGTCCTGGTTGTGGTCGCTGCTTTCATCATCTGCTGGACCCCCATCCACATCTTCATCATCGTCAAGACCATGGTGAAGATCGAGAAACGGAACCCCTTCGTGATCGCTAGCTGGCACCTCTGCATCGCCCTGGGTTACACCAACAGCAGCCTCAACCCGGTTCTCTACGCATTCCTGGATGAGAACTTCAAACGCTGCTTTCGGGATTTCTGCCTTCCGTGCCGAACTCGCGGGGATGGGAATAGCTTGAACAGGGCACGGAACGCCACCAGGGAGCCCGTGTCGGTGTGCGGTCCGACAGAAGCGGGGAGGAAGCCGGCATGACTAGGCCTGGATAAGGTCCCCCGCGGTTCACGATCTCGGAGGATCCAGCAAGATTTACAATCGGAAATCACGCAAATTTCCACCACTGAGTTTTAGCAGATAAGTGGACTTCATAGTCTCTGCTGAATAGGAGAAGTTAGAATGAACTTTCAAAGCAAAAAGTGTGATTTGAAAAAGAAGAAAAATGGATGGATGATGCTGCAAAACTGTCAAGAAAATAGTTTCAAGAAGGAACTGGATGTATTATACTTAATTACTTATTTCCACAGCTTTATCTTCAACAGGACTAAGTTTGCAAATATCGGAAATGGACAGAAAAATGTTGGTTCTACTTTTAAGATGAAACTGAAACAATAGAACTGTCAACCAAGAACCTGAGAAGATAATGATAAAGGTCTAGAAGATTGTAAAGGGAAAATCCATCATGCTGCATTTAGAGGCTCATTAGAGTCCAGAAATGCAGTATGTAAAACACTGAACTTATATTCACCAACTCTTCAAAAAGACATTGCATCGCAGTATCTCATTTAATCCATGTTCTTTGTATGGAAAAAAAAAAGCCTTATAAACTTCAAAACTGTCTCACCGGCAGCCAATGGTAAACAACTTGGTATTGTCTCAACCCACAGTCAAGTTGAAAGAAAGACCATCTTATTCTCCCACTGTTAGCTGAAGCCCACACTCTGCCAAGAGTTGAAAGAATGCAAACTTAACAAAGCCTTTGATATGAAAAAGGAATAAAGCACCATACTACAGAGGATTGTATTTCACTGGAACTTTTCTGGTTTCTACTCACATAGGTTTTTCACACATATTGGTACCTTGAAGACAAATAGCCAGACTGCCAGACCTTCTGAACTTAAGAACGTAATAAGTCTTTGTCTAGATACACAACCTGCAAACATCCCAAGGACAGTATTGATCTGTGTTCCAAACGAGAATCAAATTTGTCACAGTGATTATCTGCGGGAGTTTCATGTTGAATCATTTATTTACTGTAACCAAGGCTGATGGAAATTGAATGGAGGATACCAATTCATGGACTGAAATATTGGCCATACTGACTTTACATAACAACTGTGACAGGTATCTCAGAAAGAACAAATATGCGTCAGTTCAAAAGGAAAGCTCTGATATTGATACTTTGCAGCTCGGGATGTGATGCTAACTGTAGGCATGCTCTGTCTGAGGCTTTGTTAGACTTTAATCTGAGCTTTAATTAAACACAATCTGACCAGAAAGAACTGATTTAGCTGGAACCACAACAAGTGAGATAATTTTTACTGTTAAACAAGTCTGTCACTTAAAATTACAGTTCCAATCTAACTAGCATTAGCCAACACTTTTTCAGGTTGGCACTCTCTTCTTTTTGTTGAAAATCAAACTCTTAAACAGAACCATGAGCGCTGGGATTAATCACAGACTCCTGAAAATATGCTGTTTAAATCCATTTTATATCTTTGCTTTAGGTTTCAGCTAAAAAACTGTCAAGCTGCGTTTGCCAGTATGCGCATTGTTTCACCATGGTAACTGCTGAACATCCCACCGTATACATACATGTGGAACACCCCTAGCCTGATGTCTCTGCAAAGTATCAATTGTTGAATGAGTTGGAAAGTGAAAAAAACAACAACCTTGAAACAAAGGTATGATGAATTGTTTACACGAATATACATAGTGTACATAAAAGAATATAAAGCTTTTGCAAATCTAAAGAGTATTAGCATTTTTATAGATGCAAAGATTTCATGGTGTGCCTGTGTATTGACACGTTTCCAGTGCCGTAAACCAAGGACATTTGGACACTTAAAATTGATTCCTTTCTTGACTATTTTCTGCTGGTACCATGGTTTGGAAAATATACATTGATGAATATACAACGTGTGTACGCTAAAGTCACAGAATATGTCCGCCTTTCTTTTCAAAAGGCAACAATTGTTATTTAAAATGTACTGTATCGTGTATTCTCTATGGCTAGCTACATGCTTTATATGTAAATTTAGCTTTAGCTTTCGTAGTCATTCGAGATCAACAGGAAAAGCAACACCATGAACACATAATAGCTAGAATGAGAATTTACATGACAAATAATATATAATTTTGAGATACATTTTGTACATATGCTGGCAGTACTGAGGTGAGGCACAAACAAACACACTTGTATCCTCACTACATGAAGCACTCCTCTTGAAAACATCTCAGTTTGCTTAAATCTCTCATAGTTTTTATTTTTTGGACAATTTAGCAGTAGTATTATATGTTTTACTGATGAAACCTTTGAACATGTATAGAGGACAATTTGGACTTGGATTACTCAATGATGTCACTAGGTGGAACTGAATATTGTTTAACTCTGAAGTTGCATAGTGTTGCTTTACCATGGTAGTGTTGTGCCATAGTTCATACCATTATAGTATATTGACAGTTTGAATCTGATTTATCGCTGTAGGTCTGTTTAATTAATTTATTTATTTTTTCAAACAAGCATGTGTAATAGAAAATATATACTTAACCGTATGGATTTGGCTGTGAGGATATACATTGCATTATAGGATATATATTTAATGTACAGTATATAATAAATACTTTTCTAAAATTTGTGGAATAAAGCAAAACTGTATTTTGGCTGGTTTCTTTGCAATATTATGTGTATTTTTCTACTGTACTATGTGCACAGAACTAACAAAACAACAGTACTCGGCAACAAGACCTACTGTACATGCATTTCAATGGATATGAACCATTGCAGTTTGAATTAATTTCATTTCAGATCTTCAATTTTAAAGTATTTGTAATAACTACTTAATACTCTAATTTCTAACCCTTTAATTAAAAGCCCTGTACCTGATTTTGTCTTAAAAACAGAACTAGTTCATTTTAAACAGTTTGCAGTGCTCCAAAGTTATTCCCCACTTACCTTATACATTCTGAGCATCCTAATTATTCACAGTGATGAGTTTATAACTGCTTTTCACAACTCTCATAAACTAGAGTAAGCTAACAACAACTAGCATTCTAACAGCACTTATTGATTCTTGGACAATAAAATGTCTTCTAATCAGGTGCAGACAGACAAAAGCTGCCTATACAGTATATACTGTATGTACTGGGGCAAGACATGTACTTCTCAAATACTTACACACTAATTAAGACATAATTATTATAAAGTGGTACCAAATATTACATTTGTTTCAATAATAAAACATCAAGGCAACTATATGTTAATTATTAGTTAATATTGTTGTTTTTTTTTTTTTGTTTTTTTTTCATGATAAACACATTTACATAGATTAACATCCACATATTAACAATGAATATTGATGTGACGATTGCACAGTACCACAGACTGCAATTAAATCAGACTATTTAACATATTTCAACACGAGGAGCAATTGTGATGATGAAATATTCCATCAGCAATGTAAATCCCTCAGTAAATTCAGTTGTGGTTGAGCGAAGCAGTGGGTAATCTATCTCCGGCTCGTTTCTAAAGTGACTGGTCCATTAAAGTGTGACTAACGAATGCTGGTCGTGCACTGACATCCTGCTTCACCGAACGAGTGTGAGTCCTCCCCCCTGGACACTCCTAAACCGGGCCCACCATGAAGCCCTCTCTGATCTGCTCTTGCGTTATTCAGAAAAAAACTCGTTATGTCTGCCCAGCCTCCCCAATCATCTCACAAAATACATCGACTCTGGCAGCATTCTTCACAGCTCTTCCACGATGGAGCCTAAATGTCACAATGCATCATGTACAAGAACAGGTGGTGTTCTATTAGAACTACACAAGCATGGAAGGAAAGAGTTTAAACAACAAAGGTAAGGTCTTTAAATATGGTATTGAAGCGACTAAAAAGGTCAAATGACAGGTGAGACTATTCAACTTAAAAAGGCAATAATATGCTAAATCTACTTTTTTGGAGCTTTCTACCATGTTATATTGTTCCCTCACCAAAAACACGCCTGATGTGGTTTTATATGTCATCCATGCATGTTTGAGTAATCTTGTGATCTCCCCAGCCCTGTTTGAACTCAGCCCACAAGTCACTCCCACACGGCCATTTTTTAGAACTTTACGAAAGCAGGATACAAAACAATACACTACAACTTCACAAACCTGATGTGATGTACAGTAGTTTCATTAGCGGCACGCACGCTGATTGTGTTGCGATAGCGCTCTGAAGGGGGTGTGACTTAGCATAGGGAGCAAAGGGAGGGGGGAGCGTCAAAAACAAGGCTGAATCTAATCAAACATTTTAATGCTGTTTTTGTCGAATGTAGCATTTTCAAAACAATAAAAGTTAAAAACATGGTGTTCTAAATATTTCATGTATTAACAATCACTGAAAAAAGTAAGATAATGCATTGGATTTGTGTAGCGTCTTTCAAGATACCCAAAGCTGTGCATTTTTCATTCACTCCACACTCGAAATCAAGATAACTTGTTCAAAGACTTGAGAGGAACAGATAATGAACCTCTCAAATCAGTTCAGATCATTGAGGGGAAAATCTGAACATGTTGATGTAGCACGTGGGCCTCAGTTTAATTTCAAATCTGTTTTAACCGTTACTTTTTACATTCAGTATCCCAGGCATTGTTCAGTGAGTTTTGTTGTTTACCTTCTGTGTTTGTCTAATACTTCTGGAACATTTGGAGTTAGATAGAGACAAGCGTGTATTGTCTTTAACAGAACTGACTGTGAAAGAGATTGCCTTGGGAACAATGTATACGCCTTCGTCGCAGCAAGGAAATATATTGCTTTTTTATGTTATTTCTTCCCCACATCTCGAGAACTTTGGAGTGTGGACAGGAAAAAAGTGTAATGGTACACAACAATTACGATGACTGTACAACCTTCCGATTAATCCGATTTTTTTTTTAAATAGCAGTGAGTCTACATAACTTTTGTGGTGAGTCTTTGTTAAATAATTCTATCAAATGGACAAAAAGTGTATTGAGTGAAGACGTTCCGTTGCTAATCCAAGCCGCTTCAGCCGCAGTTCTTTAATTTTCCTTTTACTATGGATCATACCTGGACAACTGAGGGATAACAGAGGCAAGATTTGTTAAAGGAAATTGTTCTTTATTTAGAAACCGCAAAATTAGCTCAGTCTCTCTTGCTCATACATAAGTGCTCAACAGTTTCAGGCTCTTGACAATGATCACATAAACCATTAGGGTATTTGGCTAGTCTATGTAATCACTGAGTCCTGTGTGGTCTATTCTCATGTGAGTAATGGCCCCCTCTTCCCTTGTCTTCCTGCCCAGGGATCTTTGTGTCTGGTGGAAATTCAGTATCACAAAGATCCCAGTATTCCAGCTAAAGACTCTTGTTGCATTTGACTTTATAATCAGATTTGTTTTTGATTCTCTTATTTCCTTTAACACATGCATCGAAAGCTGCTTTAGGGTTTTTAGCCAGCCTTTCATCTATTTCATTACCACACTCCGCAACTCCAATATGGGCAGGAATTCAGAATCACCTGGCCAACAAGATGAATTCTCATTCAATTTGTGACTTTGCAAACTTCTGACAATCCATCCGGCCAGGCTCCCACTGTTGTGATTGCCCAGTCAACAAATAATTCAATCCAATCACAGAGCAGCATTGTGGTTTGAGCAGAAGCCAAAGGTGAAGCTCTCACAAACCAAAACAAACATGGCGAAGCAGATGGACGTACTTGAGCGTATTGTAGGAGAAATTCAGACCAAACATGCAGAGGGAAGCACTTTGTCCATTTGAGTTTGAGTTCTCGGCTGGTGCTTCGACCAATCAGAATATTTCTCGTTTGTCCTTTCCTAAACCTTTTCAGCAAGAGCCATGCCAGATGTACGCACATTAATCTATTATGAGCCAAGTTAGTAATGGACTGTGTCTGTCATGGTTCAACATCAGAGTGGAAAAAGGGATTATGTGGGCCGGGCTTCTTGAACACGTTCTTCAATCGTGGTTCAAAAAGAAGGTACAAGTCTTTTAAGTAAACCTTTTCCCTTTTCATACTTGTCTTAGCACCACCACTAAAAACATAATTGCATATTGAGAGATGATTCAGAACCTGGGATCCACACTGTATTTGGCATGACATCGTTTTATACAAATGGTAGAACAAATGTAGCTCAGATGTGTGTTGGCGTGTCAGCAGGTTTCTCAGGTTGTCCGATAGAAAAGAACGGTTGAAGTTAGTAATGATCATGTGAGGATGCCTTGTATAGATTGATCCTTTAGATGAGAGCTCACGTTCACCCAACACACCTCCTATTGATTACAGATACAGGCAAATAGCACCTGCCATCTCTTATTACTGACTCTTTTTTTTTGTTTAGTCGTTACTTGCTTCGACACACACTTTGGGATTGAGGTGACCTTTTCAAAGCAATTAAAATAAGTTAAGTCGATTCTCCACAATGAGATTGTAGCTATTGTTTTCATAACCTTTACGTCCTGGGCTTGTGTCATTTGTACTATTTATTTTTGAAATGTTTGGTCTAACTCCACCATTTGGGATTAAATTCAGCAGAGAACGCACAGCTACTGCCAAAACTCTTTAGGTCACATTATGCAAATCTGACTTGTAGATCACGCAGAGGTGGGTAGTTCTCAGTGACATTGAACCTCTTTTAAAGTTTACATCAATCACTTTTTGATTAAGTGGTACCTCTCAGAGCCGTAGTAGAGCAATGAGGTTCATCGGGTCTTTCGTTAATTTATTTTTGATTTATTTTGAACACAAAGCAGAACAGGAGCAAGTTATTTCTGACCATTGGAAAAGAAAGAATCGCATTATGGAGCAAACACCATAGGGACACGGGACAAACAAACATTGGATTAAGGAGAAAAGTGAAATATTGAAACGTGCACATGGGACTTTAAACCAGGATGAGGGGGCTTTTCTACTCTTACACACCTGGAATGCTGGCGGACTGCAGATGGCGCTGTCGTCCTGCCTCAACTGGTAGGACAGTGCCAAAACCTGTGTAAATCAGCTGATTGGACATGTCACAGCAACATCATGTGACCACTCTGAGGAAGACCAGTAGTGAGCAGTCAAAACTGTGAAGTATGAAAACAAACTAAACTTTGGTCTGAAAAAAGAATCTTTTAAAGTAAGTTCTCTGCGTAGTTGTCAGAGACTACACTTTTACTCCTACACAAATAATATTTTACAGTTTAACCGCACTCATACTTGAGTTTGTAGTCTACAAATGACAAAAGGTTCAAGTTTGTTGAGTAGTAGTATCCCAAAATACATTTTTTCACTCTTGAGTAATTACTTTGTTGTACTTGAGCGTTATTATTTTGTAGGTACTGATTGGTCTGATTAGTACTGTCAAAATGTGGGAAAACTCTAGTTCACCAGTTTGCAGAAATCCAAAGCTATTCCTCACTTAGCTTACACGTTCTAGCCTAATTATTCATGGAAACTAGCATGCTAACAGTGCAATTCCTGATTCTCTGAGGATAAAACACTTCATAATTAGATGCAGATGGCACGCAGCGGTCTCATTTGTACGTTAAAACTACATAAACATTGTAGAGATTGTGTATGTAGGATATATACCTCAGAAAGAACAAGAGTAAGTGTTATGGTTTAGCGATTTGCCATAACAGATTGAAAACAACAAAATAATAAACTTTTTTTTTTTTTCTGGAAATGGCTACAGGATGTCAGCCTCTTTTGGCCTCTTTGCTCTCTTTTGTTACTAGGGAACAGGAAAACGTATTTGAGTATTTGTCTTTTTTTTTTTTTTTGCTTTCGAAAATCATTGGTCTTGTAATGGGACGATTCATCTCCATAGCCGTATAATTTGGTTTTTGGAGTACCGCTCATCAGGATTGGTCGTGACATCGGATTGCACGGTGCCATTTAACAGAGACGAACTCATAACCGCACAAGTGATACCCCAAGGCGGTCTCAGTGCTATCCACCAGCATCAGAAAATTAAACAAGCAAGTCCTCCGCAAATGGCATCCAGTTGTCGCCATGGAGACAGGCGACACTGCAAGATGACGAGTGCTCAGCCGGCAACCTGAAGATGTTGGGTTTAATTAGGAAACCTCCCCAGCAGACACTTATCACTTACCCAATTGCTCTGTTCACAACAAGAGAAAAATCAGGCTGCTAATGAACCAGGCTAGCCAATATAGCTTGCACTTTACTCCAATCAGATGTTCAAGTTCTACTTCTATTACATTACGGGAATCAACTTTAAACTGTCTATTTATAGCCAACATCATGTCACATATATAATTATACTTTGAAAATGAATAAGCTTTCTTCTTCATAGAATTGCTAGACCTCTCTACCTCTGGCTGGTCTGAATGGTTTCTATGATTTTGCTGCCAATGGGAATTAGTTGATATCTTAGTTCATTTTCTGTCTCATATTAGATTTTTCTATCTGTGTTTCAGCCTTGCGAGATGACAGTTGGCACAGTTGATCGCCGTTAGGTCTCGCATCACAAGGTTATCGATTTTAATTTCATCCATAGTGCATATTGTAGTCTATTGTCTAAGTCTAATCTAAATGAAATTGCTTCATTTAGATTAGACACACAATTTCTAATCTAAATGAATCAATTTACCAAGAAAAAGGCACAACAATGGGAAAAATATCTTACATTAAATTATCTTACATTTATTCAATTAGAAGTGTTTCTGTTACTAAAAAACAGATCTGATCAGATCAGAACAGATCTGTCTCGCCACAGATCTGACTTGTACCTTGGCCTGCTGGCATCACTCACTAGTATCCATGGAGAAAGAGCAGTTTAATGTTATATTAGAACATTTCAGGCAAAGCTGCATCTCTATGGAGACAAGGCAGATGGAGGACCCTCAACTAGGAAAGTCACATCGTGCACCTTTAAAAGCTCTCTACCTGATGTTTATTGGCTTAAAAGCATGAAAAAACAAACTAATATATTAAACAGTTTGCAATTGTTCCTCACTTACCTTATGCACTCTGAACATCTTAGAATTTATAAGCACTTTCACAGCTTTCCGAGACCATTACAGAGTCTTGCAGTAATGGTAAAGCTATCAGCATGCTACCGCGCACCTCCTGATTATTAGACAATAAAACACTTTCTAATTTAATGCAGACAGCACGCAGCAGACATAGTTTTACCTCAAGAGCTGTTTATACAAGACATATTTTGGTCAAATACATAAAAATACATAAATAAATGGCACTATTTTTCAGTTTTTTAGTTTGGTTGGGGGTGCAACTTATACTCAGATGCAATTTATATGTGAAAGATAATCTGCCTGTTGCAACCAGTCATCAACCAGCCAATGAAAAAGGTAATGAAGAATGTAATCTGTCTTGCCCTGGAGTACGCATTTCAAGCAACGTTTCAATCGATGAGCCTCGAGTCTAGTTGGCAAGCCACTTTCACCTAATCATCAAGAGGGAAAATTGGATGGCCGCAACCACTTTTCAAATAGAGCTGCTACATTTGGTGGAGGACTAAAAAAGAGAGTGAGGGGGAGAAGGGACAGGGTCTGCACTTATAAGGAACAGTGTAATTTGTCTAACAGGTCTAACTCCACCTCTGCAGCCAGGTGTTTTTAATCAGAAACACCTGGCATTAATCAGGGCAGTCTTGTGTGATGTTACCAACTACTGGAAACTGCAGCAAAAACTTAGATTTGCCTAGTTTGCACAAAAGTTGCCAAAAATTACTGTTAAGAGAAGAAAATGCTATTAAAACTAGTAGCAAAAACAAGCTGATTTCCACTTTAAGCCAACTACAGTCCTACCATCTCGTTGTAATGCTCTCAACAATAACAGCTCCCATCACATACGCCTATACATTTTTAGTTTCCACTTCGTTCGTTCCCGGGCGCCTTAAAGCCTAAATGCTTTCCGAATGGCTGAAGAGATTGTCACAAGTCGATCGGCCCCCAGCATATTGTCTGAAATTGGAGAGTCAGACAAAAATGTGAGCAGAAGCAGCTAATGGAACGAGGCGAGAAAAGAGCTTCTGTGAGTTTAAATGGCTTCAGAAGCATTAGCTACCGGTGCTAGTCTGTATGACCCTGGTGACAATAACATGTGCTCCCATTGTCAACAGAGATCAATATGACACGGTACAGATTGGGTCGTGTTCCTATTACACATTATAAAGGGAGGACAGAGTAGAAAGATAAGTATATAAGAAAAGAATGGTGACGGATTAGGGAGGGTAAAGGTAATGAATAAAACATGTTGAATGAGCTGCGTGTGCATAGAATAAGAAAATAGTAGCACATATAGCCTGCCTCCCTGTATGTATTTAAATAGAAAGTGTGATGTGATGGTTAGAGCTCCTAACTAGAATGGATGTCTAGGTATATTTAGCACTAGTAATCGCAATGAAGGTCGAGTTTTGAGTCTTTATTTTTTGTACAAACCTACTACTACTTCTACTACAACGGTGCAATAACTCACTCTCCCTGCAGAGGTTTGCCAAGTTGTAGTGAATTGTTTTGTATCAGGGTTTTGTATATTAATGGAAAGCAGGGTTAGTAGGGTTTGAATAGCGAGAGATCACATGATTACTCAAACACGCACGGATGACATATAAAACCACTTCAGGCATGTTTTTGATTGATGATGGAACAACAGTTTAACATGCTAGTTGAGTTTGCATAAAATCCCCTCTTTAATGGCAAATAAATCTATAGGGAAATCATCATTAACAGAGGAAGTGCTGACTCAGTAAGAATAATTGCTGATGGCAAATCCACCACAAGAGTAAAGTCAAATTTGTGTGTGGTCTGATTTTTATTAATAAAGCGTTTTTATCAGTCGCAAAACTAGAAGTAATGCTGGTGCGTTGTTTGCTTGGGCCATGAAAATTGTGAAACATGCTTAGAAACTCACTGTGAAAAAGAATTATAATAAGCATGTGAGAGGGAAGAGAATAATTCATTTGGAGTGCCGGTTACATAATAATAATAATAATAATAATAATAATAATAATAATAATAATAATAATAATAATAATAATAATAATAATAATAATAATAATAATGATGATGATAATAATGATAATAATAATAATCCATCTAAGCACAGACTCTCAGACTTCCCTCACCCCGGACACGTCCTCCAGCTCCTCTGGTGGGACCTCAAGGTGTTCCCAAGCTAGCCGAGAAACATAGTCCCTGCAACGTGTCCTGGGTCTTCCTCGGGGTGATGATGATTTTTAAGATACTAAAAATTGGCTCTGGAACAACAAGAACTTTCATCTTTCTGAGCAAAGATTTTGATCAAGAGTACCTAGACAGTGGATTATCCTGCAAGTAAAGGGAGTAAACCAGAGGACACTATTGATAAATCGTAAACAAATAAAAAGCCTCATGCGTTTCCGGAAATCAAACATGTGACCTTCTGGCTGTGAGGTGAGGTGTTTATAGTCAGCTACTAAACTGCCAATTAGAATGACAGTTTGAGATAAATCTGTTAGTAAAAGATGCTAACTTTTTTTTTGACCGTTAACAATAAATTACTATATTTGTAGAGAAGATTATGAAAAGCAAGTTTCGATGTATATGTGAAGATGTCCTGCCAAAAATGCCAAAAATGTTTCAGTTTTAGTATTTTGGCTAAAACATTCGATCACATGTGACAGAGTGACCTGAGTGCAGATGGCTCGTGTATTTGCTACTCAGATGGTTGCATATTGGTGGATTGTATACTATGAAATTTGAATAATTTTCTTCCAAACCAATCTAGGCCACATGAATGTTGTAGCTAAAGTGGTTTATGCTAATATGGGTTATCAGTCTTACCCTTGAGTCGTGTTGGAAACCCACGGATTCATTTACAGGTGGGCATGAAAATCCAAGCAAGCACCTCTTCATACGGCATACGTATGGACACACCATCTTTATCAGTAGGTACTTGCACCTGGAATCGGCTTTGACTGTCAGAACTACAGAAGACTCCATCAGTGAGGAGAGAAGTAGAGATGGCTTTAATCCAGGAGCTGTGGATCTAATGTAGATAGATGTGTGCATGAGAAGGGGCTTACCTGGAGCTTACAGCAGCAGTTCCTTATCATCCTCTCACAGGAGCGCATGGGGAGCACAGCACATATAGGTACTGGCCACATATGGCTGGCTTATGCCACATGCATGGGCACATTTGTTTTCCTCTACAGGCAGGCCTCATTGTCCACATGCAAATGGAGTGTTAACAAAGAGTCTATGGCCTTCCATTGTCACAGAGGTTATTATTTCTAAAATCGTGAGCAGAGTAGAAATTAGATAAAGGTTTTAGTGGAGCAACTGCAAACAATACCATTGTCCTGTGGATGTCATCAGCTCAAGCACACAGCAAAGTATAACTTTTTTAGAACGCACACGGATGGCAACCAGATAATTCTCAAAAGTGTAAATTCTGTCATTCATGGTTTGATAGAAAAGACGGGCTAAACACGAGTCTAGATAAAAATTACTTTATTGTTTCCCTTGCTTGCTGTTTGCTGTAAGAGGTGCACTTAAGAGATAAAGGATCTAAAACATTAAAAATAACTAAACTTGAATGCATTCACATTGGGAACTGTGTAAAATGTTCAGTGTTTTGTTTACAATATGAATACCTACATTTGTATAAAGTCAGTATCGGTATATTGATACTGATACTCCCTCTCAGTCAGTGCATGATTGTGCTTAGATACATCAATAAACTAATAATAATCAAGAAAATAAACTGATTGCACAAACATATGGTAGGAAGGCTGTAATGAACAATGTGTCATAAGGCTTGTAGGTGAAAATAAAGGAGACATTTCTACACCTGTGCTTTGTCCACTGCTATGCCCATAAGTTCAGTTTAATAATGCAGCCTGTTCATCTGTCACACCTGTCAAGGCATCTGTGCAAATACCACAGCATGCAACCTTCTTTTCCAAGTTTCCCTAAAGCCTAAAACCACTGCAGTTCTCGATGAAGCATGTGGACAGAGAAATCCAGCCTCAAGACAGATGCACTGGAACTTCAAAAGTCCCACTGTCCACACCATCATGGAGCAGCAAGACTATTTAAAACAATGTTCTGAAAAACTATTAATTGATGATTTGTGGGATAGTGTTGTAATATAGCAAGCTTATGGCCTTTACTCTTTGCTTTGTGACAAAGAGGTTGTATTTTTATATATATATATATATATATATATATATATATATATATATATATATATATATATATATATATATATATATATATATATATATATATATTTTTTTTTTTTTTTTTTTTTTTTTTTTTTTTTTTTTTTTCTTCTACACCAATGCATGTTGATATTTTGTATGTTTTACAAATGGACCAAAGAGGCCCTTACAACCAGGCACACACAGAGCAAAACCAGAAGGCAAACACTGTCCTTGATGTTCCCACATTCCCATTTGTTGTGTTGTAGGGTAATGGTTAAAGTTAGGACCTGGTTTTGAGATTCTAGTTAAAAAATATTTTTTAAATGTGACCAAATAGGGCTGAGACATAAATCAGAGCTGTGGAAACACAGAGCCGTGGGAAGATAGGTACGCTCCCGATACAGCGATCACAGCACAATAGTAATATCCAAGAGGCCAAGTGGGATATTATGATCGAGTTAAAGGCCTGCTTTGAAAGACACCAGGCTGCATTTGGGCTCGTTGATCCTGAGCTCTTCTTTCAGCTTAAGGACACATATCCCCAGACCCAGATCCTTGTTACGTGTTTTTGTATTTTATTCAATGATTTGCAAAGAGAAGCAAAAAAAAAAGTTCATGGTGATCTACAGATGCACAGAGTTTGAAGGGTTAAAGACTGCATTGTCTCTTTTGGAGATACTGACCGAGAACAAATTTACGTACAATTTCTGCAACATAAAAATGAGCCAAAATCACAGCCCAAATGACATCTTCAGAAGTGGAGAGGTGTTTTAGTACACTGAAGAGGATATGTGAAGCACAATGAGACATGCTCTTATAAATGTGTTGGTCACAATGTCAACTGGACTTCTGATTCAGACAATACCAGACTTTATTGATGGAGACCTCTTTGCCTCACAAAACTCACATCGATGTGAACTTCATTTCAAATAAGGTTTGCTTCTCTCCTTCAAAGACTGTGTTTCAGAAGCAATCTGATTTATCACAATTAAATGGGATAAAATTATAATAATCCATATCTGGCACCTGATGCTCCTTTCACACTGTACATTGGCTTTTGATTTGTTCAATTATTGTTTTTCCTCTGAGCGCCTTATAATCTCTATACAATGTGTTTGACAGTTGGTCATTAAATTATATTTTTCAAACTAGTGCTGAATTTGAATTGGCCCTTTTTGTAATTGTACTGATAATGTTGGAGTGTGTGCTATTATATACTGGTCTAAGTTAGCACCATCACTGTAGTTATTCTCATTTCACCCAAGTGTTTATTTCTGTGTGCCACATTGACAGCCACAATGTAGGAAACTACAACAAAGTCTCAAAGTTGTAAGATGCTGTAATACCATTTCATACAAATGGCACTGTGCTCTCAAAATGCTGGTTCCTAGAGTGTCTAAAAGCAGGAGGGACAGCTGTCAGTTACCAAGCTCCTGTGGAATCAGCTCCCTGCCCATGTTAAAGAGGCTGCCACAGTCTCTACATTTAAGACAAGGCTTAAAACAGGGCTTATGGTCAGGACAGTTAGGAGCAGAAATAAAACCCACAGGTTTAGTTAAGCTGCTGGGGGAAGCTGAGCACTATCCTCTGTTTCCTCCTACTTTCCCTGTGAACACTGACTATTCAGTTCACCTGTAGTTTATTCATTGCTATTCACACACATTGTTCCCTGCCCCATTCCCCTCTGGGAAGTGCAACTGTTTCAGATGCCTGGCCGCTCACCTCCCGGTGATGATTGGACCCTAGATGCCCTTCCTATGCCCTATGATCCTCCCCTGAGTGAGCTCTGCCTCTACAGATAGCGAATGAGGAGGAAAGAGGAGGGTCTAAGGACAAGGGATGTTCTGGGACAGTTCTCCATTTGCTTGTTTTCTGTTGATTAATCTGCTTGCCTGTTATTGACCAATGTCTTTTTCATTGTTGTTTTCTAAGTTTCTGTCAGTTATCATGTTCAGCCCTAAGAGACAAATAATAAATTGAATTGTATCGAACAAAGGTATTCACCTTAAAAAAATAAATAAATAAAAAATCTTGTTACAGTGTCCTGAGTAAAACCACTTAAACCTGCATTACTCAACTTTCCTTTTGTTGCTCTTGTCAGATCTCAGAATTTAAGCAAGTTCGTGCCTGGTTAGTACTTAAATTGGAGATATCAGGTGCCACAGTGGAGCGCCAGTGCCAAAAATGATGTTGTGTCCTTGGGCAAGATACATCACCCACATTGCCTAGTATGAATGTGGTCAGTACATGAGTGTTGGTGGTGGTTGGAGGGGTTGATGGCGCAAACTGTCAGTCTCGCATTCATCAGTCTGTCCCAGGGCAGTTGTGGCTACATTAGTAGTTTACCACCACCGAGAGTGGAATAAATGAATAACGCACTGTAAAGCACTTTGGGTGTCTTGAAAGGCGCTATATAATATGAATATGTCCACCTCTACTGTATTCTAAAGGAAGTGCTTATGTCTGCTGTTCACTCTTAACTGTAAAACATTTTATTGATCACACAAACTCGTAACAGAGAGCTGTGTGTATTGCTGGGATGCTTTGTCTGCTTGATTGTGGTCGACCCTAGTTTCCTTCTCTGAAAAATCCATTCTAAAGCTGTGCATGTGTCCCAAAATGTTATGTATGTGAAGACTAAGAATGTGGTAAAGAGTTTGTGACCACTGGAAACTTGTTAGAAAAATGTGCTTTCCATGGTTTGACAATCAGATACCCCAGCTTCCAAGAAACTCTAAACTAATAGTCTTGGAGGTATGAAAATCATCATGGTATTATACAATTTGCAGTTGCTTAGTTACACTGAAGCTATCTGTCAACTCCATTGGAACAAAAGGACAACATAACAGGCCACGTTGAGTTCAGATTGGAATCCCGCTGGTGAAACTATCACCTCTTACCCCTCACAGTTCTCTACTACACAACAAGTCTCACACAGTAATACAATATCCACATAATATCTCTGTGTTCAGAGCAAATGAACCTTAGAGCCTTCTTGACAACTCCCATGAGTATCCTTATGGTGTAATAGTTTCATTATGCATTACACACTACTGCTGAATCACCAACCATGCAAAACCTCCAGCCCCAAATGACTTCTCTCTTCGATATATAACTCCTTTGTTTATCATATCTCATCACAAGATTAATGAAGGACTATTTTGCGCCAAGTTGTCAAAAATTCAAAGCGTTGTTGATGCGATTTTAATCCGTCCGGGAGCTTTAGCATGGGGGAGTTGGATCGTCACGCAATTACAATCAAAAGAATAGCATTTTTCCATCATCGCCGTCCTCACTCTACATCTGCAGTTTAAACGCTTCACTGAATCCATCTAGCTACTTACAAATCCCCTTAATACAGCTTGCTGCTTTCCACAACTGCCCATTAGAAGACATTGCAGATTTTTTGTACAGTAAGTGGGGATAAACGGCGTAGTCCAATACCGTTTGAAATTCCTTTTAGCGTACCAAATGCTGCATGATGAAAAGGCTTCCAATCCTTTCCGCTTGCTATTCAATGATTCACGATATTGACTGGAACTTTCTGCTAATGAAGTAGAGAGCCTGATACCTCCTAGATGTCTGTTTTACATTAGGATCTAAATGAAAAGAAATAAAATGAAAAGGGGAGCGTACCTATTGTTTCACTGCTCTTTGTTTCCATAGCCCTGTTTTCTCACTTTTAATTATTTTATTCTTTTTAAGTAAAACCAAAACATCTTCCCTGATCTCAAAACCATTGCCTAATCTTAAACAACATATATTTTATTTATTTACATTTTTTCTAGTCCTTGAAAATACCATTTTAAACTGATCTAAAATGGCTGTTATATAAATGGAACCATTAACTCCGTGTTAAAATGCAGAACTGATAAGCCCGCCTCTTCACAGCCGCATTTAAACTTGGCAAGCAGTATGTGTTTTTACTGCTGAAAAATGGCTACACTGCATTTTTTAACCTCATGTATATGAGCCGTAGTCTACTTTTTTGAAAGGTAGAGGTGAAAACTGAAATCCTTTGAGCCCTCAAGCCCCAAAAGCAGACCAATGCAGGATTAGTTAAACATGCATAAATCAATCAAAATACAACTCTGTGTAAACTAATAATGAAGGAACACTACGGCAACAAGGCCAAAAGCCCATAAAACCATAACCCATAACCCTACTACCCAACAAATGTGAAACAAAGAGCTGACCCCATGAAAACAAATGTTGAACAGTGAGTTGCTCTTTGGGATATATAGACAGATAGTTTGGTGGGCAACAACACAAAAGAAACATGGAAGGGGAATTTGCATTAAGTTGTAAAGAGACACTTGTTTTATAGCTTCTTGCCCCATGAGCGTCTAAAGCAACTCTATTAGTACTCTCATAGCTAGAGTTGTTCTAAGGGTAATGTTATCTTCCATAAAGTTTCCCAGGACAATTTAAATATAGACAGGTTTTCCAGTGAAAAGCGGGAGTCTCTTTAAATTGCTTTTAAGGGAGATAATAGACACTGTGTTTAATGTCTGAGGGTGGCAGACGTGGGAATGAACAATAAAAAAAACAAATGAAACCAGGGATTTAGCAACATGGCCAGCATACTAATATACTCATGTACATAGCTGACAATGTTTGAATGAGGAAAAGCTCAGGATGAGTATTGTCAGGGTTTAAAGAAAATATATTAAGCTTTTGTCTGCTATAATTATAATCTGTGATATCCATGGATCATTATGTTACATTTTAAATTGCAATATTGATTTAAAACGACTTGATAAAAGACACATGTCTGCTGACATTGGTTTGAAAACTGCAGTGCTAATGAGGCAAGAGTCGTTTCCTGCTTGTCCCTTTACAGTAAATCGCCATAAATGTCATCACAACAGAAGGTGCCACATGCTCTTGGCCCCTCCTATGGACAGTCACAGAACACACTAGCAAGCTGCATTGAAAAAACTAATTCCAAAATAGCCAGCCACATCTTGTGTGTGTCACGGACAAATAAAATTGGAGAACAAAGAAAGTAAAGGGGCAGAGGGGCATGTACCAGTGGTGGTGAAAGTGGAGGTAGATCGGAGCAATAGTGCCAGTTTTAAAACAGAATATTATTTCTTTGGAATGGGAAAACATCGTCAAAATATTGGTGTCCAGGAGGCATCCGGAATAGATGCCTAAGCCACTTCAGTTGGCTCACCTCACCTATCGGTGTGGAGGAACAGAAGTTCTACTCTGAGCTCCTCCAGTGTGACTGAGCTCCTCACCCTATCTCTAAGGAATCATCCGGAGGATTCGCTGCTTGTATCCATGCAGTCTTTTGGTCCTTTACCCAAAACTCCTGACCATAGGTGAGGGTACGAACGTAGACCGGTAAATCGAGAGCTTTGCCTTTCGACTCAGCTCCTTCTTTACCACAACGGTCCGATACAGCGACCGCATCACTGCAGATGCTGCACCGATCCACCTATCAATCTCACGCTCCATCCTTCCCTCACTCGTGAACAAGATCCCGAGATACTTGAACTCCTCCACTTGAGGCAAGGACTCTCCACCCACCCGGAGAGGGCAAACCACCTTTTTCCGGTTGAGAACCATGGCCTCGGATGTGGAGGAGCTGACTCTCATCCCAGCCGTTTCACACTCGGCTGCAAACTACTCCAGTGCACATTGCAGGTTCTCGTTCGATGAAGCCACCAGGACAACATCAGTTGCAAACAGTAGAGATGTGATCCTGTGGTCCCCGAGCCAGACCTCCTCAGGCCACTGGCTGCGCCTAGAAATTCTGTCCATAAAAACAATGAACAGAACCAGTGACGGACAGCAGCCCTGGGAGTCCACCGTGCACTGGGAAGAGACTTACTGCCAGCAATGCGAACACAGCTCCTGCTGGGACTGCAGATGGAAAGTAGCAGTAGCTAAATCTGGTGCAAATCATCTTTTCCTTGTAAGATTAATGAATTTGTACATGGTCCCTGTCAAATAAAGAATAAATAAAGAAAGCTCTGGTCATACAGAGACTCGACAGCCCTTAACAAAGGGCACCAGACACTGTACATAAACTCTCAAACACCCGATGGAGAGTATAGAGCTGGTCCACTGGTCCCTATATTTGGAACACACCCGCCAGTCCTCCTTCTTAAACAGGGGCCACCACTATGGGGGCACCAACATGGTCTGCCATTTCACAGGCACTGTCCTCAACCACCATGCAATGTTGCAGAGATGAGTCAATCAAGCTCCACAACATCCAGAGCTTTAAGATACTCAAGGTCAGCAGCTCTCCATATGCACTGTAAGCAGTGTTGGCGAAGCATTGATTCCCTCTCCTGAGGCGTCGGACGGTTTTCCTGAATTTCTTTGAGGCTGAGTGATAGTCCTCCTCCAAGGCCTCCCCTAACTCCTCCAAGCCCCGAGTTTTTGTCTCTGCAACTGCATGAGCTGCGTCATGCTTGGTCTGACAATGCCTGTTAGCTGCCTCAGGAGTCCTGCAAACCAACAGGGCCTGATAGGACCCCTTCTTCACCATGACGACATCCCTTACCTTCAGCATCCGCCACTTGGTTCGGAGATTGCCACCGCGACAGGCACCAGAGACCTTGCGACCCCCTCTCAAGGAGTTGGGTACCAGAGCCCTAGTTGTGTGTGGAGATCAGCCTGAATATATCTAGTCTCAACCTCCTGCATGAGCTCAGGCTTTTTCACCCCCAGCCAGGTGAGGTGTCACTTCGCTACAGCCAGATGCTGTGTCTGTGGACAGGGTTGTCGAGACACCCGTCCCTGACTCCTTCTTCTTCGCAGTATTCTTCGCACCCAACTCCTGTGAAACTCTCTGTGGCTGGTGAGCCCACAGGAGGGTGGACCCATGTTGTCCTTTTGCGTTGAGCCCAGCAGGGCCCCCTGGGCAAAGACCCAGCTACTAGGTGCTCACATCTGAAGCCCAACCCCAGGCCTAGTTCCAGGGTGGGGCCTCGGCTGCGCCATACCCGGCGACGTCACAGTCCTTGTTGTATAACTGTTTACAGGGACATGGTGAACTGCTCTCACATAGGACCTATTTGTCATGGGAGACCCTACCAGGGGCATAATCATTCAGGTACTCAAACTCCCACTCTATGATAATGTGACAGTTCAGGTGGGAGGGTATTGGTAGATTTCTTGGCAAAATTCAACTTAAACCTTGTTTTCAAAAATCTAGTTAATAATTACTTTAGATGTGGTTGGATTAACAATACATTTCCACACCAAAACATTTGTGTCTGTGTGAATTATATGTTTTGCATACACAACTTGCCTGAAGACTGGTTGGGCATACTCCCATGAGCCCTCGAGGACCCGATGGAGAGTATAGAGCTGGTCCAGTGTTCCACGACCAGGACGAAAACCACACTGCTCCTCCTGAATCCGAGGTTCGACTATCGGTCGGATTCTCCTCTCCAGCACCCTGGAATAGACCTTACCGGGAAGGCTGAGGAGTGTGATTCCCCTGTAATTGGAACACACCCTCCGGTCCCCCTTCTTATACAGAGGGACCACCACCCCGGTCTGCCATTCCACAGGTACTGTCCCCGACCACCACGCGATGTTGCAGAGACGTGTCAGCCAAGACAGTCCCACAACATCCAGAGACTTGAGGTACTCAGGACGGATCTCATCCACCCCCGGAGCCTTGCCACCGAGGAGCTTGCCAACCACCTCAGTGACTTCAGCCAGGGTGATGGACGAGTCCGCCTCTGGGTCCCCAGTTTCTGCTTCCTCCTCGGAAGACGTGACAGTGGGATTGAGGAGATCCTCAAAGTATTCCTTCCACCGCCCGACAACATCCCCAGTCGAGGTCAGCAGCCCTCCACCCGCACTGTAAACAGTGTTGGTGAAGCACTGCTTTCCCCTCCTGAGGCGTCGGACGGTTTGCCAGAATCTCTTTGAGGCCGTCCGATAGTCCTCCTCCATGGCCTCCCCGAACTCCTCCCAACCCCGAGTTTTTGCCTCTGTGACTGCCCGAGCCGCGGCACGCTTGGCCTGCCAGTACTCATCAGCTGCCTCAGGAGTCCCACGAGCCAACAAGGCTCGATAGGACTCCTTCTTCAGCTTGACGGCATCCCTTACTTCCGGTGTCCACCACCGGGTTCGGGGATTGCCGCCGCGACAAGCACCACAGACCTTACGACCACAGCTACGAGCAGCCGCATCAACAATAGAGGTGGAGAACATGGCCCACTCGGAGTCCATGTCTCCAACCTCCCCCGGGATCAGGGAGAAGCTCTCCCGGAGGTGGGAGTTGAAGGCCCCCCTGACGGAGGGCTCCGCCAGACGTTCCCAGCAGACCCTCACAATACGCTTGGGCCTGCCAGGTCTGTCCGGCTTCCTCCTCCGCCAGCGGATCCAACTCACCACCAGGTGGTGATCAGTTGACAGCTCAGCCCCTCTCTTCACCCGAGTGTCCAAGACACGCGGTCGGAGGTCAGATGACACGACAACAAAGTCGATCATCGACCTCCGACCTAGAGTGTCCTGGTGCCACGTGCACCGATGGACACCCTTGTGCTCGAACATGGTGTTTGTTATGGACAAGCTGTGGCTAGCACAGAAGTCCAATAACAAAACACCGCTCGGGTTCAGATCGGGGAGGCCGTTCCTCCCAATCACGCCCCTCCAAGTGTCACTGTCGTTACCCACATGGGCGTTGAAGTCCCCCAGGAGAACAACGGAGTCCCCGGTTGGTGCACTGTCTAGTACCCCTCCCAGGGACTCCAAGAAGGCCGGGTACTCTGCACTGCTGTTTGGCCCGTAGGCCGACACAACAGTGAGAGACCTGTCCCCGACCCGAAGGCGCAGGGACGCGACCCTCTCGTTCACCGGAGTGAACCCCAACACGCAGCGGCTGAGCTGTGGGGCAATGAGCAAGCCCACACCAGCTCGCCGCCGCTCCCCGCGGGCAACGCCAGAGAAATGGAGAGTCCAACCCCTCTCAAGAAGATGGGTTCCAGAGCCCAAGCTGTGCGTGGAGGTGAGGCCGACTATATCTAGCCGGTAACGCTCAACCTCCCGCACAAGCTCAGGCTCCTTCCCCCCCAGCGAGGTGACATTCCATGTCCCCAGAGCTAGTCTCCATGTCCGGAGATCCGGTCGTCGAGGTCCCCGCCTTCGACTGCTACCCGGATCTCTCCGCACCCGCCCCGGTGCATGTTGGAATCCGCCAGGGCTGCCCTTTGTCACCGGTTCTGTTCATTATATTTATGGACAGAATTTCTAGGCGCAGCCAGGGGCCGGAGGGGGCCTGGTTTGGGAACCACAGGATTTCATCTCTGCTGTTTGCAGATGATGTTGTCCTGATGGCTTCTTCAAGCCAGGACCTGCAGCAGGCACTGGGGCGGTTTGCAGCCGAGTGTGAAGCGGCTGGGATGAGAATCAGCTCCTCCAAATCCGAGGCCATGGTTCTCGACCGGAAAAAGGTGGTTTGCTCTCTCCGGGTGGGTGGTGAGTCTCTGCCCCAAGTGGAGGAGTTCAAGTATCTCGGGGTCTTGTTCACGAGTGAGGGAAGGATGGAGCGTGAGATTGACAGGCGGATCGGTGCAGCGTCTGCAGTGATGCGGTCGCTGTATCGGTCCGTTGTGGTAAAGAAGGAGCTGAGCTGGAAGGCGAAGCTCTCGATTTACCGGTCAATCTACGTTCCTACCCTCACCTATGGTCATGAGCTTTGGGTAATGACCGAAAGGACAAGATCGCGGATACAAGCGGCTGAAATGGGCTTCCTCCGCAGAGTGGCCGGGCGCACCCTTAGAGATAGGGTGAGGAGCTCGGTCACACGGGAGGAGCTCGGAGTAGAGCCGCTGCTCCTACACGTTGAGAGGAACCAGCTGAGGTGGCTCGGGCATCTGCTCAGGATGCCTCCTGGACGCCTCCCTAGGGAGGTGTTCTGGGCATGTCCCACCGGGAGGAGGCCCCGGGGAAGACCCAGGACACGCTGGAGGGACTATGTCTCTCGGCTGGCCTGGGAACGCCTTGGGGTCCCACCGGAGGAGCTGGAGGACGTGTCCGGGGTGAGGGAAGTCTGGGAGTCCCTGCTTAGACTGCTGCCCCCGCGACCCGGCCCCGGATAAGCGGAAGAAAATGGATGGATGGATGGAACTTGCCTGAAGAATGTTTATGAGACGGCCACCTCTTGGTACCAGCAACTAACCTGGACAATCTAGCTTGCTGGAGTTTAATGACCAATATATTGATTAAACTAATGCGAAAGGTTGAAATGATCAGGATGCAGCGTCAGGCATTTAACTGGTGGAGTGTTAACAGTAGTGACAAGGGCCCAGCGGATGTCATTTATCTGGGTACATGTTTTGTCTGTTCTTAACGCCCCTGCACACCTGCTCTCTCTCCTTTGCAGCGGCTAATCGGCTCTGCATGAGAAAACACAGGATTTATCCTCTGGTGCAGTCACTGTCAAATGTGACTCAGCATTTTCATGTCATTAAAGGGGACATATGCGCAATTATGGACTTTTAAGTAGGTTCAAAGAACTTTGTGTTGGTGCTGTTTTCAGACGTAAAGGTCCTGTCACTTTACTTCCTCCAGTGTGTGAATTGTGTAAATTGGAACAAATGCAAACATTTCATCACTCAGCTGTTTCTCCAGTTCCAATACAACTCTCACGTCTATGGGATATTCATTGTTACACATAACACATTTAGATCACTATGTTAAAACATGTTTTAATGTTTTGAAAATGCTATGTTTGCAGAAAATTGCATATAAAATCTATAATTACTTTCAGTTTTGTTTCTGACGCTATGAGTCTCCACTCCCCTGGCTGTGTTAAGTCACTCCCCCTTCAGAGTGCTATCATAATTCAGTTAGTATAGGTTATTTCAGCTTGTGGGTTCAGCTTTGGACAAAATCGTACTGCTAACTGTAAGAAGGGTTTGAATAGAGAGAGATCGCAAGATTACTCTGAGATGCATGGATGACATTTAAAATCTCCTCTGGCATGTTTTTGATTAATTAACATTATAATGTGGTAGAAAGCACCAAAATGTCAATTTTCCCTCCTGTTTAAATAGCTGAGGAGCTAAGCACACAGAAACCAGCACAGGAGAATTTGTTTTTAGTCCATTGAACACAGTAAGGTGTGAAAATATGACTCAGATGACACCTTTGGGTAGTTCAATGGACTTATTATGGACCATTATCATAAAGTTGAGTGAACGTTTGCTTTGAGGGAGAACTATTTTGGGACCTCAACACAATGTATGTGCCCAGACATTTAGAGGCGATGAAGAGACTGTGTTAGCCCGGTTCTTCTGCTGTGGAGATGGGGCAAAGGAAGGCTGCAATCAACTGTTAAAACATCAAAACAGGAGCGAACACATTATGAATGACTCGAGAGGTGATTGGGTGAGAGGCAAAAATACAAGGGAGTGATTGGCTGACAGTGATAGCAGATGACAGGGAGTAGGAACATGTAACATATACAATGATTTAGTGGTTAGCGTCCTCGTCCACAACCCTAAAGGCCAGAGGATTGACCGCTCAGATCAAGTTGTGTTGTTTTGTCCTTAAGCAAAACATTTCACCCAGCTTGCCTAGTATGACTGTGGTGTTTAAGTATGAGTGTGCCTATCAAATATTGTGATAAATTGGTGATACTCATTTTAATTTACTATTTTATGAGTGTGCTACAATTTTGATGCTTATTTAGACAAAAGAAGCCAAGTTGTTAAAATGCATTTGGTTCTTAAATATAGTGATATACTGCCGAAGATCATATGCAATATATTGATTATCACAGGTATTGCCATATTGTGATAATCGTGAGCAATGTATCGTGTATAAGATCATGAAAGACCCTGCGAATCCCAGGCCTATGTGTAAATGAGTGATTGATGGTGACTAAACTGCACAAATTGAACCAAATGATCATTCAGAAGTGAGGAAGAGCAGAGCTATTAGCAGTTCAAAAAGCACTGCAGAAAACATTTCAAGTTATTACCAGCTGGGCCCCAGGTGGCCTGTAAAGCTCATTAGACAGATACAGAAAGGAAATTGTTTATGTAACCTGACTTTATTAGATTTTACATGATGACGACAGATGGTGAGGGCTTTACCAATGGTATTTAACAGCTGATATGATTTGTGGTTATTTAACAGGGTTACTTAAAGGTTATATACTATGCAAGCTTGATTCTTGTGAGCTTTAAGGAATGTTAGAATGTTGTTACCTCATCAAATATGGACCTGGAGTTGAGTTTTGTTTCATACATGTTTGAGTAATCCTGCATTATTAATCTGTTTACATCTCCAAAGATCATATATTGGTAGTTTTCAAGTTAACAGCTACTTTTTGGCAAATTCCAGATCTGAAATCGCTCAAATGATTCTAGTGAAGGTGTATGGAGTTTAAAAAACACAGTGGAGAGCTTCCTATGTTACCTCATGACATCACAAGGTGGAACAGTGTTTTATACCCCAGCCTAAATATGCAGGATTTGTGAGTTAAACATGTGTGAATGAAACAAAACACAACTCATGTTTTTGATGAGGAAACAATATTATAACAGATCAGAAAATAGTGTAATACATTTTATTATTTTTGGGTAAATGAGAAACATCAAAAAAAGGGAAAAATTCTAAAAGGCAAATATTACTAAGCAAATATACAAAACATACTTTGAAACAGCATCCCTTTACCAGCATCTTACATTAGGCACAGTGGATGAGGGGCTATCATTCTTCTACAAAGCAAGAAGGTTCCTGGTCCGATCCCTTTTCTGCATGGAGTTTTAAAGTAGTCCGGACAAAGCCTAGATCACATTTACAACAACCTATGGTGCCCAAAGTGCTTTACAGTACAGGACAACAACAGAAAAACTACAATCATTATAAAAGACAATATAAAAATAGCAAAAAATAGCAATACTAAATGTCAAAGAATAGAAATACAATAAAACAAGAAAAGGCTCAAGATCTGGAGATGGGTCTCCAAGCACTGCACACAGTACTCCCAGGAGTATGGAAGGGTGGGTCAAATGCAGAGGACAAATTACGCTACAGGGACTAATGCACCATACTTGTCACAAGATAATGGCAAAAATAATGATGGTAATTTGCAAGTATTTAATTATAGTCCTGAATTGTATTATCTGATAGGATTATATTGATGGGCTGTGATGCTTTTATCAACAATGTTTACACTGCTTAAGCCAGTACAAAACAGATCATACTTTACCTTTTTCACTTTAAAGTCATTGCACTACGGTTTTATATTGTGTATCCTGACCTTCAATTATGAGTACTATAACAAGTGTGCAGTATATAGTAAATTGTACATGGTGTGTATCTATTTATAAAACACAGTAAAACTATGTCAACTGGACAAAAAGTTCACTCCTACAACTTTTTGTCCAGCTGACAGATTTTACTTTAACTTTCACAATGATTCAGACCTGGACGACTGAGGGATTACACAGATATTTATAAAACATGTTCTCGATTGCAAACCTGGAAAGACTTTGTGTTACTATGTTGTGTTGTTCTAAAACTGCACACACACCAGAGAAATATATGCATGTGAATATCAGTGATGTACCAAAGGGTGTGTAAGAGCTAAGTACAGTTTACATAGGACTACCTGTACTTTCTCCTTTCAGGGTTTGGAAATGAAGCATGCCTAGGTTTAAGTTACATCGTGATTTACTGTATCAGAGAATATTAATGATGGCTATTAAGTGAAAAGGATTATGATACATCAGAGGTGAAGCCATTTACTTCATAAGCCTGCACTAAACATTAATCAAGTATGACCTTGCGTACAAAATGATGTGACAATCTTATAGATGTTTTCCTCATATAATGTTGTGTGTTAAGAAAAATTTACTTTTCTGAGCTTTTAATACTGTCTAAAAATGCAATCTCATCAAAATTTCAAAATCATTTGAAATTTCAATTTTGTGACGTAAGAGGTAAAGGTCAATTGGTCACCTGCTAAAAATTTCTGCCATCATTGCAACTGCATGTTGAAAAAAGTTGCAAACCTTATTGACCTTATTCCGCCCCACCCACTTGTACCTCTAAATGCAACTAAACCACAGTTTCTTTGTGGTGGCACTACAGGTTAAGCAGGAATCCCACTCATTTCAAGAATTTCAGAAAAGTTTTACCGCTAAACTGTGATATAAAGTAGTTTGATTTGTGTAAAATGTTCAGTGTTTATGAGACCAGCAACTCAACAGCGCACCGATTCTCTGGGAGGCTTTAAAACAGATTTGTAGTCCATAGAGAACTTATTTGCTGTCAAGATCAGCAGCGCCATGCAAAATAATACCACCCAAATGACAATGGCACACAGGAACTTTTGGAATAAGCAGAGTTTGTGTGATTTTTCAAATGTAATTGCAATAACATAAGGTGCCCAAAGTACTTTACATTACAGGACAACAATACAAAAACTCTAATCAATATAAAAGGCACAAAATAGCAATACTAAATGTCAAAGAAATACAATAAAACAATAAAAGCATAGGATCTGGAGTAAGGTCCCTTGTCTGATGCCAGTATTGAAGGACACCTCTAGAAACAAGGTGTCTATTGCCTGAATATAGCCATTATTTTAAGTTCCAAAACCAGACATGTCAAAGCAAAGTTACTCAAGAGCATTTTTAAAGCCTTTCTGCATAATATCTGTTCTTTAATATGACGTGTTTTGAAAGAAATAACCAAACAGACTGTCCACAAATGTTAACCTTATCATTATGTTAAATCATGTTTTGAAGTTATTCTTACAATAATAATTTCCTATTAGTTCATTTGTACTGATGGAGAAGACATTGAACTTTTGTTTGTTTCATGTGGATAGGCCCATAGGAATAAAAATATAAACCATAAACCAGGTCAAAACATCTGCATTCTGACAGATAAAACTATTCTACCGTAGAATTCTGACCTGTCCTCCAGCTCAAATTTAAATGCTGTAATGTCACTTGAACACAAGCCATGAATGATAAATGAGTCGCCTTTATACATAAAACCAAAGCCTGTCGATGTGCATTCTGTTGACTACAGGTGTTGACGTGACCTCTGCTATGACACATAAGTCCTAATATGAATACAAGTGCTCCCATCTATCACTTAGTATGCAAAGCCCTGTGCTTGTCAAGTATTGATATATAGCAGCTGCTGAGGAATTCAATGCAATTTATCCTTTCTGTCAATACGGAGGTTTAATTATCACATGCAGTCTGATGGTTAAAACTGTTAATAATAGGTATAGGTCAAATTAATGTTACTCATACATCCCTGTATTTACTAGTAATGGAGCTAAACTGTTGGTAGTGACGACCACAGATCATAGAAAGATCAAACTTAAAAATTTGTCTTGATAGATGTTAGCAGTGTGATGAAAAGAAAGAAGAGAAGTGGTACATACTATAAGAATAGCGTTATAGGTGATTGGTTGACCTGCTTGTCCCCATGGAGATGATAATGTATCTTGCTCATATGTCATTACGGGTGTTTATATTGCTTGACTGTTTATGGTGTAACAGTGATGTGTCTTAACAGTTGATTTGCACAGATTTTGACGACCTGCATTGGTAGAGGAGTAGCGCCCTCTGCAGTTCGACTTCTCCAGGACTGCATCCCAGGTCCTTGAAAGTTGATAGTCCCCCTCGTCCCAGTTTACTGTCCTTTGTGTACCTTGTTTCCAGATCTCTATAGCCTCTTTAATCTGAGGAAAAAAATGGAAGTAGTATTGTAAGACTGAAATTAACCTCTTTGAAGTAACATGCATTCTTATTGTGAGTAGGGTGTCCTCACCACAGATCTGACCTGTTGCTTGGCCTGGTGGTGTCACTTGTTTTTCTCCGTAGAGGTAGGTACGATCAAGGTCATACTATGGCACATTCCTGGCAAAGCAACAATATCGCCATGGATACAAGCAGGTCCTGGAGTGTCCAAAAGAAAAGTTCCATAGTACACGTTAAAGAAGTAGCAACTTATTCAATTAATTAAAATACAACCACACCCAAAACTAATACTGTTTTCCACATCAGCAAGTTGCATAAAAAGTTGATAAAACCTCAACATTTTTATTTGGGTTGTCAAAAAAACAAACAAAAAAATACCCAGATACTAATGGGTGAGCGGTCAGATCCATTCACCTGCAGGTTGGGGGCGTGATTCCAGCTCCCACGGATGAATGCTGTCGTTGTGTCCTTGGGCAGGACACTTAAACCACTTTGCCCCCAGTGTCACTGATGTATGAATGTTTGACTCCTTGATGTAAAGCGCCTTGAAGGTGGAAAAATGTGACCAAAATCCCACAGAGTAAAAAGATATGGCAACTTTTATTCATTTATTTATTTGCTAAATGTTCATACTCACTTAGACTTTTTCCACAATCGATCTGTGATATCTTACAGGACTCTTGAATGTCATTAATGGTTTGTTAATGAGCGGAGTTTGGACAGACAAGTGTATCAGTCTTAATGTGATGATCATAGGGAATCAATTCTTTCCATTTCCTCCATCGACTCATGGGTCAATGTAATTAAAAACACGCATAACACTAACCATCTCATACTGATGCTGCAGTGAACATCTCTCTCCATCAATAAAGATTTGTTTTGGCCAAATTGAGGCATTTGTTGTTGTTTTTTTTCCCAATACAGACTGACCATGCCTTCTCCGATTGGCTAATCCACCTTTCAGTCATGCCCATTTGAAGTCAGGGAGATTCACCGATGACGAAACTCACATCTTTGCATTGGAGAAGTATGTGTTCTGGATCTGAAGCGTGGCATTTGCATAATTCTACTCTCCAGACCCTGCTGCCTCTGGGGTTCACACTGGCTGGATCAAATGCTCCTTTACATCAACCTAACTACTGGCAGAGTTAAAATAACCCAAGAGGATACCGCGCTGTTATTTTGCAAACAACAAAGCTGTAATCTTCTGTCAGAGCAGTCCCACCACAGATGCTTTTGAATCCATCAGTCTCTCTCCTTAACTCCTCTTTGACTCAAGGTTTATCCATTGGATCACTCTCTTGCTCACTCACTCGTGTGTCTAAATCTTTTGTAGCTTTAGAGCCGCTATGTTACACAAAAACTCATTGCAGCAGAAGAAAGACACAATCTGAAGTGACATCTGAAGTTATATAATATTAATGATGTCAACACACACATGCACAAACAGTCCTCCTGGCTGCTTAATATATCTTCTCAAATACTCCATGACATTTTAAATTATATGTAAATTATTCATATGGATGCATTGCGTCGCAGCTCTCTCATTTACTCTGTGGACATTTTATCGTCAAGGGACCATTGACTGACTGGAGAGCCTTGATTAATTCATGTCCCAAAAATCAATGTATATTATATAACCATGTATTATTTATATGTTTGAACCTAAACACTAAACCGACTTTGCATTAAATCAGCTGTGTGTATTAAACGGGCAACCCAAATGAGACTCATGTGAGACTCTGCTTTCTGATTTGATTATCATCTTGAGAATCACAAAACTAAATAACAAACAACTTGGCCATCAGTTCCAGTGTTTTGTAATGAATCACGAATCAGCAGTACAAGTGTTGTCAGTAAAAGCTATATTTAATTTGAACATGTTTGTCTCGTATCAACTTCTCACCTCCGCTTCCTTCATGTACTATACATGTATCAACAATCTGTGATGATAGCTCTTGCCAAAAGCGACTGGGGAAAACTGGAACATCCTGATAAGTATTTGACGCTGATTGGAAGAAGTGTCACGCAAACAGCAGAACAAGCAGTGGAATCAAACTTTTGCATTTTTTTTACTTTTATACATTCTTGTGGCTTTAATTCCTCTTTAAACATGCTCACCGTCACCTTGGCATTAGTATTTCTAATTTTCCTCACTTAAAGTAATGTCTGCAGTTGGAAAATATACTTTATAAACCTCATCTCCAGTTCTAATGAGCTATTTAGGTGTTGGAGCTCCCTCTGGTGTCAGAAACAGGAATGAACAGTTAGAAAGTCTTTATCTCCTTTGAATGCTAATAATATTTTTTAACTATGATGCAACTAAACAGCACAAGTTAACATGTTAACATGAGATGCTTTTTTTCTTTAACAGACTAAGGAGGAGCCCCATAAGAAGATAAGCAGCCCCAGAATGAAAAACTGCTTGCAAACACCATTTACCACCTCCTGTGCGCTATTAACAGCTAAAAGTCTTTTTAACAATGAGACACTTGGTCACCAGGGGTCAGCTGTCTCCCGCTCAGGGTATCAGACATAAACTACAATTAACAGAAGTGAAGTTTGTGCTGTATAATTCTGAGATCAGTAATGAATGTAAAAGTAAGAGTGAAAATACAAAGCTTTAAAGAAATACATATATTTTGTGTTTTACCATTCAGTGCAGAAAGGCATGATTGGTTAAAAAAAAAAAAAAAAAAAAAAAAAAAAAAAAGAGGCAGAGAAATGGCTGGTTGATGAGAAATGTGATTGCCTCCTTTTAAAACCATCTATAAGCATTGGGAACATTTTTATTTCTCAAACTTTAATGACTTCTAGATTACTAAACAAATTGCTTATTTTTTTACACAACATAAATCAACCAGAAAATGAATCTTGAGCTCAAACTCGCCCAACTCTGAATAAGAAATTGCCTAATAAACTGGTTGTTCACATGTAAATTTTCTGAACAAAGACATTTCTGAAGGAATCTCATCAACACTGCAATCATCAGCACCTGTAAAGAGCTAATGAATCCAACAGGCCCCAGTCTGCAGTTGCTAATTTGCCTGCGATTATCAAATAAATGAACCTTAAAGTAGACCCATTATGCTTGTGTCTGCTATGTAGTTATAATCTATTATGTCTGAAAATCATTATTTTATGATTTGGACATTTTAATTTGCAATATTGGGCCAAAATGACGTAATAAAAGAAGCAATTCTGCTGACTTCTGTGTTAGAAAACTGCATTGCCCAGGAGCTGACGTCGCCATAAACCACGACAAAGAGCTGCAGAGCTGATGGCACCTCCAACGGGTAGCTGTACACCACACTAAGATAGATAAGTGGTAGATTTATTTATTTATTTTTCATTTTGCTATGCAACACTGCCAAATCCTACACATATCACTGGTTAAGAAAATAAAAATGAAGACTGAAGCAAGTACAGAGCAGTGGGTGTGTACCAGTGGCTGTAAAAACAGGGATGGATGCAAACATGCATGAATCATGCTAAATACAACTGTGAGTGGATAAATGAGAAGTGGAGACAAGTATAAAATGGTTAAGAGCTCTGAAAAGTCGATTTTGCATCATTTTGAACCATGAATCAGGATGTCTAGGATGGTTTCATGCAGTTGTTTCTGTACAGTTTTTATCAATCTCCACCCACTTTGTGGCCCCTTCATAACACATTCTTTATTGGCTCTTGATCAAATAACACCCCTGGTTTATGTAGGCAGAAGACCACAAAAGTACTTACAAGCAGCATTAACAGCATTAATCCTACTGGTGGGGCACTAGGATTATTGATCATTAGCAGCCTCAGGGCAAAAAACTTATGTTTTCAAAATCTCTTGATAGTGATTCCACACAAAAGACACATTAGTCACCATTGAAGTGCTAATCGCAGCAGAAACCATTTTTAACATGGCAGCTGAACGCAGCACATTGTCACCGGGGGCAGCTGTCTCTCACAAAGGTTTTCAGGCACTGTTTACTGTGGTTAGGCAAATGAAGCATACATACCTGATTCAATTTAAACGTGTTGTAATTTGCAATTGTAGGTCAGCTGGCTGCAGACAGCCAATCACTGCACAGATCAGGACAGCGCTGTCATCCCCTCATGAGAGAACTGGTTTGTCCATGATTTATGAGCTCAGATCAGCGTCATGTTTCCAAAAACTACCTCCTTCCACTGTTTCAGTGAGGTGTGGATTCTATGAACACATAACTTGTTGTCAAAAGAGAGAAACATTTGAGACATGAGGCTTATTTGAGATGACTGTGTCTCTCCTTCATGATTGGCCAGAGGAAGAAGAGAAAAACGCCTGGAATCAGACACTCTACAAGCCTCAGAACAGCCAGGCAACCTGAAAACATGCACCATCCCATAATAAAATGACTTTAATATTAAAACAAAATTAATTAAATTAATTTTAAGCCCTATTTCATCAACACAAACCAAGCTCCAATTCACCACCAACTGGTGATCAAAGAAAAGACTGCTCTTAAAAACAAGCAACTGCAGTGCGATTTGTGTGACTGCACCCGCCAGTTGCATGTGTTTATACAAGGACAGCCCAATGACAGTACCAGACTCTCTTTTTCATAAGTGCCCTGTTAAAATACAGAACAATACAAACAAAAACAAACTACATAAACTCATTAAAATAGGTGCAGGTGAGAGTATAAATGTTTATCATCATATTATTCAAGTGCATAAGTGGCACCAATGTATCCAGTTTTATCCAAAGTAAAAGCTTATTTTTCCATTTCAGTTCTAGTGTGGCCAGTTTGTAGACATAGACAATCATAACGATCTTGTATTAAAAGTTCAACAAGCAAGTCAGATTTTCAGGCACTCTATCAAGTAGTTCCTTGTAACTAAATTTCATTCAGTGCTGTTCTCTTCTGACATATAGCAATGACCAACTTACTTTTTCATAGAGTGCAGTGAAGGGTTTTAAATTCATCACCTGTTATTAAATGAAGGGCTGAGTGAAAGAGTGTGTCTGAAGGTTTCAAAGTAGAGGCTGAAGTCTGCATGTGTTTTATATCTCCATAATCTAGTACAGAAATAAAGGTTGCTCGAACAATTTATTTTCTGTAATTTAATGGGATACAAGATTTGTTTGTTTGATAAGTGTTAGTCAAGCTAAAAACTAAGATATTCATAGGTGCTGATTCTTTCAATCACTATACCTTTTAGTGTATTTGTAGCTTGCATTCAGTGATAATTTAAGATTTTTGAAGGAATTTTGGATTTCATTAAAATCTGCAGTTTTAAAATTCCCTGATGATCAGAGGGAGCACGTGTAAACAAAACAGCATCATCTGCATATAAAAGTATGAGCTGTTTTCTTAAATTGGAACCAATGTAGTTAATAAATATGGTACAGTGAAAAGTAATGGGCCCGAAATTGAGCTATGGGGCACTCCTATGCTAAGGTTAAGTATAGTAAAGTAAAGTATGCTAAAGTAAGGTCATATCAGTGTCAGGGAATGCTGATGTTAACCCAATATCAGTGTAATACAGGTCAGAGATGAAGGCCTGCTCACTGAAATGATTTTCTCCCCTTTACATGCGGATGTGTCTTTTTAACTTTTGTATTTTGAAAACACCCAGTTGGGCAGTGGACAGTGGTCACTAAAATCCAGTGGGAACACACCATTTGCCTCATAATTATGGACTTTGTTTGTTAAGATTATATTAATGAGTGTGCCTTTATTTAAATTTCTAGGGTCTAGTCGGAATAGAAATTAGTTGTGTGAGATTCAGGCCATTGCAGAGATCTTTCAGTTTCTGACCCTTTCTCCAGTCAGTTACTATTTATATTGGCCATTATTAGAACTCTAAATTTTCTAGTTTAGAAAGCATCATGACAGAGCATTAAGAGCATTTTGGATGCCAATGGAGCCAGTTTTTCCTGCCAACACAGACACCATGGATCTCACAAGCTTTCTCATGCCTACATACCTGTGACATGATCAACGTGGATCGACACCCATCGGATCTGCAGTTGTTGCTCATCTCAAACAAGCCTATGGACACTACATGCAGGGCTTTAGCTGTCAGAACTATTTCAAAGTCACATGTCACATCTTGTCCTGTTTGTATGTGTCTTTGTGAATGGTTAGGATAGATAGGCAGAATGTATTCTGTTTAGCTGTGCATATGGCTGTAAGGTTTTTGTTCTGCACATTTCTTCTTTAATGTTAATTTTATGATGATTATTCGTATTGCATAGTGATTTTATTCTTACTTTACTTTCTTATTCTGTAAAGCACTTTGAATTACTTTATGCATGAATTGTGCTATGTAAATAAACTTGTCTTTCCTATTTAATTAGATAAGCAGGTGACAATCAGTAGAGATGGTTAAAGGGGAGGCAGAGAGAAATGTTTTAACACAATTAATGGGATAAAAGGCAAAAGTTGTATTTAACGTGGAAGTAGGATTAGGAATATAATACTTACAATGCTCCAGTTAAAATACCAAAGACTGGCCAAACACGGACAAGAAGGACATCCTAGGTGGAGGGCTCTCTCTGCACTTAGTGAAGTCACACACAAACAAAGTAAATATGAAGGGCAGCAAAAGCATACAAGGAGTGAGGGATGTGCAAAAATACCACTGCATAAAAGGAGTGCTGGGGCTGAAGTGAGACGCTCTAACGCCAACCCTCCACCAGCGGGCGACCTGGAACTGGATCCTATAGCAGAAAAGAATTCAAGCTACAACAGTGAACTCAAAATCAAAATAACATGTTTGAAAAACAGCAGTTGCCAGCAGCATCCATGAAAACAAAAAAACAAAAGTTAGCAAAGAGCCCATATTGTGACTATAGATTTACTGATATTATACCCTTAAGGGTGCTAACCTAACACAAGACTATCACCGATGAAATGTGCTCCACCTTGGTCATCTGCAAACAAATAGGTGTAGTGGCCACGGCAGCCACGTCTGTAACAAAATAGGAAGAGACCACACAGGGCGGCAGAAAACACAAAATGACAAACTTGCACCTACCAAATAAATGGGCACAAAGCTGGTGAACAGTGTAGGTGGAGAAGGCAGAGCAGCAGCTCCCTGTACACATCAACTACTACCCAAATAAACTATGAAAACCTTTTGGAATGTGAAAGCAGTGCATGCCGGCCAGCCCAGTGAGACTCCACACAGTGTCGTTACTGGGACAAAACACGACTGGTTATATCTTGTGCCATCAAGTAAATAAGTGCTAATGTAGAGACATTAAATACAAAAGTCTACTATGAATGAACAGTTTTTTTACTTTAATCCAAAACCTGTGAAATCCCAAACGGAACACAACATAAAGGACCTTTTTTTTTTTTTTTTTTTTACAGCTAATGTAACAGCTAATCAGGCAAGGTTCATCACGTTATTTGGCAATTCTCATTATTGTTAACATGGTAAGCCTAGAGAAATGAGATGTGCAGAGTAAAAATAGCCCCATGATATGATTAAGATTATTATCATGTGGGTGATGATGGATGGAAAACATGGTAAATATACAGAGGGAGTAAGGCACATGGTTAGAGGGGTTTTATCTCATGTTCTCCACAATATATCCATTTGTATCAGGAAAAAAACAGTGCTATAAAGTATAGTCTACAGAGCTGATGTGGCAACATTAGTAAATTTCCCTTATTTTCCCCCCCCACTGACATAGAATTCAATAAAGGCACAATGGAGACCAATCAGCTGTAGTAACTAATGTCCATTACATTATTACTTACAGTTCAAGCCTTAAATGTGGCTATTTGTTGCAGTTTTGTAAAGTTTTGTAGACTCATTGCATGTCTAAAGATCATCAGTTACATCATAGCAGATTAGCTATTTGACTTCTTGAATTCAAAAGTGTGCGGGACGGGATAAACTGAGGATTGTAAAATAGGCTTGTTTCAGCTTTGAGAGGCTTTCTCTTGCATTTTTAACCACGCAGGCCCAGGCCCACACTACATCTGCAGACACGGTTGGGAACAGAGCAAGGGCTTAAACTCAGGTGGGTGGGGTTTGTGCAGCTCACGAATTTCCAGATGTGTTATGGGCTGATAGCAGATCAGATTGCCAAAAAAACATGAATGGTGTCAAATGTATTTATTGTGAAAGCTACAAGCTGAGGGGGCAGCTGGAGCATAGAACATGCAAACTCAACACAAGGGGTGTTTCTTGAAGCCTAGGTACATTGCCATCCATGTCATCCAAATGTTTTCCCAGTGTTTGGCTCCTCCACTGGCATGTGTCCTTCCTTTGATCAGCATTTTGGGTAATTTACCAAGGATTCATATGTGCTATAACCCAGCTCAGCTAGGGACAGGGGGAGTAACAAACCAAGGTGGAAAATGCTAAAGTTATATTTTATTTAAAAGGAATGTTAAGGTAAAAACTAACAAAAAGAGGCTCTTAACAAAGTAGTTAAATGTATAACTAAAAGTAATAAAGCTAACAAAACTAAAGTACATAAATTATAATAACACAAAAACAAACAAAGTCTCAGAACTAAGATTGTTTTCACACTGCCACTAGTTAGGTCCACGAACAAGAGCATTTGCTCTGAGTGCTTGGGCCAGTATGAACCCAACAGTCACACTCTGGACCACAGTAACAGACTGTCTGAGAGTGCTCCAAACAGGAGGTCTCAGAGCGGCTCTATCTGTAGAGACAGTGAAAGTGCTTGGAATTGTAATTTAGATCAAGTTCAGCGACAATCTCCTCCTGCTTCTGTCTGTGCAGGTGAGTCTGGGTCTGTCTGTGTGTCGTTGGCTTTTTCTCCTTCACCACCAGTGCGTACAGCCCTCACGGTGTATTTAGCCACAGGTGAAAGAAAAGACCAGCTCGTATAGGGGAAGTGAGCATGTGCACGCTTATTCAGGTTGAAGCACGTGGCTCATGTGTGTATTTGGGGTTAGTGATGCATGTTGTATATGAACAAGGCCGACCTAAAAATAAAGTAGCCAATCAGGTACTAGCTTGAGATCAATGCACAAATTACAGGAAAGGTCTACTGGATTAAGGCTGCACACAGAAACAGGGATCCGCAGCAGGGACTTGACACATATGGCTGTAGGAGGAGATGGAGGCTTGGGTCTGTAAAAATATGTGTATCCTTGCCCATAAATTTACCCATGTCCATGGGAGGGGGAAAATAAAAAAAGCATGCATTTTCTTCTCTTTTAAAAATGAATATTTATCCCCTGATTTGTTTGTATTGTGATTTTATTGTCTTTCTTATTCTGTAAAGCAGTGGTCCCCAGAGCTGGTCGCTGCGTATTATGCAGAGCGGGCTTGGTCTGTGGGAATCACCTGTCACGATAAATCCATAGTTCAAGTAGAACTCCTGGTATTGTCTGTTAAAAGCTTTATTTTTCTTGGAAGTTGGCTCTTTTTCTGTCTCTTCACTGGGCCTTTTCCCCTTCGAACAGAAACTTTCCAAAGTCTGTTTTTTACTCATTTTGCTAATTTGTGGGTTAAGTTCAAGCACTCAAGAGACGGAAATGTAACTGAGAGAATCCGGTAATTTTTCAAAATAAAAGATTTTTCAAAATAAACGATTGTTCAGACTCAGATAATAAATACAACGGAAATAATTTATTATTTCTTGGACGGCCGGTGGCCCGGTACTAATTGATCCACAGACCGGTACCGGTACCGGTACCGGTTGGGGACCACTGCTGTAAAGCACTTACATTCTGTAAAGCTTTACATTGTGTAAGAATTGTGCTATACAAATAAACTTGCCTTGCCTGTCACGAGGGAAGATCTTGAGCCATAAAATTCTATTAAAATCTCATGGACACAGCCTGATGGCATCCCTTACTTCCTGTGTCCACAGGGTTCAGGGGTTGCTACCACGACAAGCAACGCCGACCTTACGACCACAGGTACGAGCGGCCACGTCATCAATAGGCGGAGAACATGGCCAACTTGGAAACCATGGTCCTAGCCTCCCCCGGGACCTGAAATAAGCTCTCCCGGAGGTGTGAGTTGAAGACCCCCATGACAGGGGTCCGCTAGATGTTCCCAAAAGACCCTCACAGTATGCTTGGGTCTGTTTGGTCTGTCTGGCTTCCTCTTCTGCCAGCGGATCCAATTCACCACCAACTGGTGATCAGTTGACAGCTCTGTCCCTCTCTTCACCCGAGTGTCCAAAACACGTAGCCAGAGGTCAAATGACACGACAACAAAGTCGATCATCGACCTCTGAGAGCATTGATAAAACACCTCCCATATCGGTTCTGTTTGGGTGTACCTTAAAAGTGAGCCTGCCAGTTCTTTTATCCTTCTGTCCCAGGGCCAGTAAGTGCACAGTGGGGTATCCGTCAATTTGAGAATAAAATGACTTACCATACCACAGCAATATATGTGCGCCTATCAGTCTGGTGCTAATGTCACACTGCTTTGAAATAATGCCTTCCAGATAGACTTCTCAACTGTGGTGCCTATATATATATATATATACATATATATGTATATATATATGGCAAGTATGAGGCGTCAATGAGCCGTATGAACTCCTGCAGGGTTGTGAGAGAAAGAGCGTAAAGACCTCCAGGATTCAATGTAGAAGAAAATGAGGCTTTGTGTTAAATAATAGAGAGAAAATGGAGAGTTTGGCGAATGTCACTGGAGCTATTCCAAATCGGTCAGGCTGACATCAAATCTGTGGAGGAAGGGGGAGAGATTTTTTTTCTTTTTGGAGGAGTTTGCGTGGACATTTTTATTTATGTACCAGTCAGATGTTTGGGCACATGTTTTCATTCATTTTTCCTCATCATTTCCATGTTTTTTTACATTGTAGAATCTCACTGAAGGCATCAAAACTATGAATGGACACAAATGGAAATGTAGTACACAAAAAAAAATTGACTCAAAATAATTTGTTTTAGATTTTAGATACTCTGAAATAGCCACCCTTATAGCCACCTCGTGTGATCATTGCTTTAGATTCCTTCAGCTTGACGCAGCACATCTGTGAAGTGAAAACCATTTCAGGAAACTTCATCATGAAACCTAATCACTTCATTCATTATATAATTTATTGTGTCAAATCTTTGAAATTTTTATTCTGAGTTTGAGCTGTACTTTTGAGGTGTACTTTTGTAGAATTTTTTGTTAGATGAATTTATCTGAAAACTTTTGCCAAAGCATTAATAGGTCACCTTATACAGCTCATAATATACAAACATTTAGCCTGTATTTATATGTATTTTATGTATTTAGAGGTCGAACTAAACATACAACATAACTCCACATGTCCTGCATCATATATTCTATATATTTTGTTTGTATCCATAATGTAGAAGCAAGTAAAGAAAGAAGAAAAAAAATTGAATGAGGGTGTGTCCAACTTTTGACTGATGCTGTATCTGTTCATTTGGTATTCAATAATGGTGCAGATAGCAATGTGGAATAGAATAGAATAAATAGAATGGAAAAGAATGTCAGTTAAAGGCTGGTCCTGATTTTTATAGTCTTAAAAATGTGATAAAGATAACTTTTTTCAGGTTTGCAAGGGTCTAAAGTTAATCCTCACTACCTTATGCATTCCAAGCATTCTAATTAATTACCAACATGAGTTTATAGGTGCTTGTTACATGCCAGTTGGTCTAGGGGTGGTGGCACGCAACGAGGTGATGTTAAAGCCGGGCGTAGAACAAAAAGGGGAGCGTGGAGACGTGGTCAAACAGTCAAAGTAAATTTATTAGTAAAAAAAGTGCTCAAAAAGTGATACAAAAGAACTCAAAGGTGCTAGAGCGGAGGACCCACTGATCGCTGGCGGGGTGCGCAGCTGCGGGCTTTTATAACCAGCGCTGATTGCTGAGTTGCTCCAGGTGTGGCTCAGCGTGGATCTGGGAAAATTGGAGGCAAGGCCAAAGACCGGACTAGTCCGTAATAGTGCTTTTCACAAGGCCAGAGTGGAATTTTGCTGCCACAGTAATGCTAATCGCTCACTTTCTCAGACAAGAAAACACTGCGTAGGTGGCAAAAGAAAAATTCTATTCTGTCAACTGGAAAAAGTTTTAGAGTGAAGATGTTCCGCTGCTCACACAAACTGTGAACTGTGCCTGAGTCATATTTGTAGGAAATATAGAGATAGTTATATAGACCTCTGAACCTCACCTGAAACCATACGATTACTAGAATGTAATCACAACCTATTCAAATATTGAATAATTGATAATAAGGATGAAAAAAATAATAATTGTCACTCATTTTCCAATGTGCCTTTCTGTAAAGCAATTATAAAAGATTCATTTATATTTTTTGTTGAATTGAAAAGGGAGTGAAAACAAAGCATTTAACATATGTTCTAATGAAAGACTTGGAATTTAATATGTTTTCTTCTTCCCACTTCTTTTCCAGCTTAAAGGGCCCATATTATGCTATTTCTGATCTATGTTAAAATGTTGTTTCCTCATCACAAACAAACCTGGAGTTTTGTTTCATTCACACATGTTTAACACACAAACCCTGCAGATTTAGACTGAGTTCTTCTGTTAAACAGAACACACTGTTCCCCCTTGTGATGTTATGTGGTAATAGAGCAAGTGCTCCTCTGTGTTTTGAAACCTCATACACCTTCATTATAATCATTTGGATGATTAGAACACTGGGACTTCCAGTTTCTACTGAACAAAATGGTAAAAGGGAGATGTTAACTTGAAAACGACCACTAAATGACATCACAAGTTGGAACAGAGCATTTTCAGCTTTGGGGATGCAGACAGACTAATAATAAACTATGTGTGAATGAAACAAAACACAACTCCACATATGTTTTTGAGGAGGTAACAGCATTATAACATGTCTAAAATCTCAAAAGAATTCATTTTGTGTAATATAGGACCTTTAAATAAGAAAAACATATGTGAAATGTATATTACGTGCACTGGATACATTTACACTTACTCCTTGTGTTGATCTGCTTCAAATGAATAAATCAATGAAAAAATGAACTGAGTGAAGGAACAGCTTGGGTCTAAATGAACCCTACCTGCTGCCTGTGAACGACTCTCCAGCTGAGCACAAAAGTAGATGCAACAGTTCAAGTGGAGACATTAAAGGCCTCGTGAGCGAGCGCACAGGGACGCACACAACACTATGAATGGAGAAAGTGCCATAATCCTCCGAAACAAGCTGTGTGCATTTACATGGAGGTAATTCTCTCATAGGTAATTGCTAAATCTTCTTCGTGGCATTGCTTGAGTGCTCCAAAATTGCAGTCATTCCAGTCTGTCATTAAACACATTCAACTTTTCACACCCAAAAGTAGATTTACTTTTTTTTTTTTTTAGTAATTTTCATGTTGAAATTGAAAACAGTCCTGAAGTGATGACTGTTTTGCAAAATGATACATTTTGCTTGTGCTCTCAGGCTGTGGTGTGACCTTTCATTTTAAGCATCATTTTGTGATAACCTTCAGCCAAACGCTTCACGACCTACATTATAATTTAAAAAACACAAGGTCAAAAAGAAGCTGACTGTTATTTGCGAAGGTTAAATGGGATGATCATATGAACTGACACAGCAAAACCCTGGTTCCATTCCCAGGGTGGAGTTAAAGCAAATGCATGTAGCTGGCGCTCTTACTGTATTTTAAAAAAGGTATTACTGAATCTTAGTTGCCAGAGCCCTAACATGCATATTGAAGAAACATATACATTTTTCTCATTCAGAATATATGGACTGGTCATGCCTCATGTAAAAGCTCAGAACCTTCAGAATCCACTCCTTGAGCTACAGAGGCTGCACTAGCACTGATTCATGATTGGCTGCAGGTGCTGGGGTTTAACTAGTGACCATTCAGATCAGAGAGAGCAGTTTTAGGTTTAAACCAAGTGGAATTCAGCACTGAAACCCAACCCAAGCAAGACACTGCTTTCTGATTGAATAACCATCTTGACAACCAAAACACCAAATTACAACATAAATAAATGGGACCTAGGACATGCTGGAGGGACTATGTCTCTTGGCTGGCCTGATCACCGAAGGAGCTGGAGGAAGAGTCTGGAGTGAGGGAAGTCTAGGAGTGTCTGCTTATCCGGAGCTGGGTCGTGGAGGCAGTAGTCTAAGTAGAAGAAAATGGATGGATGATTTGAGCATTTTTACCTCATATCTGGGGACACACTGTCAGTAAATCTATCAACAACATAAATCTTACACAAGAGGCTAATCCTCCAGCTATGTACCTGCAAACTACGCTAAGAATTCCATATTGCGTTGCTATTAGTGTTAAAAATGACATTCAAACATAGCTATATCTGACTATAAGCTAACCACATACCTGACCCACTATCTGGACCCACAAGAAAGATCCTTAACTTCATTTTGGAAATTTTATGTAGAATGAGAATGCACTTCATCGACTACTTTCTTTGATGCAGCTTTTAAGGATTTTATAGCTGTCAGGCAGATAAAAACAGTATTGTTTATTGGTCTGAACAAGTACACTGTCATAGCGATTTTTCTACTTCCCTTAAAACTAATTCATTAAATGTATCTTTATCATCCGATACAGTAAAAGTGCTCGGAAAGTTCAATAAAAAGTTTGCGAGTCACAAGTTAGAGCTAATGACAGGAAGTCCACCCACACCACACGTTGCTAACTGGACTGGTTGTCATTAGCACCTTTCTGCAATACGTCAGCCAATTAACACCACAGAAGACAATACGCTCGGAGATATTACTCACACGAGGTGGGCTGTAGACGACAATACAGAAGGACTTTGAACAAAAGTATTTTTTCTATTTTGTTTTCTATTTTAAATTATATACTGGTTATGGTTTCCTCAGTTTACTTCAAGTCAAATGCAATGTTTTTGACCTGGTCTAGTGCTAATCATCAGACTTACAATTTTCAATATTTTGCTCTCAACCAAATACATTTTTAGTCATTTAATCATAAGTAACTCGTACTGTTGGCTTTTCACCCCATCTCCTGTCAGGTACCTTCTTACCACCAGTGTGTCCTACTGCGATTCTTCAGACAAGACTTAAAACCAGGGGGGACAGGGCCTTCTCTGTCATCGATCCTAAGCTCTGCCCTGCCACTTCTGCACAGCCCCAACAATGGAGTGTGATCTGTGTTAAGACCTACTTTTATTCATCGTGTGATTTGTGTTTCACTGTGTTTTTTTGTTTTTTTAAATTATTATTATTATTATTATTATTATTATTATTATTATTATTATTATTATTATTATTATTATTATTATTATTATTATTATTATTATTATTATTATTACATATATTGATGTTATTTACATATTTATTGTGTTATTTATTGTTTTTAGCTACTGTTTTTTTTTTTTTTTTTAAGTATTCATTGTTTTACAGATTTTTTTTAATTTATTTATTTATTTTATTTTTTTATTTTTTTAAAGAGGGGGCATTATGTAAAATTGACTTTTTGGAGCTTTCTACCTCGTTATAATCAAACATGCTTGAAGAGTATATGTCATCCAAGTAACTTTGAATAATCTTGTGATCTCTCTCGGGCCTGCTTCGAACTTTCCTTACAGTTACCAGTACATCCTGTCCATTCCCCCGCCATAAGACTACGTCACCATGCTCCCGCACTGCAACTTTCTATAAATATGCAAAGGCACGATGCAAAACAATACACTACAATTTCACAAACCTGATGCGATGTGCAGTAGTTTCATTAGTAGGATGCAGTGCGCTTGTGTAATTACAGCACTCTGAAGGGGAAGGGTGGGACTCAGAGCCTCAAACACAAAAGTGAAACTTATAAAACATGTTAATATGTTGTTTTTAGTGAATGTAGCCTTTCCAAAACAATTACAACAAGGTGAATGTCAGTTTCTCTTTTGTTGCATAAAGAGCAGGCGCAGGGGCACAGGGATTGTTCTATAGATCTTTATTGTCGGTTACAGCAATACAGTCGGGTTAAAGGCAGTGTCCAGAAAAATTCTAAGCAGAGTCAAGTGAGTAGTGATGTTTGAAGAAGTCTTGTGCAGAGTTTAGTGCAGAGTGTGCAGAGTCCAGTGAGCGGTGTCTGAAGCAGAGTCTAGTAGAGTCTGACAGGGTGAGATTGTACCAGGGTTTTTATACTACTAGAAGAGTGGGGGTTATACATTCTATAGATAAGAAATTTAAAGCAAAGTCACACAAGGTTAGTTACACATTGCGGAGATGAGAGGGGCTACAGATAACCAAACAGATAACCAGAATGACCAGAAAAGAGCTGTTATCTTCCCTTGGTGTGATATATGGCCAACGTTTTGCACCTTTGTAAGAAAGTAAGCAGTGTATTATGTTTATATATTGTCCACATGAACTACTGAAAACATGTTATGTCTTAGTAGTTAATACCCCATAGAAGTGTTATTCCCCCTCAATTATTATTTTTGATATTGTTTATAGTATAGTTTTTGTTTTGATATTTTTGCACAGCACTTTGGAAACATCCAGTTGCAGGACCAATAATGTAAAACACAAACTTGACTCAAACTTTACTTAGTCCAAAGTGACTCAGACTTGAACTATAAATAATTCTTAACTTAACAAGAATATTGCACCAGCTAACAGTGGCATAATATACAGGGTATGTTGGGGTATGGGTAACTTGTTTTTGTATTACATAATTCCACCATACTTATATGTAGAAATAACAGTCTCCATAGTACACCATTGTTCCTTTGTCGTCTCCAGAGATCCTCAGCCACACGACAACAGTGGATCAGCCTCATTCCATCTGTTCAGCCCTCGCTCACTTCAACTCTTTGTGGATATGATGTGGGACTCTGTACTCAGCTAAGCTTTGCTAATTAGCGCTGATTGCCAGGCGTGCCTTTGCATTCGTCTAATTACACTGGGGTTAGAATCCAGGCTCGGGGAGTGGAGCGTGTTTCCTTCCCCATAGTTCCCAGGGGTCCTCTCTTGTGGGTACCCATCAGCGACGCTCTGAAGGAGGCAGTTAATATGCTGTGACTCGCAGGGAATGAGATTTCAAAATAAAATCATCAAAAACTATACGAACGGAGACTTGAAATGCAGAGATAAAATGCTGTTCTGAACTTGGATGCTCTGGGCTAGTGTGTGTAGGGCTGAGAGGATGGCTCATTGGACGTCTTTGGAGAGATGTTTGGCAACAGCGGGTTTATGAAGTGTAAGCTCCAGTCTAGTCATTGAACGAGGGGCTACAGAAGTGAATTTGGAGCACTAAACTCCAAATTCACTTTTTGTGATAAACTGTCTAAATGGATCTTACAGTCCATACTAAATATTATTGGCCCCATTGTGTCATTTAAGAGCAAATTTGTTAAAATATGGACTGTACCACCTAAAATACTGCCTGTACCCCCTCTCTGACATTCCTGTAGACAGCACATATGAATTTCACAGTTGAAAGTTTGCAAGCACTTCTAAGTTTAAGCCTCCTAACGATGCCCCTAAGACACGTGCCCACACCTCTGACAATGCCTTCTGAGTGGTAGCTCCACATTGTTCTTGTGGACCTTGTGGACGTATAGTACAGGGGGACATGGATCTAGGTTGTGTATATTACTATCAAGATCGCATTGCAGTAAACTTTATTATATGTGCATCTTCTTCTGAGGTTTACTACTCAACTCTTGCCTGGTGAATTCAGAATGATATATCTGTGTATTCTTAAACAGTTTGATATTAGTCTGGTCCCCACATCCTGCTGCGTCTCAGGCCTGTCAAACGTGATCGTGCAGTCAGATTTTTGTTGTTTTTTTTTTTTTTCTGTGACACATGTGAAACAAAGAAGCTCATTCGTCTTCTATGATTTACAAATGAAATCTAATTTATCTCACCTCAGATTAACAGAGTTTAGTGCTTTGTTCATTGATTCTGCAGAAATCCAGCTGTTTTCCAGCCCCCTGTGATATTTTTTTCTTTTTTTTCCCAATACTGATGGGCCGTGTATGTCCTCGATTGGCTTATCCATGTGTCAATACACACCTCTTCAATACTTTACCAAAACAGGTGAGTCCGGTCACCTGTGAAAACAGGGAGATTCACAGGTGACCGGACTCACAGTTTTGTAAAGTATTGAAGAGGTGTTTATTCTGGATCCCAGGCAAATTCACCTCGGAATACCTGGTTGAGTTTTAAAAGGGATTCTCTGATGATAGTTCTAACTGTTCCAAAGCTACAAACTCAACAGCAATTTCACAAATCGTTTATGGACATACAGTTCACTGCAACTGTGAAAAACTACATTCACCATAAGCTTTACGTAGTTGGCAATAAGCCACTTATCCCCAGCTTCATTACATGAGAACGCCAGACTTCTGTGTACCTATGTAATATAATAATGTATTGTGTATTTTACAGACGTTGCGCATTTATGGAAGGAAGCAGGATAATATGCCAAAAAGCGGCCAAAGAATGACCAGTGTGTGCTGTCTGTAAAGGGCAAAATATATGTGTTTCCTCATGTGATTACAGTTGGCTACACTGCAGCTACACTGGGAGATGGTGATCACATGCAGCCGCAGCAGAGCTGAGCTCCAACACCATTACTGTGAGAATGACCTCAACTCAAGACAAATACAGCCTCAGGTATACACTGTGCAAAAATGAGATGATGGGATATAATTGAAATGTATAATAAGATATTTGTAGTTCATTTCTTCAGTTTGTTCAATTTGTTCAGTTCTTTTTGTGCAGTACAGATGGACCTCAGCAGGACCTCTCAGAGCCTGTTTGAAAAGCAGGTTTATTTCAAAGTGTTGATTATAAAACCATAAAGAATACAATTACACTCTTTACCCAAATGTTAACTGGGCAGTCAGAATGACTGAATAGTTTGTCTCCTCAGTACTCTCCACTGCTTTGTTGACCTGCAGCACATTGGCTGCTCTTGTTGATCAGCAGCTGGTCCTTTGACTGTAACACTTTTGAAGCACAGGCCCTCGGTCCATCTCATTTCAGTGTTTGGCAGAGGTCTCCTTCAGCTAAAATGTGCACATTTTTGTGTCTCTCTGACAACATGCGCCACTATGTTTTTTATAATAGAATGAGTGTCAAAATAAACTAGACTTTTATTGATTAGTGTTATGAATAATGAAATAAATAATCTGGACAAGAGTTTAGTTTTCCCTTTGATAGGAGAAAGTCCATAATGGAACATTCTACTATACACATTTGTGAATGTTGTCTGTTACATTTGTGGTGTAATCATATCCTACAGGTACATTCATTCCCATCATTTTCAAAACTTTGTGTGTAACTGCTTGCAAAACGGCAATTTATTTGCATTACAATTACATCCCTATGTACTTTGGCTGTGACTCACATTCAATAATATAATAAAGACAGATGATAATAAGGATAAAATGTCCAAATACTCAAACTAGCAAAAATGGCAAAATGCTTGACTCCAATTAGGCACTTGTTTACTAATTTCTCGAGGTGTATGTACAAGTACAACAAAAACGCAATACAAACTGTGTAAACTCTGTATCAGACTATGCACAAGAGGTGAAATAACGTAAAAGGTAGACGTGGTGAGGTAAGGGGATACAGAGCAGGTGAAATAATGAGTTTATATGACACTGGGTTATTATTACATACCTGTGACTGTACAGATGTATGGGGTATGGCAGGAATACAATTATATATTGTTCTCTGTCCAGGGAACTGTAAAAGTGGAATAAAATGTGACAAATGTCTCCATTATAAAATTGAGTTAGATCGTCAGGCAGGAACAGAGTAGGTCTCCAATGAACAATGTAGACACACATTGTCAGACTTATGTATTCTGCTTTTAAAATCTATATTATTATATATCCACTGACACTGCCACCCAAACCAACCAGAGAAACTTGAAGCCTCACATGAGAAGCAAAGGTGATTTTTAATGATTCTTTTTTACTGTAAAGGTGCACTATGTTACTTTACTCATGGGAGGTATTGGTTTCCATGGTGAGGTTATTGATTTGCCTAAAATGTTACATACATACAGCATACAGTTGCAATCATCATGGATGTTTCAAAACATGATGTTTCAAATGTAGATGTTTAATGCTTTATTGTGTAACTTTTCAGGTAACACAATAGCATTTCCTTGAAGACATGTGTCAGACCCTCCACTTGACTGGTCTATAGTAATTGTTGAAATCAAATTGAAAACAGTTTATGCTTTTAATATCTGTGTAATCCTTCAGTCGTCCAGGTCTGATCCATAGCAAAATAAAAATAAAATCTGTCAACTGGATAAACCAGTGTTGGAGTGAAGATGTTTTGCTGCTCGTCCAAGCCACTTCTTCAGTTCTGGTCAGATTACTGCTGGACACTGCCTTATATCTGTCTGAAGGAGGAGCTAATTAAACTGAAACTCAAAACACCTATTGTTTACCGTTTCTGTTTGTAGGCTAGGTCTATTGTGTTATCCTAAGTGTGCTCTGTGCCTGAGTCCTACATACCACAGTCATTCAAACCCCTATAATGGGCGATTTCACACCTATTAGCATCTGGGCTAGCTAATGTTCTCTTTGTCCTCTTTGTTTTGCTTTGGGTCTGAGGATGGAGTTATAGATGGGGGATAGTTGATGTCTGAGGCCTCATTACTGTTCTGTCCTCACTATCTTCAAAGGAGGAGGTTTTGAGATGGAGATGTACAGCACGCTGGGGTCTGGTGATTCACACATCCACTGCAGTACAAACTCGGAGTTATCTGTACTCTACAACACAGAGCTCAAGTGGTGCCCACAAATACTGAGGGAAAAGTGAAGGAGAAACAACACCTGGGGAAAGCCTTGTCTGCCTGTGGATATCCAAAATGGGCCTTCAATAGATCTAAGAGAGCTAAAAAACAGGACAACAGGGAATCTAAACCTAGAAGCAGAGGTGTAACCATTCCATACACAGCGGGTGTGTCTGAAAAACTTCAGAGAATTTTCAGACAATATGAAATTCTGGTCCGTTTCAAACCTACAAACACTTTAAGACAGAAACTGGTTCACCCAAAGGACAAAACCTGAGCCACAAACAAAACAATGTCGTCTACCTGCTTCTACAGGATGAGCTCATAGTGGAGGCTACTTAAAGTGGGGATGTGAGACTTGGTGAAAACATATATGCTGATTCACCTGGTTTTCTTATGGGATTGAATTATTTGTTTGTTTCATGCTAATGTGTAATTTGCCTCATTGAGCAAAATATGGAAGCTACACTGTGATGAATCTGCAAACATGGCTACTGACATCAAACTAGTTCACGAAAGACATTATATTTCATCATTTTGTATTCAATTTTAGAGTTATATGGCGCATGCTGCTTTTTTTTTTTTTTTATAGAGCAATGAGTTTGGAAACAGCATACGGATGGAGGGAGGCTCTGAAAGGACTCTCTCTATGCTACAGGAAAGGGGGCTGATGGTACAGGCCATTGTGACAGACCACCACGCTGAGCAGAAGAAGATCACCCTCTACTTTGACCCCTGGCATATGGGAAAGAGTAAGTGCTTCTGATGAATTTGAAATGTACAGTTGTTTGTGGACTATTGTAAAAAAGGAATTGGGGAAAAAAACGATGCACTGGTAAAGACAAGGGACATGCAGGAAGTGGGACTATGGAGGGAGAGCGCAGTAAACCACCTCTATTGGTCGGATATGACATGAAAATCAGGGGAGAAGTCAGTAGCAAAGTGGAGCTGTGTGGCAAACCACATTCAAGACGTCCACAATCACAATAACCCCTGTTCTCTCACTTCCCTGGAAGGAGCTGGAGGTAGGAAGTGAGTCTGGTGTGGGACGTTTAGACACCTCTGAGACTGTTATGCCCACTACCTGCTCTGACTGTTCCCCCACTACCTGGTCATGAATGAAGATGGATGGAGTTACCCAAGTTCCATATTATAAGTATTTGTTTGTTTTTGTTTTTTACAATAAAAAAGTTATTGCAGCCCCATAGAACAAATTTCACAATACTGAAAATATGAAGCATTTAACATTACACAATATCTCCAAACACTGGAACAGTAAATAGATTGTATTTTATTTTATTTATTTAGTTTGGTTTTTTGTTTGTTTTGTTTTTTTTTGCGGTAATGAGAAAACATTAATTACTCGTGTACATTTTATTTTACTAAAGGTGGTACAGTGGTTAAGGGGTTAACACTAACATTTCACAGCAAGAAGGTTCTCGGTTTGATCCTTGGTTCGCCTCGGCCTTTCTGTGCTGACTTTACGTGCTCCAGTTTCCCCCATCAAACCAAAAGGTAAAATCCTCCAGCTAGCAACAAGATCACAGAGATGGGTCCCCTGTTCCGGTGGAGATGCCACAGCAGCATCAAAGAATGGGTCAAATGCTAAGGACAAATTTCTCTTTGGGGGCAATAAAGTGTTCCTTAACCTTAACCTTGACTCTAATTGTAGAGCTTTTTTTCAAGGGGAACAGTAAATACACGCTGACAGTGTGACCAAGCAAACTGTTCACTGAAAGGACATTCTTGCAGTGAAGTGAGAGCCAACTGCTGCACTGATTGGTCATCATTGACGACAATTTAGTTTGGCAGCACACGCTTCTCCCTGCTTTTCTCCTGATCAATGCAATACCTTTACTTCCAGACCTCATACCTTTCCCTGAATAAAATCTGCAGGTGGGGAAGAGGGACAAATAGCAATAGTAGAATGTGCAGCTTTTTGGTATGCAGGCTAGCTTGCACGTATTGACATGTCTAATTTGCAGCTGCGGGACATTTCAGGAGAGTAAGTGACTGACTGTTTAAATGTAATGTTAGAGTGGAATGGTAACAGAGCAGTCGTTAAATGAGAATGAAATGGTCCCATTCAATAGTCATCAAGCTATCATTTTCTACTATTCGCTCCAATTAACAAATAAAGACAAAAATGGTCTACCTCAATCCGAAGTCTTAGCTTAATTATATGTAGACGGGTGTTTTGTGCCAAACAATAGGGCCCAATTAGCTGAACTCTTTTACTCAAGCAGAGTCATTGTTCAAGTTTGCAAATGATTTTGCGACAGGAAGTGAATATTGATTTGTTTTTAACGCGAGCGCACATTAGTTGGTGGATGTTTATAATTTGACGCTAGAAGGCAGATGATAGTGTGCAAGTTTGAGAAAGAAATGTTAGAAAAGTTAGAAGTAAAGGTCAGAACATTACAAAACTGCAACTTTTGTAGAGTGTTATTGGTCTATTATTGTGTTCTTAGGCAAGACACTTCACCCATATTGTCTAGTGTGAGTGCGGTGTGTGCGTGAGTAGTCAGAGGGGCTGACGGCGCAGATTGGCAGCCTCGCTTCTGTCAGTCTGCCCCAGCCAACAGTAGCTTACCATCATCGAATATGGAGTGAATGAATAATGCACTGGAAAGGATCTTTGAGGGTTCAACAAAGCGCTATTATAAAACATTATAATTATGAATGTTTTGTATCTATAAAGATCAGATACAATCATACTTATACTCATACTCGACTTAAGCATTTTGGGATAGATGAAAACTGGCGCTCAAGCCTCAAATTCAGGAAAAAAAAACAGTATAAAACAAATATTAATCAACCTAAATACAAGGACGGGTAAGTTATTCATGATGGGCAATGGAACACTGTTATAACCTGGTTAAAAAGTAAATTTTACACAATATGTTCCCTTTAATGCATGGCTTCAATAGGTTTAATATCACAGTTAATCATTAGGACATGAAAGAGAGAGTGAGGGAAGAGAACATATGACTTTCACATCAATTTAATGGGTTTTAATTCTATTTTTTATCATTTGTGACTACTCCTACTTCCACTATCTTATATTATGTTCTGATCTATGTTATAATGTTGTTTCCTTATCAAAAACATACCTGGTTATGTTTTGTTTCAATCACACATGTTTCACACATACATACACTGCATAGTTCTTTTCTCAAACTGGAAATACATTGTTCCACCTTGGTATGTTATGTGGTAATACAAGAAGTGCTCCACTGTGTTTACAACTTCAGTAGAAACATTCTGATCATATCAGCCCTGGCATTGCCAGTCTCTACTGAATTAAAGTTAAAAAGGTAACTGTTAACTTGAAACCTATCACTACATGACATTACAAGGTGGAACAGAGCATTTTAAGCTTTGGAGTTACTCAAACAATGAAAATTAATGAAACAAAACACAACTCCAGGTATGATTTTGAGGAGGTAACAGCATTATAACATGGCTAAAAGCTCACAAGAACCCATTCTGTGTAATACTAGATCTTTAAATGATAAATATACCGGAATATAATTTGTTTAAATATGACTTGAAACCAAAGAAGTGAAAATACAGCAGCAGATCTCCTCCCACCTGAGCCATAAAACATGTACTTCTGTATTTCACTCCACAGGCTCTTAAAGCTTTATATTGGATTGGTATATGTGGGTGTGCTAATAATGCAGACTGCTAATACATTATAGCAGATAAGTGTATGGAGGCTGACATTACATATGGGACTTCCAAGTGAGTAACCAAGTTGTTTTTGTTGGATCTCTGGAAGGCTTTAGTTGCATTTGTCTATTTGTGACCAACCTTATTTTAAATTGGATCATCAATGCCAAGCTTAAAAAGAAGGCAATGTAGATATGTTAATTAAAATGACAAAGAGACAATATATAACAGACCTATGTATGCAACGAAAGGTATGCAGGTATGTCATATGCAACAAAAACCTAGCCCATTAATACTGTTCATTTTAAAGTGTCTCCAAACAGTTTGCCTGAGCTGAGTGGAGCGAATCCAGATGAACATTTCAACGGGGGGAGAAAGGGAAGGCTCATCGGCCCACAAGAGCCTGTAAACAGTAAAAATACCCTACAGCAAATAATACATGGAAATACAATTAAGTAGACTTACAGTCATACCAAGATTTAGCTGCACCGTGTCCTAGACTTAGCTGTTCCCAATGTCAACCGAACAAAAGGGGTGGGGGCACACGCTGCATGCCTACACACTAAACAACAACGCAAAATGGATTCTTGAGGCCATGTTTTAATGTAGTTACTTCATCAAAAACATACCTGGAGTTGTGTTTGGTTTCATTCACACATGTTTGAGTAGCCCTTTATGAGTCTGTCTGCATCTCCAAAACGCAAAATGCTCTTTTCCACCTTATGATGTCATGTAGTGGTAGTTTTCAAGTCAACAGAACCTTACTGAACCTTTCGTTGAGTAGAGATTGGCAATTCTAGGTTTGAAATTATCCAAATGATTCAAGTGAAGATGTATAAAGTGTAAAAACGCAGTGAAGTATAAGATGGATTAGAGCGTTTTCAGTTTGAGAGAAGAACTCTAAATATGCAGGGTTTGTGTGTTAAACATGTGTAAATGAAACAAAACTCCAGGTTTATTTTTGATGAGGAAACAACATTATAATAGATCATAAAACAGCATAATGTAGGCTCTTTGAGATGGTACAAGGCAGAGACCAGAGTGGAAGCAGCAGTCCATGAACACCTCAAAGTTACATTCTCACAGTCTCCATATTAAATGTCAATGCAAAATGTTCTGCAGCAGCGTGGATATTGTTTCCTTAGTTACCATTCAGTCACTTAGTAGGCACAGAATCCAACTGTATTGACACAGAGGAGTAGCTTGATGCGCCGTCTCCTCCAATTGCAGGACCGCATACACTCTCCCTTTGAAGAGCAACTGTCCATAATGCGTCCCAATTCCATTTTACACACTGATTTAGAGAGAGAGTCCATTCATTCAGGTGTGAGCAAGGTCACTGGAAAGGCGAGTTATGAGCTTTACCAATCATACACAAAGTATGTCCATCTTTGGGGAACACAATCACAAGGAGGAACAGTGGAAACAGTAACACATTGTGACAGTCTCAAGCCTTGACAAATAAGGTTAGGGCATCTGGAACAAAAATGATGTTGAACATTGAACAATATGATTTGAACTAGGTAGACAAAGAAATTATGAGAAAATCATGGATTGAATGAAACTGGAAAGTTAGATAACAAGAAATTACTTTTACAAGTTTTGACCACCATTTCAGAAATGTATTCAGAGTTTTTTCTATTACAATCATTTATTAGTGAGATTTTTTAGTGTTGTTCCCAACACTAAAAAAGTAGGTAATTTTCTGGAGCTGAGACCTCACCTGAATGAAAACCTTACATTGGAACATTCCCCAAGGAGACAGATAGGTTTTATGCCATACTGTGGAAGATTATAGCATAAGGAACACCATTTCCAAGGAAACAAGCAGGTCTAGGCCCTCCTCCCAGCCAAATACGAGCCAGGTTTGTGGAGATACAAGCCCGCTCACAACTTTTTTCTACCCTACTTTCTTAGCTAAAAATTTACATACTGTGGTTTTAAATTAACAAGAAAAACACCACAATAGATAGAGATCTTTTTTACGTAGCACCATAGCTCCTTGACATAAAAACCTCAACACAACTGTTCTTTCCACTCTTCACCTCACACTCATCACTTCCTACACCGTCAACAGTGTCTCCATCAAAGCCGTATTCTGCCTCGACAAGCGTTTTCCGAATGACAATGAAGAGGTCAACTTGCAGTCAAGCAGGAAAACTCTCATAGTGCCCCGCTGTGAAGGGCATGTATGGGATTTTGATGTTCTGTGGCCGTATACAATTCTGTCTACACCTATCTACTTCAAACACTACACAGGATATCACCATCACAATCAGGACAGTGCTTTCTACTGTATGCGACTCAAGTAGTGACTGTATATAAAAATGAACTGATGGAGCCATAGTGTTTGGTTGCAACCAAATGAACCCAATCAAGGCCAGAAGTTATAGCAGCTAATCTCAACCAACACCCATATTTGGAAATGCAGTGTGGAATCAAAGAGCCAGTCAGGAGTGAGTTTGTTGAGTTTGTTCACTACTGTTTATACTGTATCTTGATTTATGGACAAAGTAGCAAAATAAACACCAGAAGCAGGTAGAGTGGGTTAAAACATTTTAAGAAAACAATTATGAGCCTGACAGCAGCAGTTACAATGACCATTTTGCATTAGAAGTGAATTGGAACCAGACCTCAAAGGAAGTACTTCGCACCCATGCTCATTTTGTCTTTGGAATGCAGTGGCTAGCAGGTTAGCTATGTCTATTTATACAGTATATGGACCCACATCTATGGAAGGAGCAATATGGAATTACATTTTGACATAAATAGTTCCGGATGGTAGTCCCATAGGGGATTGTCCTAATTAGGTAATGCTCCACCTCCCCCCTCCCACTAGAACTAACCTTTTACTCTCAATCTGTCTCACTCAAACAGAGAGACATCCCTGTGGGTGCAACTACTGTCTGTGCTGATATGTCTCCATTGGTGCAACTAGAGAGTGGCATGAAGAAAGACAAGATTATTGTAGCTAAAAATAGACATAAAGCAGTAATTAAGGAAGGCGATGTAACGGCTCAAGGAATGATGAAATGATTCAAAAAGATTACGCTAGACTATTAAAGTTGCACTATGGAACTTTTATGAAGGAAGGTCAGGCACCTGATTGTCTCCATGGAGGTGCTAAGATGTTTACTTTGTCAAGAAGGATCCACAATATGGCATTAAACATGTCTACCTTACATTTACTTATTACAGGTGTTTTCGTTGCTCAACAATCCCAGAAAACATTCATGGACAATGATTTTTGTCCATGTATTTGAGCAAAATTGATCTTGCCTCAGTAGATATATTGTATAAGCAACTCTTGAAAATTAGTCCACTTGCTAATACTTGTTATTGCATTACCGTGATGGCAAAACACCCTCTGTGAGCGAGGAATAACTTTGGACCATTGCAAACTAGTTCTATTTTCATGTTTTAAAAATCAAGTACAACACATTTAATGAAAGTGCGATCCCCTCTCCACAGATCTGACCTGTAACTAAGTCTGAAGGCATCATCGGCCTGTCCATGTCGTTAGATATGTTCTCATGCTATAGTGTGAAACATTCTATTCAAAGTACCATATTTTCTGGACGTTTCTTCACTAAGTCGCACCAGCAAAAAATAAATAATAAAGAAGAAAAAAAAACATATAGTCATACAATTCATGCTTACAGATCTTTACAGCATCCATCAGTTAACTTCTTGGAGAGAGTAGTGGATGTAACCCAGTGGTGCATGCTTTCCATGTATCTATGGTAGTTTTCAACATCTCCAGTCACATTGATGTTGTTGGGTTGTCACTGTGATTGTCCAGGGTTACATCTCTAATCAACGGTAGTTTTCCACGGCCCCTGTCAAAGTGACGTCATTGTGATGTCTCCAGAGAGACTGGAGCCCCTTTGACCACTACCCAATTGGGTAGACTGCCTCTTCCACCACCTCTCCCTTACACTTCTCCTGGTTCGTGTCCCTAATTAATACTAGTTTTCAACAGCTCCCGTCACAGTGATGTCAATGTGATTCACAATAATGTCATTAAAGAGTAGTGGATGTTTGCTTGTAGGAGGTCCTGGGCTCAATCTCCAGTCAATCCATCCATCCATCTTCTTCCGCTTTATCCGGGGCCGGGTCGCGGGGGCAGCAGTCTAAGCAGGGACTCCCAGACTTCCCTCACCCTGGACACGTCCTCCAGCTCCTCCGGTGGGACCCCAAGGCGTTCCCAGGCCAGCCGAGAGACATAGTCCCTCCAGTGTGTCCTGGGTCTTCCCTGGGGCCTCCGGTGGGACATGCCCAGAACACCTCCCTAGGGAGGCGTCCAGGAGTCATCCTGAGCAGATGCCCGAGCCACCTCAGCTGGTTCCTCTCAACGTGTAGGAGCAGCGGCTCTACTCCGAGCTCCTCCCGTGTGACCGAGCTCCTCACCCTATCCCTAAGGGTGCGCCTGGCCACTCTGCGGAGGAAGCCCATTTCAGAAATCCTGTGGTTCCCAAACCAGGCTGCGCCTAGAAATTCTGTCCATAAATATAATGAACAGAACCGGTGACAAAGGGAAGCCCTGGCGGAGTCCAACATGCACCGGGAACAGGTCTGACTTACTGCTGGCAATGCGAACACAGCTCCTGCTCCGGTCATACAGGGACTGGACAGCCCTTAGCAAAGAGCCCCGGACCCCATACTCCCAAAGGACACCACGAGGGACACGGTCGAATGCCTTCTCCAGATCCACAAAACACATGTGGACTGGTTGGACATACTCCCATGAGCCCTCGAGGACCCGATGGAGAGTATAGAGCTGGTCCAGTGTTCCACGACCAGGACGAAAACCACACTGCTCCTCCTGAATCCGAGGTTCGACTATTGGTCGGATTCTCCTCTCCAGTACCCTGGAATAGACCTTACCGGGAAGGCTGAGGAGTGTGATTCCCCTGTAATTGGAACACACCCTCTGGTCCCCCTTCTTATACAGAGGGACCACCACCCCGGTCTGCCATTCCACAGGCACTGTCCCCGACCGCCACGCGATGTTGCAGAGACGTGTCAGCCAAGACAGCCCCACAACATCCAGAGACTTGAGGTACTCAGGACGAATCTCGTCCACCCCCGGAGCCTTACCACCGAGGAGCTTGCCAACCACCTCAGTGACTTCAGCCAGGGTGATGGACGAATCCGCCTCTGGGACCCCAGTTTCTGCTTCCTCCTCGGAAGACGTGACAGTGGGATTGAGGAGATCCTCAAAGTATTCCTTCCACCGCCCGACAACATCCCCAGTCGAAGTCAGCAGCTCTCCACCCGCACTGTAAACAGTGTTGGTGAAGCACTGCTTCCCCCTCCTGAGGCGTCGGACGGTTTGCCAGAATCTCTTTGAGGCCGTCCGATAGTCCTCCTCCATGGCCTCCCCGAACTCCTCCCAACCCCGAGTTTTTGCCTCTGTGACTGCCCGAGCCGCGGCACGCTTGGCCCGCCGGTACTCATCAGCTGCCTCAGGAGTCCCACGAGCCAACAAGGCTCGATAGGACTCCTTCTTCAGCTTGACGGCATCCCTTACTTCCGGTGTCCACCACCGGGATCGGGGAGTGCCGCCGCGACAAGCACCACAGACCTTACGACCACAGCTACGAGCAGCCGCATCGACAATAGAGGTGGAGAACATGGCCCACTCGGAGTCCATGTCTCCAACCTCCCCCGGGATCAGGGAGAAGCTCTCCCGGAGGTGGGAGTTGAAGACCCCCCTGACAGAGGGCTCCGCCAGACGTTCCCAGCAGACCCTCACAATGCGCTTGGGCCTGCCAGGTCTGTCCGGCTTCCTCCTCCGCCAGCGGATCCAACTCACCACCAGGTGGTGATCGGTTGACAGCTCAGACCCTCTCTTCACCCGAGTGTCCAAGACACGCGGTCGGAGGTCAGATGACACGACAACAAAGTCGATCATCGACCTCTGACCTAGAGTGTCCTGGTGCCACGTGCACCGATGGACACGGCTGAGCTGTGGGGCAATGAGCAAGCCCACACCAGCTCGCCGTCGCTCCCCGCGGGCAACGCCAGAGAAATGGAGAGTCCAACCCCTCTCAAGAAGTTGGGTTCCAGAGCCCAAGCTGTGCGTGCAGGTGAGGCCGACTATATCTAGCCGGTAACGCTCAACCTCCCGCACAAGCTCAGGCTCCTCCCCCCCCAGGGAGGTGACGTTCCACGTCCCCAGAGCTAGTCTCCATGTCCGGAGATCCGGTCGTCGAGGTCCCCGCCTTCGACTGCCGCCCGGATCTCTCCGCACCCGCCCCTCATGGCTCCTCCCGCAGGTGGTGGGTCCACGGGAGGACGGCCCCACGTCGTTCCTTCGGGCTGGGCCCGACCGGGCCCCGTGGGGAAAGGCCCGGCCACCAGGCGCTCGCTGCCGAGCACCCACCCCAGGCCTGGCTCCAGGGTGGGGCCCCGGTAACGCCAGTCCGGGCGACGTAACTGGCCTCGTTGTTTTTCTATTCATGGGGGCTTCTGAACCGCTCTTAGTCAGACCCGTCTCCGAGGACCAGTTTGCCATGGGTGACCCTACCAGGGGCATGAAGCCCCCGACAACATAGCTCCCAGGATCATTCGGGTGCTCAAACCCCTCCACCACGTTAAGGTGGCGGTTCGGGGAGGGGTCTCCAGTCAATGGTATTTACAATTTTTCAATAGCTCCAGTGACAGTTACACATTTTTGATATCTGTTACAATGGATAAGCCAATTTGAGAGAAGAGAAAAAGAAACTCATTGCAGGATTCAAACCTGCGCAGGATGTCACAATGATATCATTTTGATGCTATTGATGTCTTAGTGATGCCACAGTGATGTCAATGTGAGTCCACAGTGATGTCACAGTGATATCAGTGTAATGTCACAGTGATGTTCCAGTGATGTCACAATGATATCTGAAGCTTAGCTTCAAATGAAGACAAGCAAATAGTGACATCATGTGCTTATTATATTTAGGATAAACATACATAAATTCATCACATTGTAATGTAGAAGCTAAACAGGTGTTGTTGAGGCTGAGAGGCATCCTTCCAATCAGTTAACTTCTTTGAAAGTGTGAGGGGATGTAGCTCAGTGGTAGAGCGCATGCTTTGCATGTATGAGGTCCTGGGTTCAAGCCCCAGCATCTCCAATCAATGGTAGTCTTCAATAGCTCATTTTGATGTCGGTGTGAGTCCACATTTATGTTGTTGGGATGTCATTGTGATGTCTGTTATGTCACAATGATGTCATTGTGAAGTTAATGTTATCTCACAGTGATGCCATTGTGATGTTCCAAAGACATCATTGTGATGTTACAGTATTGTCGTAGTGATGTCAGTGATGTTAATGTTATGTCACAGTGATGTCATTTTGATGTTCCAAGGACATCATTGTGATGTCACAGTATTGTCAGTGATGTCACTGTGATGTCACAATGATATTAGTGTAATTTCACAGTGATTGTTCTCTGGTACCAAGCTGAAAACAGTGACAGAATGAAAGGAAGCTGTATGATTACACAGTTCAGAGTGGATATTCCAATTTGAGAGAAAAGAAAATGTACCTCGTTGTTGACAGGATTTGAACCTGCGCGGGGAATCCCCAATGGATTTCTAGTCCATCGCCTTAACCACTCGGCCACAACAACTTGCTGTAGGTTGCATTGTACTTAAGGAAACTACGTAAGGTAAGGTAAGGTAGGGTAGGGTAGGGTAGGGTAGGGTAGGGTAGGGTACTACTTAAGGAAAAGAATAGTTTTAATGAGCCATAAAAGAAGAGCATTCTTGGCAGTGGAGGGATTCAAACCCACACCAATGGAGAACTACCTGGAGAACTGAGAGCGAAACTCAAATTGGGTAGACTGCCTCTTCCACCAAAATGTTTTCGCAATGACATTTAAATGTTTTGTTTAAAAACAAAAAAGCATTCTCCATTTTTACATAGACATACTTGCCATATCCCAGTTCAACGGTTGCAGACTCCGAAGTACAGTTCAAAGGACCCAGCCGATGAAGTGCGCTCCACCGTGTAGAACTACTGAGGAAGTAGTGAAAACTTACTGAAGCTTAGCTTCAAATGAAGACAAGCAAATAGTGACATCATGTTGTGCTTATTTCAAGGAAACATATACCAATTCATCATTTTAATGTAGAAGCTAAACCGGTGTTGTTGAGGCCGAGAGCCGTTTAACTTCTTTTAAAGAGTAGGGGATGTAGCTCAGTGGTAGAGCGCATGCTTTGCATGTATGAGGTCTTGGGTTCAATCCCCAGCATCTCCAATCAATGGTACTTTTCAACAGTGATGTCAATGTGATTCACAATAAAATCATTAAAGAGTAGTGGGTGTTTGCATGTAGGAGGTCCTGGGCTCAATCCCCAGCATCTCCAGTCAATGGTATTTACAATTTTTCAATAGCTCCAGTGACAGTTACACATTTTTGATATCTGTTACAATGGATAAGCCAATTTGAGAGAAGAGAAAAAGAAACTCATTGTTGGCAGGATTCAAACCTGCGCAGGATGCCACAATTATATCATTTTGATGCTATTGATGTCACAGTGATGCCACAGTGATGTCAATGTGAGTCCACAGTGATGTCACAGTGATATCAGTGTAATGTCACAGTGATGTTCCAGTGATGTCACAATGATATCTGAAGCTTAGCTTCAAATGAAGACAAGCAAATAGTGACATCATGTGCGTATTATATTTAGGATAAACATACACAAATTCATCACATTTTAATGTAGAAGCTAAACAGGTGTTGTTGAGGCCGAGAGGCTTTTAACTTCTTTGAAAGAGTAGGGGATCGATCATCGACCTCCGACCTAGAGTGTCCTGGTGCCACGTGCACCGATGGACACCCTTGTGCTCGAACATGGTGTTCGTTATGGACAAACTGTGACTAGCACAGAAGTCCAATAACAAAACACCGCTCGGGTTCAGATCGAGGAGGCCGTTCCTCCCAATCACGCCCCTCCAAGTGTCACTGTCGTTACCCACATGGGCATTGAAGTCCCCCAGGAGAACAACGGAGTCCCCGGTTGGTGCACTGTCTAGTACCCCTCCCAGGGACTCCAAGAAGGCCGGGTACTCTGCACTGCTGTTTGGCCCGTAGGCCGACACAACAGTGAGAGACCTGTCCCCGACCCGAAGGCGCAGGGACGCGACCCTCTCGTTCACCGGAGTGAACCCCAACACGCAGCGGCTGAGCTGTGGGGCAATGAGCAAGCCCACACCAGCTCGCCGTCGCTCCCCGCGGGCAACGCCAGAGAAATGGAGAGTCCAACCCCTCTCAAGAAGTTGGGTTCCAGAGCCCAAGCTGTGCGTGCAGGTGAGGCCGACTATATCTAGCCGGTAACGCTCAACCTCCCGCACAAGCTCAGGCTCCTCCCCCCCCAGGGAGGTGACGTTCCACGTCCCCAGAGCTAGTCTCCATGTCCGGAGATCCGGTCGTCGAGGTCCCCGCCTTCGACTGCCGCCCGGATCTCTCCGCACCCGCCCCTCATGGCTCCTCCCGCAGGTGGTGGGTCCACGGGAGGACGGCCCCACGTCGTTCCTTCGGGCTGGGCCCGACCGGGCCCCGTGGGGAAAGGCCCGGCCACCAGGCGCTCGCTGCCGAGCACCCACCCCAGGCCTGGCTCCAGGGTGGGGCCCCGGTAACGCCAGTCCGGGCGACGTAACTGGCCTCGTTGTTTTTCTATTCATGGGGGCTTCTGAACCGCTCTTAGTCAGACCCGTCTCCGAGGACCAGTTTGCCATGGGTGACCCTACCAGGGGCATGAAGCCCCCGACAACATAGCTCCCAGGATCATTCGGGTGCTCAAACCCCTCCACCACGTTAAGGTGGCGGTTCGGGGAGGGGTCTCCAGTCAATGGTATTTACAATTTTTCAATAGCTCCAGTGACAGTTACACATTTTTGATATCTGTTACAATGGATAAGCCAATTTGAGAGAAGAGAAAAAGAAACTCATTGCAGGATTCAAACCTGCGCAGGATGTCACAATGATATCATTTTGATGCTATTGATGTCTTAGTGATGCCACAGTGATGTCAATGTGAGTCCACAGTGATGTCACAGTGATATCAGTGTAATGTCACAGTGATGTTCCAGTGATGTCACAATGATATCTGAAGCTTAGCTTCAAATGAAGACAAGCAAATAGTGACATCATGTGCTTATTATATTTAGGATAAACATACATAAATTCATCACATTGTAATGTAGAAGCTAAACAGGTGTTGTTGAGGTTGAGAGGCATCCTTCCAATCAGTTAACTTCTTTGAAAGTGTGAGGGGATGTAGCTCAGTGGTAGAGCGCATGCTTTGCATGTATGAGGTCCTGGGTTCAAGCCCCAGCATCTACAATCAATGGTAGTCTTCAATAGCTCATTTTGATGTCGGTGTGAGTCCACATTTATGTTGTTGGGATGTCATTGTGATGTCTGTTATGTCACAATGATGTCATTGTGAAGTTAATGTTATCTCACAGTGATGCCATTGTGATGTTCCAAAGACATCATTGTGATGTTACAGTATTGTCGTAGTGATGTCAGTGATGTTAATGTTATGTCACAGTGATGTCATTTTGATGTTCCAAGGACATCATTGTGATGTCACAGTATTGTCAGTGATGTCACTGTGATGTCACAATGATATTAGTGTAATTTCACAGTGATTGTTCTCTGGTACCAAGCTGAAAACAGTGACAGAATGAAAGGAAGCTGTATGATTACACAGTTCAGAGTGGATATTCCAATTTGAGAGAAAAGAAAATGTACCTCGTTGTTGACAGGATTTGAACCTGTGCGGGGAATCCCCAATGGATTTCTAGTCCATCGCCTTAACCACTCGGCCACAACAACTTGCTGTAGGTTGCATTGTACTTAAGGAAACTACGTAAGGTAAGGTAAGGTAGGGTAGGGTAGGGTAGGGTAGGGTACTACTTAAGGAAAAGAATAGTTTTAATGAGCCATAAAAGAAGAGCATTCTTGGCAGTGGAGGGATTCAAACCCACACCAATGGAGAACTACCTGGAGAACTGAGAGCGAAACTCAAATTGGGTAGACTGCCTCTTCCACCAAAATGTTTTCGCAATGACATTTAAATGTTTTGTTTAAAAACAAAAAAGCATTCTCCATTTTTACATAGACATACTTGCCATATCCCAGTTCAACGGTTGCAGACTCCGAAGTACAGTTCAAAGGACCCAGCCGATGAAGTGCGCTCCACCGTGTAGAACTACTGAGGAAGTAGTGAAAACTTACTGAAGCTTAGCTTCAAATGAAGACAAGCAAATAGTGACATCATGTTGTGCTTATTTCAAGGAAACATATACCAATTCATCATTTTAATGTAGAAGCTAAACCGGTGTTGTTGAGGCCGAGAGCCGTTTAACTTCTTTTAAAGAGTAGGGGATGTAGCTCAGTGGTAGAGCGCATGCTTTGCATGTATGAGGTCTTGGGTTCAATCCCCAGCATCTCCAATCAATGGTACTTTTCAACAGTGATGTCAATGTGATTCACAATAAAATCATTAAAGAGTAGTGGGTGTTTGCATGTAGGAGGTCCTGGGCTCAATCCCCAGCATCTCCAGTCAATGGTATTTACAATTTTTCAATAGCTCCAGTGACAGTTACACATTTTTGATATCTGTTACAATGGATAAGCCAATTTGAGAGAAGAGAAAAAGAAACTCATTGTTGGCAGGATTCAAACCTGCGCAGGATGCCACAATGATATCATTTTGATGCTATTGATGTCACAGTGATGCCACAGTGATGTCAATGTGAGTCCACAGTGATGTCACAATGATATCAGTGTAATGTCACAGTGATGTTCCAGTGATGTCACAATGATATCTGAAGCTTAGCTTCAAATGAAGACAAGCAAATAGTGACATCATGTGCGTATTATATTTAGGATAAACATACACAAATTCATCACATTTTAATGTAGAAGCTAAACAGGTGTTGTTGAGGCCGAGAGGCTTTTAACTTCTTTGAAAGAGTAGGGGATCGATCATCGACCTCCGACCTAGAGTGTCCTGGTGCCACGTGCACCGATGGACACCCTTGTGCTCGAACATGGTGTTCGTTATGGACAAACTGTGACTAGCACAGAAGTCCAATAACAAAACACCGCTCGGGTTCAGATCGAGGAGGCCGTTCCTCCCAATCACGCCCCTCCAAGTGTCACTGTCGTTACCCACATGGGCATTGAAGTCCCCCAGGAGAACAACGGAGTCCCCGGTTGGTGCACTGTCTAGTACCCCTCCCAGGGACTCCAAGAAGGCCGGGTACTCTGCACTGCTGTTTGGCCCGTAGGCCGACACAACAGTGAGAGACCTGTCCCCGACCCGAAGGCGCAGGGACGCGACCCTCTCGTTCACCGGAGTGAACCCCAACACGCAGCGGCTGAGCTGTGGGGCAATGAGCAAGCCCACACCAGCTCGCCGTCGCTCCCCGCGGGCAACGCCAGAGAAATGGAGAGTCTAACCCCTCTCAAGAAGTTGGGTTCCAGAGCCCAAGCTGTGCGTGCAGGTGAGGCCGACTATATCTAGCCGGTAACGTTCAACCTCCCGCACAAGCTCAGGCTCCTCCCCCCCCAGGGAGGTGACGTTCCACGTCCCCAGAGCTAGTCTCCATGTCCGGAGATCCGGTCGTCGAGGTCCCCGCCTTCGACTGCCGCCCGGATCTCTCCGCACCCGCCCCTCATGGCTCCTCCCGCAGGTGGTGGGTCCACGGGAGGACGGCCCCACGTCGTTCCTTCGGGCTGGGCCCGACCGGGCCCCGTGGGGAAAGGCCCGGCCACCAGGCGCTCGCTGCCGAGCACCCACCCCAGGCCTGGCTCCAGGGTGGGGCCCCGGTAACGCCAGTCCGGGCGACGTAACTGGCCTCGTTGTTTTTCTATTCATGGGGGCTTCTGAACCGCTCTTAGTCAGACCCGTCTCCGAGGACCAGTTTGCCATGGGTGACCCTACCAGGGGCATGAAGCCCCCGACAACATAGCTCCCAGGATCATTCGGGTGCTCAAACCCCTCCACCACGTTAAGGTGGCGGTTCGGGGAGGGGTCTCCAGTCAATGGTATTTACAATTTTTCAATAGCTCCAGTGACAGTTACACATTTTTGATATCTGTTACAATGGATAAGCCAATTTGAGAGAAGAGAAAAAGAAACTCATTGCAGGATTCAAACCTGCGCAGGATGTCACAATGATATCATTTTGATGCTATTGATCTCTTAGTGATGCCACAGTGATGTCAATGTGAGTCCACAGTGATGTCACAATGATATCAGTGTAATGTCACAGTGATGTTCCAGTGATGTCACAATGATATCTGAAGCTTAGCTTCAAATGAAGACAAGCAAATAGTGACATCATGTGCTTATTATATTTAGGATAAACATACATAAATTCATCACATTGTAATGTAGAAGCTAAACAGGTGTTGTTGAGGTTGAGAGGCATCCTTCCAATCAGTTAACTTCTTTGAAAGTGTGAGGGGATGTAGCTCAGTGGTAGAGCGCATGCTTTGCATGTGTGAGGTCCTGGGTTCAAGCCCCAGCATCTACAATCAATGGTAGTCTTCAATAGCTCATTTTGATGTCGGTGTGAGTCCACATTTATGTTGTTGGGATGTCATTGTGATGTCTGTTATGTCACAATGATGTCATTGTGAAGTTAATGTTATCTCACAGTGATGCCATTGTGATGTTCCAAAGACATCATTGTGATGTTACAGTATTGTCGTAGTGATGTCAGTGATGTTAATGTTATGTCACAGTGATGTCATTTTGATGTTCCAAGGACATCATTGTGATGTCACAGTATTGTCAGTGATGTCACTGTGATGTCACAATGATATTAGTGTAATTTCACAGTGATTGTTCTCTGGTACCAAGCTGAAAACAGTGACAGAATGAAAGGAAGCTGTATGATTACACAGTTCAGAGTGGATATTCCAATTTGAGAGAAAAGAAAATGTACCTCATTGTTGACAGGATTTGAACCTGTGCGGGGAATCCCCAATGGATTTCTAGTCCATCGCCTTAACCACTCGGCCACAACAACTTGCTGTAGGTTGCATTGTACTTAAGGAAACTACGTAAGGTAAGGTAAGGTAGGGTAGGGTAGGGTAGGGTACTACTTAAGGAAAAGAATAGTTTTAATGAGCCATAAAAGAAGAGCATTCTTGGCAGTGGAGGGATTCAAACCCACACCAATGGAGAACTACCTGGAGAACTGAGAGCGAAACTCAAATTGGGTAGACTGCCTCTTCCACCAAAATGTTTTCGCAATGACATTTAAATGTTTTGTTTAAAAACAAAAAAGCATTCTCCATTTTTACATAGACATACTTGCCATATCCCAGTTCAACGGTTGCAGACTCCGAAGTACAGTTCAAAGGACCCAGCCGATGAAGTGCGCTCCACCGTGTAGAACTACTGAGGAAGTAGTGAAAACTTACTGAAGCTTAGCTTCAAATGAAGACAAGCAAATAGTGACATCATGTTGTGCTTATTTCAAGGAAACATATACCAATTCATCATTTTAATGTAGAAGCTAAACCGGTGTTGTTGAGGCCGAGAGCCGTTTAACTTCTTTTAAAGAGTAGGGGATGTAGCTCAGTGGTAGAGCGCATGCTTTGCATGTATGAGGTCTTGGGTTCAATCCCCAGCATCTCCAATCAATGGTACTTTTCAACAGTGATGTCAATGTGATTCACAATAAAATCATTAAAGAGTAGTGGGTGTTTGCATGTAGGAGGTCCTGGGCTCAATCCCCAGCATCTCCAGTCAATGGTATTTACAATTTTTCAATAGCTCCAGTGACAGTTACACATTTTTGATATCTGTTACAATGGATAAGCCAATTTGAGAGAAGAGAAAAAGAAACTCATTGTTGGCAGGATTCAAACCTGCGCAGGATGCCACAATGATATCATTTTGATGCTATTGATGTCACAGTGATGCCACAGTGATGTCAATGTGAGTCCACAGTGATGTCACAATGATATCAGTGTAATGTCACAGTGATGTTCCAGTGATGTCACAATGATATCTGAAGCTTAGCTTCAAATGAAGACAAGCAAATAGTGACATCATGTGCGTATTATATTTAGGATAAACATACACAAATTCATCACATTTTAATGTAGAAGCTAAACAGGTGTTGTTGAGGCCGAGAGGCTTTTAACTTCTTTGAAAGAGTAGGGGATCGATCATCGACCTCCGACCTAGAGTGTCCTGGTGCCACGTGCACCGATGGACACCCTTGTGCTCGAACATGGTGTTCGTTATGGACAAACTGTGACTAGCACAGAAGTCCAATAACAAAACACCGCTCGGGTTCAGATCGAGGAGGCCGTTCCTCCCAATCACGCCCCTCCAAGTGTCACTGTCGTTACCCACATGGGCATTGAAGTCCCCCAGGAGAACAACGGAGTCCCCGGTTGGTGCACTGTCTAGTACCCCTCCCAGGGACTCCAAGAAGGCCGGGTACTCTGCACTGCTGTTTGGCCCGTAGGCCGACACAACAGTGAGAGACCTGTCCCCGACCCGAAGGCGCAGGGACGCGACCCTCTCGTTCACCGGAGTGAACCCCAACACGCAGCGGCTGAGCTGTGGGGCAATGAGCAAGCCCACACCAGCTCGCCGTCGCTCCCCGCGGGCAACGCCAGAGAAATGGAGAGTCCAACCCCTCTCAAGAAGTTGGGTTCCAGAGCCCAAGCTGTGCGTGCAGGTGAGGCCGACTATATCTAGCCGGTAACGCTCAACCTCCCGCACAAGCTCAGGCTCCTCCCCCCCCAGGGAGGTGACGTTCCACGTCCCCAGAGCTAGTCTCCATGTCCGGAGATCCGGTCGTCGAGGTCCCCGCCTTCGACTGCCGCCCGGATCTCTCCGCACCCGCCCCTCATGGCTCCTCCCGCAGGTGGTGGGTCCACGGGAGGACGGCCCCACGTCGTTCCTTCGGGCTGGGCCCGACCGGGCCCCGTGGGGAAAGGCCCGGCCACCAGGCGCTCGCTGCCGAGCACCCACCCCAGGCCTGGCTCCAGGGTGGGGCCCCGGTAACGCCAGTCCGGGCGACGTAACTGGCCTCGTTGTTTTTCTATTCATGGGGGCTTCTGAACCGCTCTTAGTCAGACCCGTCTCCGAGGACCAGTTTGCCATGGGTGACCCTACCAGGGGCATGAAGCCCCCGACAACATAGCTCCCAGGATCATTCGGGTGCTCAAACCCCTCCACCACGTTAAGGTGGCGGTTCGGGGAGGGGTCTCCAGTCAATGGTATTTACAATTTTTCAATAGCTCCAGTGACAGTTACACATTTTTGATATCTGTTACAATGGATAAGCCAATTTGAGAGAAGAGAAAAAGAAACTCATTGCAGGATTCAAACCTGCGCAGGATGTCACAATGATATCATTTTGATGCTATTGATGTCTTAGTGATGCCACAGTGATGTCAATGTGAGTCCACAGTGATGTCACAATGATATCAGTGTAATGTCACAGTGATGTTCCAGTGATGTCACAATGATATCTGAAGCTTAGCTTCAAATGAAGACAAGCAAATAGTGACATCATGTGCTTATTATATTTAGGATAAACATACATAAATTCATCACATTGTAATGTAGAAGCTAAACAGGTGTTGTTGAGGCTGAGAGGCATCCTTCCAATCAGTTAACTTCTTTGAAAGTGTAAGGGGATGTAGCTCAGTGGTACAGCGCATGCTTTGCATGTATGAGTTCCTGGGTTCAAGCCCCAGCATCTCCAATCAATGGTAGTCTTCAATAGCTCTTTTTGATGTCGGTGTGAGTCCACATTTATGTTGTTGGGATGTCACATAGACATACTTGCCATATCCCAGTTCAACGGTTGCAGACTCCGAAGTACAGTTCAAAGGACCCAGCCGATGAAGTGCGCTCCACCGTGTAGAACTACTGAGGAAGTAGTGAAAACTTACTGAAGCTTAGCTTCAAATGAAGACAAGCAAATAGTGACATCATGTTGTGCTTATTTCAAGGAAACATATACCAATTCATCATTTTAATGTAGAAGCTAAACCGGTGTTGTTGAGGCCGAGAGCCGTTTAACTTCTTTTAAAGAGTAGGGGATGTAGCTCAGTGGTAGAGCGCATGCTTTGCATGTATGAGGTCCTGGGTTCAATCCCCAGCATCTCCAATCAATGGTACTTTTCAACAGTGATGTCAATGTGATTCACAATAAAATCATTAAAGAGTAGTGGGTGTTTGCATGTAGGAGGTCCTGGGCTCAATCCCCAGCATCTCCAGTCAATGGTATTTACAATTTTTCAATAGCTCCAGTGACAGTTACACATTTTTGATATCTGTTACAATGGATAAGCCAATTTGAGAGAAGAGAAAAAGAAACTCATTGTTGGCAGGATTCAAACCTGCGCAGGATGCCACAATGATATCATTTTGATGCTATTGATGTCACAGTGATGCCACAGTGATGTCAATGTGAGTCCACAGTGATGTCACAATGATATCAGTGTAATGTCACAGTGATGTTCCAGTGATGTCACAATGATATCTGAAGCTTAGCTTCAAATGAAGACAAGCAAATAGTGACATCATGTGCGTATTATATTTAGGATAAACATACACAAATTCATCACATTTTAATGTAGAAGCTAAACAGGTGTTGTTGAGGCCGAGAGGCTTTTAACTTCTTTGAAAGAGTAGGGGATCGATCATCGACCTCCGACCTAGAGTGTCCTGGTGCCACGTGCACCGATGGACACCCTTGTGCTCGAACATGGTGTTCGTTATGGACAAACTGTGACTAGCACAGAACTCCAATAACAAAACACCGCTCGGGTTCAGATCGAGGAGGCCGTTCCTCCCAATCACGCCCCTCCAAGTGTCACTGTCGTTACCCACATGGGCATTGAAGTCCCCCAGGAGAACAACGGAGTCCCCGGTTGGTGCACTGTCTAGTACCCCTCCCAGGGACTCCAAGAAGGCCGGGTACTCTGCACTGCTGTTTGGCCCGTAGGCCGACACAACAGTGAGAGACCTGTCCCCGACCCGAAGGCGCAGGGACGCGACCCTCTCGTTCACCGGAGTGAACCCCAACACGCAGCGGCTGAGCTGTGGGGCAATGAGCAAGCCCACACCAGCTCGCCGTCGCTCCCCGCGGGCAACGCCAGAGAAATGGAGAGTCCAACCCCTCTCAAGAAGTTGGGTTCCAGAGCCCAAGCTGTGCGTGCAGGTGAGGCCGACTATATCTAGCCGGTAACGCTCAACCTCCCGCACAAGCTCAGGCTCCTCCCCCCCCAGGGAGGTGACGTTCCACGTCCCCAGAGCTAGTCTCCATGTCCGGAGATCCGGTCGTCGAGGTCCCCGCCTTCGACTGCCGCCCGGATCTCTCCGCACCCGCCCCTCATGGCTCCTCCCGCAGGTGGTGGGTCCACGGGAGGACGGCCCCACGTCGTTCCTTCGGGCTGGGCCCGACCGGGCCCCGTGGGGAAAGGCCCGGCCACCAGGCGCTCGCTGCCGAGCACCCACCCCAGGCCTGGCTCCAGGGTGGGGCCCCGGTAACGCCAGTCCGGGCGACGTAACTGGCCTCGTTGTTTTTCTATTCATGGGGGCTTCTGAACCGCTCTTAGTCAGACCCGTCTCCGAGGACCAGTTTGCCATGGGTGACCCTACCAGGGGCATGAAGCCCCCGACAACATAGCTCCCAGGATCATTCGGGTGCTCAAACCCCTCCACCACGTTAAGGTGGCGGTTCGGGGAGGGGTCTCCAGTCAATGGTATTTACAATTTTTCAATAGCTCCAGTGACAGTTACACATTTTTGATATCTGTTACAATGGATAAGCCAATTTGAGAGAAGAGAAAAAGAAACTCATTGCAGGATTCAAACCTGCGCAGGATGTCACAATGATATCATTTTGATGCTATTGATGTCTTAGTGATGCCACAGTGATGTCAATGTGAGTCCACAGTGATGTCACAGTGATATCAGTGTAATGTCACAGTGATGTTCCAGTGATGTCACAATGATATCTGAAGCTTAGCTTCAAATGAAGACAAGCAAATAGTGACATCATGTGCTTATTATATTTAGGATAAACATACATAAATTCATCACATTGTAATGTAGAAGCTAAACAGGTGTTGTTGAGGTTGAGAGGCATCCTTCCAATCAGTTAACTTCTTTGAAAGTGTGAGGGGATGTAGCTCAGTGGTAGAGCGCATGCTTTGCATGTATGAGGTCCTGGGTTCAAGCCCCAGCATCTACAATCAATGGTAGTCTTCAATAGCACATTTTGATGTCGGTGTGAGTCCACATTTATGTTGTTGGGATGTCATTGTGATGTCTGTTATGTCACAATGATGTCATTGTGAAGTTAATGTTATCTCACAGTGATGCCATTGTGATGTTCCAAAGACATCATTGTGATGTTACAGTATTGTCGTAGTGATGTCAGTGATGTTAATGTTATGTCACAGTGATGTCATTTTGATGTTCCAAGGACATCATTGTGATGTCACAGTATTGTCAGTGATGTCACTGTGATGTCACAATGATATTAGTGTAATTTCACAGTGATTGTTCTCTGGTACCAAGCTGAAAACAGTGACAGAATGAAAGGAAGCTGTATGATTACACAGTTCAGAGTGGATATTCCAATTTGAGAGAAAAGAAAATGTACCTCGTTGTTGACAGGATTTGAACCTGTGCGGGGAATCCCCAATGGATTTCTAGTCCATCGCCTTAACCACTCGGCCACAACAACTTGCTGTAGGTTGCATTGTACTTAAGGAAACTACGTAAGGTAAGGTAAGGTAGGGTAGGGTAGGGTAGGGTAGGGTACTACTTAAGGAAAAGAATAGTTTTAATGAGCCATAAAAGAAGAGCATTCTTGGCAGTGGAGGGATTCAAACCCACACCAATGGAGAACTACCTGGAGAACTGAGAGCGAAACTCAAATTGGGTAGACTGCCTCTTCCACCAAAATGTTTTCGCAATGACATTTAAATGTTTTGTTTAAAAACAAAAAAGCATTCTCCATTTTTACATAGACATACTTGCCATATCCCAGTTCAACGGTTGCAGACTCCGAAGTACAGTTCAAAGGACCCAGCCGATGAAGTGCGCTCCACCGTGTAGAACTACTGAGGAAGTAGTGAAAACTTACTGAAGCTTAGCTTCAAATGAAGACAAGCAAATAGTGACATCATGTTGTGCTTATTTCAAGGAAACATATACCAATTCATCATTTTAATGTAGAAGCTAAACCGGTGTTGTTGAGGCCGAGAGCCGTTTAACTTCTTTTAAAGAGTAGGGGATGTAGCTCAGTGGTAGAGCGCATGCTTTGCATGTATGAGGTCTTGGGTTCAATCCCCAGCATCTCCAATCAATGGTACTTTTCAACAGTGATGTCAATGTGATTCACAATAAAATCATTAAAGAGTAGTGGGTGTTTGCATGTAGGAGGTCCTGGGCTCAATCCCCAGCATCTCCAGTCAATGGTATTTACAATTTTTCAATAGCTCCAGTGACAGTTACACATTTTTGATATCTGTTACAATGGATAAGCCAATTTGAGAGAAGAGAAAAAGAAACTCATTGTTGGCAGGATTCAAACCTGCGCAGGATGCCACAATGATATCATTTTGATGCTATTGATGTCACAGTGATGCCACAGTGATGTCAATGTGAGTCCACAGTGATGTCACAGTGATATCAGTGTAATGTCACAGTGATGTTCCAGTGATGTCACAATGATATCTGAAGCTTAGCTTCAAATGAAGACAAGCAAATAGTGACATCATGTGCGTATTATATTTAGGATAAACATACAGAAATTCATCACATTTTAATGTAGAAGCTAAACAGGTGTTGTTGAGGCCGAGAGGCTTTTAACTTCTTTGAAAGAGTAGGGGATCGATCATCGACCTCCGACCTAGAGTGTCCTGGTGCCACGTGCACCGATGGACACCCTTGTGCTCGAACATGGTGTTCGTTATGGACAAACTGTGACTAGCACAGAAGTCCAATAACAAAACACCGCTCGGGTTCAGATCGAGGAGGCCGTTCCTCCCAATCACGCCCCTCCAAGTGTCACTGTCGTTACCCACATGGGCATTGAAGTCCCCCAGGAGAACAACGGAGTCCCCGGTTGGTGCACTGTCTAGTACCCCTCCCAGGGACTCCAAGAAGGCCGGGTACTCTGCACTGCTGTTTGGCCCGTAGGCCGACACAACAGTGAGAGACCTGTCCCCGACCCGAAGGCGCAGGGACGCGACCCTCTCGTTCACCGGAGTGAACCCCAACACGCAGCGGCTGAGCTGTGGGGCAATGAGCAAGCCCACACCAGCTCGCCGTCGCTCCCCGCGGGCAACGCCAGAGAAATGGAGAGTCCAACCCCTCTCAAGAAGTTGGGTTCCAGAGCCCAAGCTGTGCGTGCAGGTGAGGCCGACTATATCTAGCCGGTAACGCTCAACCTCCCGCACAAGCTCAGGCTCCTCCCCCCCCAGGGAGGTGACGTTCCACGTCCCCAGAGCTAGTCTCCATGTCCGGAGATCCGGTCGTCGAGGTCCCCGCCTTCGACTGCCGCCCGGATCTCTCCGCACCCGCCCCTCATGGCTCCTCCCGCAGGTGGTGGGTCCACGGGAGGACGGCCCCACGTCGTTCCTTCGGGCTGGGCCCGACCGGGCCCCGTGGGGAAAGGCCCGGCCACCAGGCGCTCGCTGCCGAGCACCCACCCCAGGCCTGGCTCCAGGGTGGGGCCCCGGTAACGCCAGTCCGGGCGACGTAACTGGCCTCGTTGTTTTTCTATTCATGGGGGCTTCTGAACCGCTCTTAGTCAGACCCGTCTCCGAGGACCAGTTTGCCATGGGTGACCCTACCAGGGGCATGAAGCCCCCGACAACATAGCTCCCAGGATCATTCGGGTGCTCAAACCCCTCCACCACGTTAAGGTGGCGGTTCGGGGAGGGGTCTCCAGTCAATGGTATTTACAATTTTTCAATAGCTCCAGTGACAGTTACACATTTTTGATATCTGTTACAATGGATAAGCCAATTTGAGAGAAGAGAAAAAGAAACTCATTGCAGGATTCAAACCTGCGCAGGATGTCACAATGATATCATTTTGATGCTATTGATGTCTTAGTGATGCCACAGTGATGTCAATGTGAGTCCACAGTGATGTCACAGTGATATCAGTGTAATGTCACAGTGATGTTCCAGTGATGTCACAATGATATCTGAAGCTTAGCTTCAAATGAAGACAAGCAAATAGTGACATCATGTGCTTATTATATTTAGGATAAACATACATAAATTCATCACATTGTAATGTAGAAGCTAAACAGGTGTTGTTGAGGTTGAGAGGCATCCTTCCAATCAGTTAACTTCTTTGAAAGTGTGAGGGGATGTAGCTCAGTGGTAGAGCGCATGCTTTGCATGTATGAGGTCCTGGGTTCAAGCCCCAGCATCTACAATCAATGGTAGTCTTCAATAGCACATTTTGATGTCGGTGTGAGTCCACATTTATGTTGTTGGGATGTCATTGTGATGTCTGTTATGTCACAATGATGTCATTGTGAAGTTAATGTTATCTCACAGTGATGCCATTGTGATGTTCCAAAGACATCATTGTGATGTTACAGTATTGTCGTAGTGATGTCAGTGATGTTAATGTTATGTCACAGTGATGTCATTTTGATGTTCCAAGGACATCATTGTGATGTCACAGTATTGTCAGTGATGTCACTGTGATGTCACAATGATATTAGTGTAATTTCACAGTGATTGTTCTCTGGTACCAAGCTGAAAACAGTGACAGAATGAAAGGAAGCTGTATGATTACACAGTTCAGAGTGGATATTCCAATTTGAGAGAAAAGAAAATGTACCTCGTTGTTGACAGGATTTGAACCTGTGCGGGGAATCCCCAATGGATTTCTAGTCCATCGCCTTAACCACTCGGCCACAACAACTTGCTGTAGGTTGCATTGTACTTAAGGAAACTACGTAAGGTAAGGTAAGGTAGGGTAGGGTAGGGTAGGGTAGGGTACTACTTAAGGAAAAGAATAGTTTTAATGAGCCATAAAAGAAGAGCATTCTTGGCAGTGGAGGGATTCAAACCCACACCAATGGAGAACTACCTGGAGAACTGAGAGCGAAACTCAAATTGGGTAGACTGCCTCTTCCACCAAAATGTTTTCGCTATGACATTTAAATGTTTTGTTTAAAAACAAAAAAGCATTCTCCATTTTTACATAGACATACTTGCCATATCCCAGTTCAACGGTTGCAGACTCCGAAGTACAGTTCAAAGGACCCAGCCGATGAAGTGCGCTCCACCGTGTAGAACTACTGAGGAAGTAGTGAAAACTTACTGAAGCTTAGCTTCAAATGAAGACAAGCAAATAGTGACATCATGTTGTGCTTATTTCAAGGAAACATATACCAATTCATCATTTTAATGTAGAAGCTAAACCGGTGTTGTTGAGGCCGAGAGCCGTTTAACTTCTTTTAAAGAGTAGGGGATGTAGCTCAGTGGTAGAGCGCATGCTTTGCATGTATGAGGTCCTGGGTTCAATCCCCAGCATCTCCAATCAATGGTACTTTTCAACAGTGATGTCAATGTGATTCACAATAAAATCATTAAAGAGTAGTGGGTGTTTGCATGTAGGAGGTCCTGGGCTCAATCCCCAGCATCTCCAGTCAATGGTATTTACAATTTTTCAATAGCTCCAGTGACAGTTACACATTTTTGATATCTGTTACAATGGATAAGCCAATTTGAGAGAAGAGAAAAAGAAACTCATTGTTGGCAGGATTCAAACCTGCGCAGGATGCCACAATGATATCATTTTGATGCTATTGATGTCACAGTGATGCCACAGTGATGTCAATGTGAGTCCACAGTGATGTCACAGTGATATCAGTGTAATGTCACAGTGATGTTCCAGTGATGTCACAATGATATCTGAAGCTTAGCTTCAAATGAAGACAAGCAAATAGTGACATCATGTGCGTATTATATTTAGGATAAACATACACAAATTCATCACATTTTAATGTAGAAGCTAAACAGGTGTTGTTGAGGCCGAGAGGCTTTTAACTTCTTTGAAAGAGTAGGGGATCGATCATCGACCTCCGACCTAGAGTGTCCTGGTGCCACGTGCACCGATGGACACCCTTGTGCTCGAACATGGTGTTCGTTATGGACAAACTGTGACTAGCACAGAAGTCCAATAACAAAACACCGCTCGGGTTCAGATCGAGGAGGCCGTTCCTCCCAATCACGCCCCTCCAAGTGTCACTGTTGTTACCCACATGGGCATTGAAGTCCCCCAGGAGAACAACGGAGTCCCCGGTTGGTGCACTGTCTAGTACCCCTCCCAGGGACTCCAAGAAGGCCGGGTACTCTGCACTGCTGTTTGGCCCGTAGGCCGACACAACAGGGAGAGACCTGTCCCCGACCCGAAGGCGCAGGATCGTCGTCCTCTCGTTCACCGGAGTGAACCCCAACACGCAGCGGCTGAGCTGTGGGGCAATGAGCAAGCCCACACCAGCTCGCCGTCGCTCCCCGCGGGCAACGCCAGAGAAATGGAGAGTCCAACCCCTCTCAAGAAGTTGGGTTCCAGAGCCCAAGCTGTGCGTGCAGGTGAGGCCGACTATATCTAGCCGGTAACGCTCAACCTCCCGCACAAGCTCAGGCTCCTCCCCCCCCAGCGAGGTGACGTTCCACGTCCCCAGAGCTAGTCTCCATGTCCGGAGATCCGGTCGTCGAGGTCCCCGCCTTCGACTGCCGCCCGGATCTCTCCGCACCCGCCCCTCATGGCTCCTCCCGCAGGTGGTGGGTCCACAGGAGGACAAGCAAATAGTGACATCATGTGTGTATTATATTTAGGATAAACATACACAAATTCATCACATTTTAATGTAGAAGCTAAACAGGTGTTGTTGAGGCCGAGAGGCTTTTAACTTCTTTGAAAGAGTAGGGGATGTAGCTCAGTGGTAGAGCGCATGCTTTGCATGTATGAGGTCCTGGGTTCAATCCCCAGCATCTCCAATCAATAGTAGTTTTCAATAGCTCCAGTGACAGTTATGCATTTTTTATGTCATTGTGATTGCTCTCTGATACCCAGCTGAACACAGTGACAGAATGAAAAGAAGCTGTATGATTACACAGTTCAGAGTGGATAAGCCAAAAAACATTCTCCACTTTTACATAGACATACTTGCCATGTCCTAATTCAACGGTTGCACACTCCAAACTACCGTTCAAAGGATCACGCCGACGAAGTGTGCTTCACCGTGTAGTACTGAGAAAGTACTGTGATGTTGAAGATGGACTTGAAATCCACTGGGGTTTCCTGTACAGGTTTGAATCCTGTCAGCAACGGCAGACTGAAGAACAATTCTTGCTCGCTTTACAGCATCCTTCCAGTCAGTTAACTAGAAAAGCTTTAGTTGTAATTATTCATGGCCAGAGTAGGGGATGTAGCTCTGTAGTAGTGTGCACGCTGTGCATGTATGAGGTCCTGGGTTCTATCCTAAGTGTTTCAAGCTTGTCCTTAGATAATCAGACAGTTTGTGCAGCTGTGTTCCCATTACATTTGACATAAACATATCTTCATTGTTTGCCACTGTTACGTTTTCACTGCATGTGTCCAAAGATGTCATGTCATAGTGGGCATGTGGTTAAGCTCATACTAGAAGTGCATATAGCAATACTGGCTTTTTAACAATCAACCACAGTCACTGTATTGGCTCACTTTGTACCAAAGTACAACTTGATACATGTATCTTTTGGCTTTACAAGTGTTGACTTCTGTAAATTCTTCATCCTTGGTGTCGCTTCTGAACAACTCCGCCTGCTATGGAAGCGCCTCTTCCGTGTGTCTGTCACACTGGTACATAAGCCTAGAGTGCCCCTGACAATAACAAAGATGTGAAAGTATTTATTTCAATAATTTCACATATAAGTCACATCTGAGTATAAGTCGCACCCGCAGCCAAACTATGAAAAAAGTGACTTATAGTCCGAAAAATATGGTAATAACATCTACATGGAGACAACCACACAACAGATCCTCTAATCAAAAAGTTACAGAGTGCAACTTTAAGCTGCCTTTTTCATATTCCTCTGTTGCCCCGCTGTGACATTTTAGTTACATTATGCAGTTGCAAATGGCTGTCACCAAAACACATGAATTACTCCTCAGTAGACAAATCGCATATTAAAATTTTATTGACTCTGTTCTGCTCTGTTGTAAATACTCCAGGCTCACAGCTACAATGAACTTTGACAAGATAATAATGAGCAGACTACATCCTCGGCCAATGATAATGAACCGGAAAATACCAAACTAAATTCCAGGTAAGGCAGAGGAATTATCAGATTTACGGATGTTAAAGGCTCACAATGGAACTTTTGTAATGTTGCCACGGAGACGTTATTGTTCTTGTTCTTGACTTTTTATGTGAAGCACTGAAGTTGTTTTTAAATGTGCTATATAAATAAATTGAATTGGATATTGCTTTGCATGGAATGTTCCACAGTTTGATATTTAAAGGGCTCATATTACACTGTTATGATCTATGTTATGACCTATGTTATGATCTATGTTGCGATCTATGTTACGATCTATGTTATGATCTATGTTATGATCTATGTTATGACCTATGTTACGATCTATGTTATGACCTATGTTGCGATCTATGTTACGATCTATGTTATGATCTATGTTATGATCTATGTTATGACCTATGTTACGATCTATGTTATGACCTATGTTATGATCTATGTTGCGATCTATGTTACGATCTATGTTATGATCTATGTTATGATCTATGTTATGATCTATGTTATGACCTATGTTACGATCTATGTTATGACCTATGTTATGATCTATGTTGCGATCTATGTTACGATCTATGTTATGATCTATGTTATGATCTATGTTATGATCTATGTTATGACCTATGTTACGATCTATGTTATGACCTATGTTGCGATCTATGTTACGATCTATGTTATGATCTATGTTATGATCTATGTTATGACCTATGTTACGATCTATGTTATGACCTATGTTATGATCTATGTTGCGATCTATGTTACGATCTATGTTATGATCTATGTTATGATCTATGTTATGATCTATGTTATGACCTATGTTACGATCTATGTTATGACCTATGTTATGATCTATGTTGCGATCTATGTTACGATCTATGTTATGATCTATGTTATGATCTATGTTATGATCTATGTTATGACCTATGTTACGATCTATGTTATGACCTATGTTATGATCTATGTTGTGATCTATGTTACGATCTATGTTATGATCTATGTTATGATCTATGTTATGATCTATGTTATGACCTATGTTACGATCTATGTTATGACCTATGTTGCGATCTATGTTACGATCTATGTTATGATCTATGTTATGACCTATGTTGCGATCTATGTTACGATCTATGTTATGATCTATGTTATGATCTATATTATGATCTATGTTATGATCTATGTTACGATCTATATTATGATCTATGTTACGATCTATATTATGATCTATGTTATGATCTATATTATGATCTATGTTATGATCTATGTTATGATCTATGTTATGATCTATGTTACGATCTATATTATGATCTATGTTATGATCTATGTTACGATCTATGTTACGACCTATGTTACGATCTATGTTACGATCTATGTTATGATCTATGTTATGACCTATGTTACGATCTATGTTATGATCTATGTTATAATGTTGTTTCCTCATCACAAACAGACCTGGAGTTGTGTTTTGTTTCATTCACACATGTTTAACACACAAACCTGCATGTTTAGCTGAGTTGTTCGCTCAAACTGAAAACATTCTTTTCCACCTTGTGATGGCATGTGGTGATACAGGAAGTGCTCCGTTCTGTTTTAAACTCCATACACCTTCACTAGAATCATTTAGATAATTTCAGCCATGGAATTGCCAGTCTCTACTGAACTAAAAGTTAAAGGTAGCTGCTAACTGAAAACTACTGCTTCATGACATCATAAGGTGGAACAGAGCATTTTGAGCTTTGGAGATGTTACAGAATAATAATAAAATGTTACTCAGACATGTGTGAATGAAGCAAAACACAACTCCAGGTCTGTTTTTGATGAGTTAACATTATAACATGGCTTAAATGTGATGCCACCAGCAGGTTACAGGGCATATCTGTGGAGAGGAGACCCTGTTTACAGTCAGAAAGTATGTTTTAACAAAGCAGTTTTTAAAATCCCAGTATGAAACTTTTTGGACAGAAAATGACTAAAATAAAAGCAGGCTTGCATCTCCACAACCCTGAAGTTGATGTGTCACCTATAGAAAGTTACATAGTGTTGCTTTAAAAGAAGAAAAAAAAAAAAAATCCATGGGCCAAGCAGGTGACAGACACTCTACCAGAAAAGTTACATAGTGCACCTTTAATTTGGTGTCTTATTGATACCCGCACAAAATGGACGTATTATTATGTGAAATTGGTAAAGTAAATCTCTTTTTATTTAACATGATTTCTCTATTTAAATGATAAATTTAGTGGAAGGGGATTATTCATTCCCTTTGGGCTGTTTTAAAATGTATACAGCATTGGTCACATCAGGAACTGGACAAAACGCAAAACACAGGACAAATGCACGCCATCACACAGGAAATAAGCGTAAGAGTCAATCAAGTGTGCCCAAAGCCATGATCAATTTGCGAAGGTTACCCACAATGCAATGTGTCATCCCGGGGTGGAGGAGATGGGGACGGGATAAAATAGGAGCGCATAGATTTGTGTTCGATCAAGATGGCAGATTTGACAGCGCTGTGAAGATTACGGAGACGCTGGGAATTCAATATATGCCAGATTGCATAATTCATAAGGGAGGGATTTGTCAAAAGCCAGCGGTATTTTTAAGGCAAGCTGATTTGAAACATATATGCAAACAGCTCGTGAACTTCGACAATGGATCACAATCATTTTCCTAACATCTATTTGAGGTAACTTTATTTTTATTATAATGTACTATTCAACATTCTAAGGTGGTCGGATTAAGCCTGGAGTTCGAACAAGGGATTTAAAGGTTGATAAAAGACACACTCGTTTAAACTAAATCCCATTTCTGAGGAAAACCTGGCATATATGAGTGAAATGTCTTGCCCAGGGACACAAAACAAATATTCGATAAGGTTAAAATAGCAAAAGATGAAGTTTAAATCCGTCAACCGGACAAATCGTTGTAAGAGTGAAGATGTTTCGCTGCTCATCCAAGCCGCTTCTTCAGTTCGAGTTAAGCCCCACTGCGTAATATTTCAGTCATAAACGTATTACCGTTATTTTAAAGGGTCCTCATCAAAAACATACCCAGAGTTGTGTTTTTTTGTTTCATTTACACGTTTAACACACAAACCCTGCATATTTAGGCTGAATTCTTCTCTCAAACTGATATCACTTTGTTCCACCTTGTGATGTCATCATGTGGTAATACAGGAAGTGCTCAACTGTGATTTTAAACTCCATACACCTTCACCAGAATCATTTGGATCATTTCAGCCCTGGAATTGCCAATTTCTACTGAACTAATGGCAAAATGTAGCTGTTAACTTGAAAACTACCACTTCATGACATCACAAGGTGGAACAGAGCATTTTGAGCTTTGGAGATGTAGCCAGACTAATAAAAACAATGTGTGAATGAAACAAAATACAACTCCAGGTCTGTTTTTGATGATGTAACAACATTATAACATGGCTTAAACCTCACGAGTCAATGTTGCGTAATAGGACCTTTAATAATTGAATTACAGCCACTAGGGGTCACCACATGCCAGTGTCGTCAATGTTCTTAAACCTAAATGTAGATGTATCCAGACCAGTGCACCAACAAAAACAAATAAATTTTCCAAACGCTGAATTATGTATGCCACGAAAAAAGTTTCCTCTACTGAAACTCAGAGCTATATTAAAACCATAAATTACAAGTGAGACTTTCCGGATTACAAAGCGACAAATTTGACATAATAACTAACAACCCTTGACGCTAATATTCCAATGTGTGCAGATGCTTTTTTACAACCCGACAGCCATTCATTACAAGCCCCGTTTTTACGCATTAAAGCAGCTCTGTTCCGGAAAAGTACCATAATGACTGCAATAAAACTCTGCAAAATTACATCCATCTACAATAAAGACCTATGCCTTTATCCAAATGTCAGCTCTAAAAGGGAAAGAAAATCTATCTTTGGGGCCCTAATTGGCTCATTTTGATCACGGCGTGACATTCAGCGGAGTGTCGGCGGCCCGCTACTCCTGCCGCTAATTAGCACCACAGGGGAGCGAGCAGAGGGGACAAACATGAGACCGCCTTACAGGAATGCGAAGAACACTTGTCAGGTCAGAAGCAATTATACCCACCGTTAAACCAGAGAGGTGTAAAAATGTGTGAGGAAAAAGAGGAGATGGAGGTCTCAAAATAGCTGCCAGGGTTTTGGGAAACGTTGCCCCCTGCTGGTCATGGGTGTTAGTTCACGTTGTCCTGCAGGGATGAGACGAGTTTAGAAGTGTTGAAGAGGAAAAAAACTATTTGAAAGTCTTGCTCACGATCATTTGTTGGTTGGATTTTTATCTAAAAGCAAAAGGGCCTATTCCTGCGTCTTTTGCCCCTCGAACCACCACCATCTCATTCAAGCGTACAGCAGGTTCATACTAGACGCTGAGGGTGAAGTGTCTTGCCTAAGGACACAATGACAGAACAAGCAATAGAAATAACACAACTCTCTGCACATGTAATAAAGTACAAGGCTATCGCACTATTAGGCTCTGACTATTATGAACAGTGGAGCATATGAACAGGTTAAAAGCAGGTAGAGAGACTTCAGTGTGATGGGACTTTTGCTCTTTTATGGGATCTGAATCTTTTGGATCCACTCGTGTTATAGTGCTGTTATGTTATAGAGCGGTTATTTTTACATTTATTTATATGACAGAAGTCAACGTGAGAACTTATTTTAACAACAAACTAATCAGTCTATGGACATGAGCTTTGAGTAATGATCAAAAGGACAAGGCTGGGCGCTCCCTTAGAGACAGGATGGATGGACTAATCACAGAATGAAGTGACCAAGGTTCAGATCAGTTTCAGTGGTTCAAACAGAGTGGGAGTGTTTACCTTTTGGAATCATGTATAATCTAAATGAAACATTGCACTACAATCATAATTTAAAAAAGCAACTATTATTATGATCCCTCATGTTTCATTATGCGTCTGTGTTGATCTTGTGCTGGTTTAGCGTTAATCAGTATAAAAATGCATTTAAAAAAAAGTGTCTCTTCAAAAACAAGATCCGGTTCCAATCATGAGTTACATGATTCAGATTATGTTACAGTATTACACAGGATTACGACAGGTAGGAAATGTACAGTATTGTGAAATGCCATTATATTTAAAAAAAATTTAGGCAATATGTTTTCATGTTTTTGTATCAACACTTCAAATAAGTAACTTTTGTTTTTATCTGGGTAATTGTCTAAATCCTGCTGCTGGGATGAAAAGGAAATAACATCTGCCCACTTAAACTAGTAAGACTTCATATCTTGTCTCTTTTCTGGCAAAAATCATTAGTTTGAGATGAACAAAAAGAAGAGTCATTCTGAAGTGTAATCACAAGTTATTAGGTTTAATTTTCAGTGTCATTTTACAGTGTAGTTCTCAGGAAAACTTTGAAGATCTCTGTATCAAAAAAGAAAATATTATGTACCATTACTATGTTGACAAATACTTTACAATTAAAATATGTCAGAAATACAGTAGATGTACAGTCAATGGAATCTACACAAATACAGCGAGTTAGCCGCACATACAAAGTATCATAAAAGAAAAAAAATAAAAGTATGTACACTTTCCAAATTCAGTTCATTTTGCAGAATTACAAAATTAAGAAATGTTTAAATTCTCTATACACCCAGTTGAGGAACGTAAGGTGCGACTTTACAATAAACAATAACTAGAGATATGTGCTTGGGAAGATTCGTACAAAATCATTGAGAATTTACAGTAAAATGCTCTGACTTTATTAAAGAGCGTCAGAAAAATAATTATGATAAAAGCATAAGTTTATGAGGTTTTCACATTAATGAAAATTTACAAAAGTGAGTACTAGTAAGGCTTACGAGTGGTACCATTTACAAATTGAGAACATTTGTCAGTGTAGTGGTACCGCAGTTAGCCAAGGAGTACCTTAAACAGTGCTACAAATGCTAACGCTTCCAGTTATGTGAGGAAGCCAGTGGTTTGAAGCAGCATTTCCACCCAAATAGCACAGCATGGGATAAGTTGACCAAGATTATGAAAAAAAGGTCACAAAAAGTGTACCGTACAATTCCATCACCCAAAATTAAAAAAAAAAAAAATTGTTTACTACAGTGATGAATGGAATTTGAAATTCCTCTTAAACCAGGCAGGGGGCGCTTGAGAGTCAGTTTAAAAGTTAATATAGCCACCTCTCCTAACTGACCATTAATGACCCCAACCCATGCTGTACCACCACAATGAAAACCCACCTTTAAATGTACCAGTGCTAAAATATTTCACTTCCCATCATGCGAGGAAACCAGTAGTCTAGATTATAAGGCAATACATTTCGGGACTGCTTGGTTGTGTTTTCTAGCCGCCTTCTTAGTGTTGGCACAAGGCACGTTTGAACACGGACAGCCCGCACACTCTGGAGAGCTGCCTTCTTTATACATTTCAGTAGAAGCAGCAGCAGTAGTAGTAGTAGTAGTAGTAGTAGTAGACAGTGGAGGACAGTGGAGCCGCTGTATCTGTTCCAGTGTACGATCTGCGCATCGTCCGCTTCGTTCCCGGTTAAGTGCTTCGGCGGTGGGCCCGGAGAGCTAAGGTCGGTGAAACCTGGAGACAAAATTCAAAGGGAAAAGGTCGTGATCAGAGCCCAACGATAAAAATGATATAACAAAAATATTTTTAAAAATCTAGAGGTGTAGGTAAGTTGAGGCGTATGACAGGTCAGGACTCTATGGTATAAATAATTGATAACTAGAGAGCTTGACTGGTAGTGCTATAGAAACAAAGCAGTTGTAGGGAGCATAAATAAATGGAAAAAAAAGCATTTGTCACCTATAACCTTTAATCTAATAATCTTTCATTGTTTGATTTTTAAACCTTCTGTTTTGTTAAGCCCTGTGAGGTGATTTCAAGTTCTTCAAAAATAAATGGAATAGAAATGGCACCAGCACAGTAAACTAGCTTAATTTAAACACTTTAATGTAAAAATGGCGCTGCTCAAAATGTGACTACATTGTTTTCTGATGGGTTTGCAGTGAAATAAGATCGTGGATAAGTTTGTTGCCATTTCAAAATATATAGCTTGGGGAGAAATGATCAAAACCATCACTATATTGGTTGCTCTAATTTCTAAACAATCGGTATCGGCCATGAAAAACCCATATCGGCCGATCTCTTCTTTTTTTTTTTTTTTTTTTTTTAATCGGCCGATCTCTAATAACCTTAAATTTCTTTTGATAATCCCAGTGACAATAATCTTAACATATTGTGACAATTGAGGTTAAATAGTCGTGAAAATGTGAGTGCCGTAAAATTAGCCAGTGCTGAAAAATCTTTTTTGCTGCATTTTGTGAAATTGTTTCACCATCTACAACATACTTGATATTCAAATTTGGCACATCTTAAAACAAACACTCACAATATTATTCCTTTTTTATAATGTCTCAAAATCAATACAGCAAATTTGTAGTTCTAATTGCTAAGAAAAACAATTGTGTATTTCCTGTTCCATAAAAAGGCACAATCCACAGAGTAATATGGTCTGTTGCCCTCCATCTGAGACCTTTCCATTGAATTTGACCCAGCCTTATGCCTTCATATCTCCTGGAGGTGACAGGTCAGATGCAACACAGCGTTCTCTTGTTGCTTATACAATAAACTATATAGGGGAGAAAACAGTGAATTATTGATGTAGCCTGACCGGGTGTAGATGCGGCTATCCTCGTGAACCTCCATCTCTGAACTCTTGAATTCGTTGAGCTCCTTTCGGATGGCGGCCTGGAAGGGACAAGAAAATCTGTTTACAGTAGGGAAAAAAAGAAAGGAAGCCAGCCTTTGATCAAAGGTGTGTGGTAATACGGGATCTCTGCACTATTAATAGCATGCTAAAAATATAACCTGTTGGTGTCTATTTGTATTTCACACTCTGCAGCTTGTCCTTAAGCATACTATAAGCTCCACAGGACTAGAAAATACACATGCTCAGCCACGCTAGGTTTTGTATTCTTCCTCAAAACTGCTTGTGATGCAAATCCTCAGTTTGCCAAAGTAGTGCAGTGCTGAGGTGGACAAAATGCACTGAAGGAAAAACGTGTCTTAGCTTTACCTTGCTCATTTTTGAAAAAACAATCAAAAGTTTGGATACACGCAAGTAGAGAAATTGGACTGCTGTGCTGTACTGAGGACATTCACTGCCAGCCCAGTCCTTGTCATCTTGGCTTATTTCATCCGATTTATAATGCTCCCTACAACAAAAGCATAGCAGGACTGGACTGCACTGACTGGACTAAACTGGACAACACTATCACAAAGTGTTGAGGGTTCATGTCTCAGGGTGTGGGGTCCTGTAAATAAACTCCTCCTGTAAATAAACTCATGTCCATGTTCTTCCAATTCTCAGATTACTTACATTTATTCTACAACAGTGAGATGTACTGATTTGGGTAGCAAAAAAGTGAAATAACTGAAATTCAGATTGCTGTGATTAAATAAAAGAAATAAAGAAAAACATGAAATGAATGAAGCAGAGCATCCACTGTTTTGACTGGTCGTGTAAACATTAGTGCTGCTTGGTTGTGTAACAAATCAATCATAATTCTTTGGATGACAATTGTTTATGTTAAGTCAAAAGTATGTTATGTTATGTCAAAGGTTAGCCTGTAGAGGGAGCACAAACTTAGTATCATTTCTTAGTCCTGTTTTGGAATGTTTTGACTGCTTACTACATAAATGTGCTGTGGTGCAGATGAACGGTCATAGTGTTCAGAACAGAATTTCCTTTTTTTAAGTAATAATTGTAATCACGATTAAAATCGGGTTATTTGCCTTAGCCACAACCTAAATTGTTGCTGACAAGCCAGATTTGATTAATCTGCAAATAAACTGTCTTGGAATTAGTAAATCATTTAATAAGCACATGCTGGCCATATATTACATTCTTGCTGAAAACTGCTTGTAATGCAAATCCTCTCGAAGTTGGCTTAAGGGAGATGTTGCTGAATCAGCTAAAATATTAGCGTTGTAGTCTCACCTTGTCCGCAGGGGTGAGTTTTGTCCAGGGTTTGTCAGCTCGGCGGTCGTAGTCCTGGGCGTGAGTACACTCCACGTACTCATGAAAACGCAGGATCTTTCTGGCTTGCAGCTCAGCCACAGTGGGTCTCTGGGACAGCTGGGAACAAAAACACAAAACAGTGTTATTACTGGTGGAAAGTGATGCTTTTTCTTTCTGTTCTAAACTATTTTAATCTCCAATAATCAGGAAGTGCACTTTGTATGTAGTTAGCTGTAACGTGGCAGCAAAACTGCACTCTGCTCTCTGAAAGTTGTGAAAAATTCTTATAAACTCATCACAGTGAGTACCATAATTCGGATGCTTAGAATGTATAAGGTAAATGAAATAACTTTGGACCACTGCAAACTGTTCAAAAAGAACTAGTTCTGTTTTTCATGCTTTAAGATACTTAAAATGAGGTACAGTGCCTTTAACTGCTATCTTGCCATTATCTTTTATGAAGTAGCTTTTAAAGCAAAAACAGCATTGTGCTTATTATTCTAGTCAAGGCAATGCAATTCATTTCAAGGGTTTATAGGGTTTTGAGCCAAAATTAGCATTCAGCAATTCACCTTCATAGTTATTTTGTTAGAAGTTATACTAGTTTCCTTTGTCTACCTGCTTTAGTTATAGTTATTCATACCCAGGGTCCTCATTATACTACCCCAACATCAACGCACCCTAGCAGCATATAAAGGGTGCACATTTATTAATCATGGTATGTAACTTTATCGTAGTTTTTTTTCCTTCTGTTTTGAGCTATGATAGTCTACTGTATTCCCCTCTAGTCTAAAAACAAGCTTAGTAACATCTAAAACATAAATGGCATTGTAGTTACTATTCAAGTCAAGGTACTTCATTTTCATTAATTCATTTCAAGGGTTTATGAGGTTTCAAAGCAAAATTTGAAAGATAAAAAGTGTTTTTCATACACCTTCATTGTTACTTTCTTAAAATAAGTTACACCAGCTTCTTTTATCTACGGCCTTTGTTTAGTAACAGTCAATCATACCCAGGGTTCTTCCCAATTACATTACCTCAACATTAAACTACCCTCACAATTTATAATGGGCACTTTTAATTAAAGGTACAGTATGCAAATTTGTGAGGTGGCATGACACCTGCGTGATTTTATAGAGGTAGAAAGTTAGAAAGTTATAAGAAATGTTTTATGGCATAATATGATTAAGATTATACCCAAAGGAACAACTTTCCATGCTCACACTAAGGATGCATATTTTTCTAGTTTTTCAATACAATAAACACAACCGCCAACACATGCTTTTATTTTAGTCTACATTTTGGCTAAAAAGTTACATACTGTGGCTTTATACAATTACTTGAGGGTGACCAATATAACAAACAGAATATACTTTCCCCATACTATTGTTGAGCTTAAAAATGGGTATCGACACTGTTCCTTGCACAGGTTTTACACGACTTAACAGTGGCTTCATCTGGGATTACATCGGAGCTAAACTGTGCATAGTCCCTTACTCATTTCCATCACAGCAGAGCAAACAAAAGTCTTCCTAATCTCTGAGCAGAGCCTGACTCCGCTGCAGCTGTGACAGATGAGCTCTGGGTATGAACACAAGCACAAATGTGTCTTAGCCAATCTCACTGAGGGAGAGATGTTCCTACAAATCCATTTACTCTGGAGCATAAGCAATCAAGTTGTGACTACGCCAAACAAGAGCTCCTGTATCCAACGGTGACGACAAATGATCCCGACGCTGAGATGTGCCATGTAAAGTTATTTACCAAAAGAGCTGTTACTTTTGTTTTATACTTTCAATTATACATTGCATTTTGGCTTTGTACTGTTTTTGAACTATGTAAAGGTAAAGTCTTAAAGAAGCTGTACCTGTTTTTATTGTCTGTAAGAGAACTAATTCAATTTAAATGGTTTCCAAAGTTATTCCACTTACCTTATACATTCCGAGCATCCTAATTATTCACTGCGTTGAGTTTACAAGCACTTTTTACAACTCTCAGAAGCCAGTGAAGAGTTTTGACAGTGTTGGTAAAACTAACAACTAGTATGGTAACGTGCAGTGTCTGATTATCATACTTATTTTGAGCTCAAGGCCACATTATACAATATACCTCACTATACAGGTCTGATCTATAGAGGGCACTGCTCACAGAGAGAACATATGTTTTCAAGTTTTTTAAGCAATAAAACACCTGTAAATAAATAATAGCTAATAAATAATAGCTAGTTTAATGGAGTATTTTGCATTTCATGCTAACCAATGACAATTCCACAGAGAGAAGTATGTGGTGTAGATCCACTGGAAAAGTTAGAAAAAGTACAGGATAATCTAAGAAACTCGATGATACCGTCCACTTTGTGTGAGAAATGTGTGTTATGAATATACAGTGTAGCGTGTTAGCATCCTGACCTTTCTGGTGAGCCTGCGTTTGATCTCACAGCGCTCCAGTCGCCGGTCTGCTTCGTTTTTGGCTGCGGAGGACAGAGGAGACATTCCGTGAGTGAGAGAGAAAACAGTGCGTCCACTCAGCTCTCCTTCACCTGAGCCGCTGTCGGCACGCTGCCCCAACAGGGATCTGTAATCACCGTATGTCTCTGCACAATGCACACATTATCAGGCAGGGGAGAGGGATGGGAGGGGTGCAAAGGCTCGTCTGGCCTGAGTCATCCCGGGACATGTGAGGCGCGGCGGGGGAAAAGACGGGATCAAAACCTGCTGACAGATTCCAGGATCTTTTTGGGAGGATGTTTGATTCTTGGAGCTAGCCCTTAAGTTCAATGTTGTGCCAGATTTAAACTGTGGGGAGTTGTTAGTCGCAGTATGCAGAGCTTGTACATATAAGGATAAATA